>NW_022103906.1:57678949-57681010 GCF_000313985.2 Echinops telfairi | reverse complement strand
TTTCTTTTTGACTGAGGGTTTTATCTGCTTTACTTAGTTATTAGTTTTCTGTTTGTTTGTTTTTAAAATGTTGCTCTGAATATGAAATCTATGAAGGGCAAATCTGTAGAGACAGTCACTAAAGTCAGGGCTCCTTGGGGATGGACAGGGAGAGAGGGGAAGTGGGGAGCTAATAATGATGAGGACAAGAAGGGAGATGCTCTAAACCTGTGGTGATGATTGTACAACTCTTCTGATGTGATGTAACTATTGAATTGTATGTGATGTGAATTATATGCCAAATAAAATGGTTGAAAATATGTACCAGATAAAACTTTATAAATATGATATTTTCTTACTATGATATTTTTAGGATACTTTTTACAATGTTTAATTAAACAGAAGCAAGCCTCGTCTATTGTTTTGTTATATATAGCTATATCAGCAGAAACCCATCACACTAAAACATCTTCGCTTTTACTCACTAACACTAGTACCTTATTTTTCACATAAACATGATTCTATGGACTATTTATTACAGAATGCAAACAGTGACCTAGCCCTGTTGTCTTTTCTAAGTAGTCTAAAGCAATGGTTCTCAACCTTACTAATGCCACGACCCTTTCATACAGTTCCTCATGCTGTGGTGACCCCCACCCCCAACCATAAATTTATTTTTGTTGCTTCTTCATCGCTGTAATTTTGCTACTGTTATGAATCAGGCAACCCCTGTGAAAGGGTTTTTCGACACCCCCCCAAGGGGTCGCAACCCACAGGTTGAGAACAGCTGCTACTTACTTTCTGAGGTTTTGCAAATCTTTATGGGAGCAGCCAACCTCATCTTTCTTCTGAGGAGTTGCTGGTAGATTTGAACAGTAGGTCTTTTGGTTCGTAGTCCAATGCTTATCCAACAGCGCCACCAGGACAGGTGCACATTTTAATATCATCTGACCTACATGACAGCTCAGTCAAAAGGGTGAGAGCAGCATGCAAACTGCCAAATTAGAAGTGAACATTCAAGAGTTGGGCTTGAACCCCAGCCGACAGAGGTTTCAGCCCTGGCTCCGTCTTCTTGCTGTAGGACCTTGAACAAGGTACTTCACATTCTGAGCCTCAGTTCCATGTGAAACGGAGCACTGTCACCTGTCCCAGAGATTGAGGCAAGAAGGCAAATGCATTACTAGAGCATTGTTTGGTCAGTGGTTGCTACCCAGTAACTCTCAGGTATTCTGAACCGAAATCTACCTGAGATTCTGCCAATTTCCTTCTAAATTTGTGACCTATTTATAATATTGAATTTTAGATATCTGGTTTATCTTGTCAATCTATTACCTTTTAAAAAAAAGTCAACATTGGAATGGATGTGTTTTCCTCGTCATATCAGGAAAGACCATGAGAAGCAGGCCTTTTGTTGGGACTTGGTAGGTGGCATAGACAGGGACGGCTCCAGAAGTTGTCAGCAGTGAGAGCGCAGATCAGCGTCAGATTGGAGTGGGGCCAGGGGACCTGCGTGAAGGCTGCATTTCCATTAGCACTCTGGTTCGGGTGGCTTTACAGAAGTTGATGGACACTTTAAAATCCACAGCCATTGGGTCCATTTGACTCATAGTGACCCTGTCCAGGGTTTCTGAGATTATACATATGAGAGCACACCACCTCATCTTTCTACAGAGAGGTAGCTGGTGGGTCAGCCAATGCCTACCCCACAGTATTAGCAGAACTCCCTGATGGAAATGAAGAGGAGTCTAGATACCTCAAGGCTACTTCTGGATGTCTCCCCAAACCTCGCGCAGAGGTAGGTGCTCCCCCACAGTTACTCCATTTGATCTCCTTAATAACTTCTCCAAAGAATCAACAAACAAAAAGCAAACTTACTGCCAAGAGTCAATGTTGACTCACCGTGACACCCGCCCCTGTGGATTTCTGAGAGTGTAACTATTTACTGCAGTAGAAAGCCCGTTCTTTCTCCCTCAGAGCTGCTGGTGGTTTCAAACCGTTGACCATGCGGATCACAGCCCAATGTATAACCACTACCCCACCAGGGCTCCTGCATACCTTCTACAATCAGGGTGATCCTTGTCA
>NW_022103906.1:57665519-57678679 GCF_000313985.2 Echinops telfairi | reverse complement strand
TAATCACTGCATCAGTGCAGTCAGTCCATGGGGCCTTCCTCTTTTTTGATGGCCCGCTACTTTACCAAGCATGATGTCCTCTTCCGGGGACTGGTCTCTCCTGACAACATGTCCAAAGTATGCAAAATCAAGTCTCACCTTCCTTGCCTTTCAGGAGCATTCTGGCTCTACTTCTTGTAAGAGATTTACTTGTTCTTTGGGCAGTCCGTGGTACTTTAAACCGTCTTCTCCAGCACCACAATTCAAGTGCATCCATTCTTCTTTGGTCTTCCTTATTCACTGTCCAACTGGAACATGCATGTGAGGCCAGGGAACAGCCCAGAGCTGGGGGTAGGCCATCTCCTTGATGGCCTTCCTCTTCTTTTGCCGATTCTCTACCAAGCATGATGCCTTTGTCCAGGATCTGATGCCGTGGTGAGATTCAGCCAGTTCACACCAGTTTGGCAGAACCAATGACTACATTCTCGGTGAGTTTACCGAACCCATTGTTCAAATGGCACTTGTAATCAGGGTTCTCTCTAAGGATGGTGGCCGGGCAGCTTGCTCTTTTGTAAGGTTCCTCTGCCAGACAGCGTTTTCTAAACACCATAGTAAAGGTCATTTTGCCCAGAGGTATAAACAGTCAGAAGGAACTTTGCTTATGAAATAAATATTTCTTTCTTTCATAACACTTCCTATACTCTTGAGGAAAGACCACATGTTTCTTCCATTGTGTTTGTTACTTCAGTAAACAAACACAGAATGAAAGGAGGAACAGTGCCGAGCAATGAGACGATGGATGACACGCTGTCATTCACTTCAGCTTCGGGTTACCCCCCAATTCCCACGAGGTAGTATGAGTGAATTACACAATTCCTGAATGTGTTCAAAGAGCTAAAAATCTTGTTGGAACAATTGCTGTCAGTTCAGCAGAAGCCGAAAGGGGTTGTTCGAAGATAAACACACTATGTGCAGAAAAGAGAACACAATGGCTATTATCTAAATGGCCTCCCTCTAAAGGAATGGGATCCACCTCCCACAGTGAAAAAAGATGGTCAGGGGTAAATCACACAGCCAATGATTCTTAGATAAAAATGAAGAATGTTGTAAATGAGGATGCCAATCAAAAAGCAATACAGAGATATCTTAAACAACAGTTTTACATCAGTTATTATCTAGTTTGTGTACCTTTTATTGCTCTTATTTAAATAAAATGATGAAATAATGAACTACCTTTCCGTATTCATTATATACGTATATACTTAAAGTGGGCACTAGGGCAGTGAACTGGTTGTTGAACTACTTGAATGCCACCCCTGATCTGATCTTTCTAAAAACATATCCAGTGGGTGTGAGACTAAGTCTCTCGCCACCCTTGCTTTTAAGGGGCATTCTGGTTGTACTTCTTCCAGGACAGATTTGTTCATTCTTCCGGGAGTCCACAGTACTTCCAATTTTCCTCACTGGCCCCATAATTCAAGCGCATCAGCTCTTGTTCAGTCTTCCTCATTCACTGCCCAGCTCCTGCATGTAAGTACCAGGACCCACACATTTCAGATGAACGTGAAAGAGCGTCCAATGGCATATCACCAGGTATGAGACATTCAAGCTCGAAGGCTTTTACGCTGGTCTAGCATACTTTCTCCCAGGAAGTTGTCCGCCATGGGACATTTTGAAAAGCGTGTGGTTTGGGTCTGTGTTTAGGAGCCTCCTTCTTTCCTTGTGGGAAAGAGCGACCCTCCGGGTTCCTGTGGACAGTCTTTAAAATCCAGAGTTGAACAATCAGTACCTTTCCATCTCGAACTAGACAAGCACGCTGTACTCAGTGCAGCAAGCTGGGAACACACAGGAGAGTAAGAAGAGGAGACAATCCCACCCGCCAGGGATAAGCGTTGCTAACACTTTTTGTTTCCTTAAAGTGCACACTAATTTTAAGATATGTTTTCAATGGCTAACATCTTGATCTGATACAAAATTTAATGCAAAAGAGTGCGCAGTGGAAAATGAAGTTCTTCCTCCTACATCTGTCCCCTGACATCCAGTGTCCCTCCTGGGAGACAATCACTGTCAGCAGTCTCTTACTTGTCCTATAAAAGATAGCCCAGGGGTACACGAAGCAGGGCACTTTTTAAGTTCCCTTTTAAAAAGGCATCCCATTTCATAAGTACATATAAACATATGTGTAGCTTTTCTTACATTCCCCATCTCACGCACCTTTCATCTCCTTCACTCTCACATCTGCTTCCCAGCATTTCCCGCGCTTAGGTATTCAGGTGGCTGCCCAGGCCAGGCAGAACCACCTTAAACGGATATACTTTCAACTGAACCCCTTGCTGATACCTCCTTTGTGACGGGAACAAGTTCTTGAAAATTTGTTCTGCGATGGTTCCACAAATACCCCACATAGGGGAGATGAGAACTTAGGAGCTGTATCGTGGGGCACCTCCCTTCAGCAAGGTTTACATGCATCAGTGCATGTAACACTATATTATAATTCGATGTACAGCATTCTTCCGCATGTTGGCTCTTTTTAAGTATTAAGGGTCGCCCTGCGTAAACAGCTTGCCCATTCCCCTCCCACACAATGCTGCTGTCCAAAAAGGTGTGTCGTTTCCCGAACTTGCCAGGTTCTCCCCTGCCTTTGAGCAAATTCCTTCTTACTTGAAGGTCACTTAGCGGCCAGCTACTCCCTTCTTTTGCCAGGCAATTCCCAGCTTTCCCTTTAAGATGTAGCCACCCTTTCTGTGAGAAAGCTTTCCCCATGTTCCCATCTCCTCATCTCCCAGGCTCATGAAGCATGTCTGTGAGCTCACGGTTATACCCCGTGCAAACCCCCAACATCAGTTCCTATACATGCCAGGGACTGGGGAAATGGAGAGTAAGCCCAGCTAAGCTAGGTCCTGTCAGCAGCTACAGTCTAATGGAAAAGAATTAGGTAAGCAATTATGATACAGGGTGGTAGGTGCTAAAGGCAATTGCAAAGGGCTGGGCCTTCAGACAAGGTGTTCTCAGCGACCCCAAAACCCTCTTCTTTCCTTTTTTTCTTTCATATCCCTTGGTAATTCCCACATACACTGTGCTCTCCACAGGGAATGCAGATGCAAAAGATCAATGGAGGCATAGCATTTAAAATGAGGCCACTGGGAAGTTTGAAGTCACTTTGTTTGGTGTGTGTTTGTTCACTTTCGGGTGCATCTCAGAGGAGGATGTCATTGGAGGTCACCCTCTTGAAGTTGTGTCCTATCTTTGTCTCTGTTTCAGTACATGAAACCCAGGATTGATGAACCTATAGGGACAGCAAGTAGAATAAGGGGTTCTGGGGTGAGGGGTACAGAGGTGGTGGTGGGGTGATAGGGAGATGATGTCAAGGAGTCCACGTAGAAAAAGAATGCCTGGCAATTGGACACCCCCTTACAGAAGGGTCACAGGGAGGAGACAAGTCAGTCAGGGTGCAGTGTAGCAACGATGAAACATATGGCTTTCCTCTCATTCCTCAATGCTTCCTCTCCCCACCTCGCGTCCCCCACAATCATGATCCCAATTCTACCTGACAAGTCTGGCTAGACCAGAGGATGTACACTGGTACAGATAGAAACTGGAAACACAGGGAACCCAGGGTGGATGATCCCTTCAGGACCAGTGGTGAGCGTGGTGATACCGGAGGGTGGAGGGAGGCTGGGGTGGAAAGGGGGAACAGATGACAAGGATCTACATATAACCTCCTCCTTGGGGGACGGACAACAGAAAAGTGGGTGAAGGGAGACATCGGACAGTGTAAGATATGACCAAGAACAACCAATTTATAAATTATCAAGGGTTCATGAGGGAGGGAGGAGCGGGGAGGGAGGGGGGAAATGAGGATCTGATGCCAGGGGCTTAAGTGGAGAGCAAATGTTTTGAGAATGATGAGGGCAATGAATGTACAAATGTGCTTTACACAATTGATATATATAGATTAGTATTGGACATATGGGCTAATATTGAATTTATGGACTTGATCTGCACTGGGTTAGGATGATTTCTCAATATTCAACTGTTTTTGTATATAAAGTTCTTTCTTATATACATATGAATGTCTATGAATTTGTTTCTCTAGTCTATCCAGACTAACACAATGCAAAAAAACGGTGTTAAGTTAAAGTGGAAAATGATGACATCAGACCACAAAATGAAGAAGATTATATCATGACAAAACAGCCAAATCATCACTGTCACTATCATTCTCATAAACCACTATCTCCACCTGCATGACTGCCATCCGATCCTAACTGCTCTCTCGGCCTCTGCTCTTGGCACTTCCAAGTCTACTTTCCACATAGCCCACTGAGTGACTGGTTTAAATAGTACTCAGTGGTCTCTCGTGGCAGCAAGACTCCATGTGATCGGCTCTTGCCCACTTCTCAAACGCACCTCCTTCTGTCCCCCAGGGCGCGCTCTGTCCTCCAGCTCTGACTTTCCTTTAGTCCCTCAAGAACACAAAGTCCCTCTCAGGTGGGGCCTCCCAAGATGCTGTGCTCTGGACTGGGGATACTCTTCCCTCCCCCCGGCTGCACTCACCCCCCATCAGGGATGCATTTGTGGCCCACCAAGCTACATCAGATTTCTCTTCACTTGCTCACAAACTATCCTGTCATAGAAATCCATGGCTCTTTTTTGCTTTCAAATGAGTTACCATCACTGGTCGTGATATAGTTATCTGGATATTTTATTTCATTAATGCCTGCTCTGATAAACTTTAAGTTACACAAGGCAGACCTCAGCTTTGCTCTTCCCTGTATCCCCAGTGTAGACTGGGACTGGTGAGTTGGACATACTCTAGCATGTATTTTTGTCCTTTTTATTCATTTTATGGTATCCTAACAATGCATACATTTAGATGAAAATACTGGCAATTAAATATCACACAGATCTTCCCTTGATTCTTCTTCCTGAAGAGTCACACTAAAGTAATGCACACAGATGGAAGTCAAACCACATGTGAGGTTTCAAGAAGAGTTGTGGAGAAAATGAAACAGAACAGAAACAATAGCAATAGCATATCTGAAAGGTACATCTCCCCTCACCAACCCCCAGAAAACATTACAGAGAAACATTGAAATGACTAAAAGCACTTCTACATTTCATTTGTTCTGTTTCGGGTCTGAAGTATCTCCATGATACAGTTCTTTTTTTCATTGTAAAGTTTTTTTTTTTAATCGTCTTATTAGGGGCTCATACAACTCTTATCACAATCCATACATACATCAATTTTGTAAAGCACATTTGTACTTCATTGCCCTCATCATTCTCAAAACATTTCCTCTCCACTTAAGCCCCTGGCATCAGCTCCTCATTTTTTCCCCTCCCTCCCCGCTCCCCCTTCCGTCATGAACCCTTGATAATTTATAAATTATTATTTTGTCATATCTTGCCCTGTCCAACGTCTCCCTTCACCCACTTTTCTGTTGTCTGTCCCCCAGGGAGGAGGTCACATGTAGGTCCTTGTAATCAGTTCACCCTTTCAAACCCATCCTCCCTCTACCATCTCAGTATCGCCACTCACACCACTGGTCCTGAATTTCATTGTAAGTTTTGCAAAAGTGCTATCAACCTGCTTCTTAGATACAGCCTCCTTGCCCTAGCTTAAAGGACCACCCAGATAAAATGCCAAGGGAGTCTCGATGCTTTTGCAAACCTTCAGGAAAATCTTAGCAGACATCCATCTACCTCTTCAAACAAACAGACCCACAGACTTCTTTCACCTGTGCGCTTCTGGGACTCAAAACTGAATGGGCTGTATTGTCAGCTTCAAAGCAGCAGGGGGAGCTCATGAGGTTTTCCAGGGCACTCATCCTAAACCCCACTTCAAATATTGCATAAAGTTTTAACTGTGTCAAGGAGATACCCAAACAATCTGGTGAGAAGTAAAGATGACAAAAAATAAAGTTCATAATAAAGATCCGCCAGATACAGACTAACACGTAACCCAGACGTACACAGCCAGATCTGTACTATTTTACCTCAGCGACTAGGCGTACCCCTGGGTGCTGAAGGCCCTGATGATATCCCGGATTCTTAACCATCGTTCTCATGTGTCAAAAGTAAGTTGCCAGGCAGCTGACTCAGAACCTAAGTTGCTTATATCTTTTTAAAATGTGTTTTTAAAATATTCGGTGAAATTTCCTTTGAGGAGTAACTCAAATAGTATACACAACACATGCTATGTTTGGTTGGAAACCACAGAATGGTTAGAGACTATATGAAATATAGGTCTTATTCATTGCAAGAGTGAGAGCAAGCAGGAACACAGACCTGAGTTTTAAGGGTGGGATAAGAAGTCTCAAAATAGTATGAGAGGAAAGAACAGAAGAGTATTTTCTTTCTTTTTAAAATCGCTTTATTGAGGGCTCATACAGCTTTTATCAGTATCCATACATACATCCACTGTGTCAAGCACATTTGTACATATGTTGCCATCATCATTTTTAAAACATTTCTTTCTACTTGAGGCCTTAGTATCAGCTCATCTACCCCCTCCCTCATGAACTCTTGATAATTTATAAATTATTTTTTTCATGTCTCACACCGACTGCTGTCTCCCTTCACTCACTTTTCTGTTGTCTGTTCCCCTGGGAGGGGGTTATATGTAGATCATTGTGATCAGTTCTCCGTCTCCCCCACCTTCCGCTTACTCTCCTGGTATCACTACTCTCATTATTGGTCCTGAGGGGTTTTATCTGTCCTGGATTCCCTGTGTTTCCAGTGTACATGCTCTGGTCTAGCCAGATTTGTAAGGTAGGAATGGGGTCATGATAGTGGGTGGGGAGGGGAAGCATTATAGAACTAGAAGAAAGTTGTATGGTTAATCGGTACTATACTGCACCCTGACTAGCTTGTCCCTTCCTTGTGACCCTGGAAGAGTATTTTCTAAAAGGAAGAAATCACAAGTGACATTGGTAGTACTTGCCATATTACCCTTAAAAATATCGCCTGGGAAACAAGACTTAATGTACGCAGTTACAATGTATCACCGGCTCCCTTTGAGGCCCAATGCGAACAAAGCTGTGGAGCTAAAGCCCAGCCCCTGGAGCAGCTCCCAGGGCTGAGCAGCACTAACTCGCTAACTCGGTGTGGCATCTTGCCTTCACTAGCACGTTATCCACACTAACGTCAGAATCACAACTCAGCTCCTTAGAGCATCTTTTCAAATAATTGTGACTTCGTCTTGGGGGCAGAGAAGAAGCACATTTGCTAATTTTGGTGAATGGCCAGAATAACTTTTTTTCTTCTTTTTAAAATCATTTTATTGGGGGCTTGGACAACTCTTATCACAATCCATCCATCCATCCATTGTGTCAAGCACATTTGTACATTTGTTGCCATCATCAGTCTCAAAACATTTTCTTTCTACTTGAGCCCTTGGTATCAGCTCCTCATTTTTTCCCCTCCCAGAATAACTTTTAAAGTCTATGAAGTTCACAGTCTTCTCTCAATTTGTCATCATTGTTACTGAAAGAGTACAGCTCGCTCTCCTGTTATTTCAAAATAAATATCAAACTGGCAAATAAAATATTATGGGTCATCATTGTACCAGAACATCATTGTACCAGACATCTAATATTAAAAGGAATTAAGATAGCTGTCTACACACTGTGGTCAGTCTGTTCATACTGAGGTGGCTTGCATGTGACGGTGATGCAGGAAGTGATACACCTGGTATTTCCAAGTACCAGAAAGGTCATCCATAGTGAACAGGTGTCAGCAGAGTTTCCAGACTAGGAACACACTAGCAAAAGGGAACAGGCTGTTGACTCTGAGGGCTTAGCCACTAAAACCTACGGATAGCAGAGACACACTGTCTGGTCTGGTGCTGGAAAATGAGTGTCTCTGGTTGGAAGGTACTCAAAATACGACCTCAGAAGAGCTGCCCCCTCAAAGTAGAGTCTACTTTGATGTGGATGAAAATGGGGGCCGGGACCTCCATTTGCTGACAGAGCACAACCCAAACCGAGAAGAAACGGCTACAAATATCCATTAATAGAATGTGGAATGTACGAAGTATGAATCTAGTGTGTTAGTTCGGGATGACTAGAGAAACAAATTCATAGAGACTCATATGTGTGTAAGAGAGAGTTTTATATCAAAGAGTAATTGTTATTGAGAAAACATCCTGGCCCAGTCCAGATCAAGTCCATAAGTCTGATATTAGCCCATATGGCTGATACCAGTCTGTAAATTCCTCTTCAAGCTCATGCAACACATGCAATGATGCCAGATGCAGGAAGATCACAGGCTGGTGGGTGAAAAGTAGTGTGGATCCAGTGGTGGTGAATGCATCTTCAGGGTTCTCGCTGCCATCAGCATGGCTCCACGTGGCTTGTCAACAGAATGTGAAGCTGAGAGAGTGTGTCCCGCCTCCAGGGAGGAAGAGAGGACGTTCCCAGAATCCTCATGAGAAGGCCATGCCCACAAGGAGGGATCACCAGGCTGTGACCCAATTGGCAGGCTAGATGCCACCCTTTCCTTCTGTTATCAAGTTGGCATAAAATTGTGTAACTACCACATCTAGGGAGATTGGAAGTCATCAAGAAGGAAATGAAGCACATAAAGATCAATATCCTAGGCATTAATGAGTTGCAATGGCCTTTTGAACCAGAAAATAACTTGGTTTACTCTACTAGGAGTGCCAAATTCAAGAACAGGGTCACATTAGTCATTAAAAGGAACATCTCAAGATCTCCCTTGGAAGTGCAATGCTGTATGTGACATGATAATATCCCTATGTCTACAGGGAAGACCAGTTAATACAACTGTCCTTCATATTTACCACCAACCACTAAAGCCAGTGATGAACAAATTGAAGAATTTTACCAGCTTCTTTATTCTGAAATTGATCAAACAAGCAATCAAGATGCATTGTTAATTACTGACAATTACAATGTAAACGTTGAAAACAAAGAGAAATGATCAGTAATTGGAAAATATGGCCTTGGTGATAGAAATGTAAACCGGAGGTCACATAATAGAATTTCTCAAGACCCATGACTTTTTCGTTGCAAATGCCCGTTTTTCCAACAACATGCAGGTGACTGTACATGAATTTCAACTTGCCAGTCAGAACATGCAGCAATCAAACATCTGTGGGAAGAGAGCGGCGCTCTGGTGGAGTCATGGGTTACGCATCGGGCGGCTGATAGCACAGTAGCAGTTCAAACCCACAGCCCCTCTGCAGGAAGATGAAGCATTCTGCTCCCCCAAGGCAGTCCGACTCTGCCCTCTGTAGGGCTGGCTATGAGTCAGGATCTTCTCAATGGCAGAGAGTGAGTCAAGAACACATGAGACCCTGATGACTGAAGAGCAGATGCTTTGTGAGATGACATCAGCAACATCATACACAGAGAATGCCGAAAGCTATGAAAAAGACAGCAACAAGGATAAAACCCAAGAGGATGTCAGATGAAATTCTGAAGCTTGCCCTTGAATCGAGAGTGGCGGGGGCAAGTGGAAGAAACCACGAAGTCAAAGAGCTTAGCAGAAGTCTTTGCAGGGCAGCGGGAGAAGACCGCGTAAAGCACTCTAATGAAATCTGCCAAGGCCTGGAGTTAAAAGACCAATGGGAAGAACCCGCTCAGCACGTCTCAAGCGTAAAGAAGGGAAGGACACAGTCAAGCTCCCTGTCGATGGACTGCGGCACTGTTGTTGAATCATCTTCAGTAATATTTCACGTGCATCCGATATTAGTGATGTTGTTCGAAAACTTCCACATTCTGCAAAATCACCTTTCTTTGGAATGGGCAAAATGGGGATCTCTTCGAGTAAGTTGGCCAGATGACTGTCTTCCCAATTTCCTGGCATTCACTAGTGAATACTTCCAGTGCTCCATCAACTTGGCAAAAACTTTCATCAGTTCCTCGAGCCTTGGTTTTGGCTAATGCCTTCGATGCAGCTTGAATTTCTTCCTTCGATACCATTTGTTCTTGATTATATGCTACCTTTTGATATGGTAGCATCTAATTTTAACCAATTCTTTTTGGTACAGTGACTTATCCAATGCAATGTGTCCTGTGATCTCTAGACTGCTGCTTCCATGAACCTTGATTGTGGATCCAAACAAGATAAAATCCTTGACAATTTCAATATTTTATCCACTTAGGCTGTTACTTACTGGTCCAGTTGTGAGGATTTTTATTTTCTTTACACTAAGTTGTAATTCATATTGAAGACTGTAATTCTTGACCTTCATCAGCAAGTGCTTCCAATCCTTCTCAGATTCAGCAAGCAAAATTGTGTTTATCTGCATATTGTAGATTACTAATAAGTCTTTCTCCAATCCTGATGCTAAGTTCTTCTTCATATAATCCAGTTTCTCTGATTATTTGTTCAGCCAAGAGTCTGAATAGGTATGGTGAGAAGATATAATTCTGACACACATCTGAATTTATGGCAGCTCCCTATCAGTGTATTGCTACAACTGTTGTTGAATGATATTCAGGAAATTTTTACTTGTATGTGCTATCAATTATATTGTTCCATAATTTGCACATTCTGTTGGGTCCCCTTTCTTTAGAAAGAGTACAAATATGGATCTATTCCAGTCAGTTGGCCAAGTAGCTGTCTTCCAAGTTTCTTGGCTTAGACGAATGTATGCCTCCAGGGCACCTTGAAGTCTTTCAGCTGGTATTTCAGTGATTCCTGGAGACTTGGGTTTTTTTCTTTCTAGGTTTTATTTGCCATTTATTGGTGATCACACCTGTGTGGTTTTTGTATCTGCATGTGTTGTTTTCATTTTCATCCTATCACTAGCCAAATTTTTTAAAAGATCATTTTATTGGGGGCTCTTGAAGCTCTTATAACAATCCATATATCAATTGTGTCAAGCATATCTGTACATATGTTGCCGTCATTTTCTAAACATTTACATTCCTTTTTTTCTTAAGCTTTCCTGCTCTTAGCTTCTTTTTTTTATCATTTTATTAGGGGCTCATACAACTTTTATCACAATCCATACATACATCAATTGTGTAAAGCACATTTGTACATTCATTGCCCTCATCAATCTCAAAACATTTGCTCTCCACTTAAGCCCCTGGTATCAGGTCCTCATTTTTTTCCCCTCTCTCCCCCCTCCCCCCTCCCTCATCCTATGTGGGTCCTTGGGATCAGCAATGCTTTTTACCCTCCTTCCCTCCTCCCACCCTTGTGACCCCTTAACAAATTATAAATTATTATTAATTTCATATCTTATACCAACCAGTCTCCCCACCTCCGCAGTTTCTTTCCCTCTCCTCTCCCCACATTCCTTGTAGCCTCCTGGTATCGTTACTTCCATTTCTGTTCCTGAGGGGTTTATCTGACCTGGATTCTGTGCGTCCAGAACTCTGATCTGTACCTGTGCACATGCTCTGGCCTAGCCCGCAGTAAAAGGCAGGATTGGGGTCATGATAGTGGGGAGTGAAGAAGCCTCAAAGAGTCAGAGGAATACTGTGTGTTTCATTGGTGCTATACTGCGCCCTGGTTGACTCATCCCTTTCTCGCGACCTTTCTGTGAAAGAATGGCCCATTGTCTACAGATGGATTTGGGAATCTCTGCTCCAGCCCCCCTCATTCTCAACAACATTCTTTTTTGTGTGTGTTTGTTTTGGGTCTTCTGATGCCTGTTACCTTATCCCATCGACACCTCGTGATCACACAGGCTGGTGTGCTTCTTCCATGTGGTGGGCTTGTTGCTTCTCAGCTAG
Source organism: Echinops telfairi (assembly GCF_000313985.2). NCBI lineage: Eukaryota > Metazoa > Chordata > Mammalia > Afrosoricida > Tenrecidae > Echinops > Echinops telfairi. Next base: position 57,666,983 of record NW_022103906.1, on the reverse strand, counting down.
ATGGCTGCTTGTTTATCTCCAAGCCTTTAAGACCCCAGATGCTATATCTTTTGATAGCCAGGCACAATCAGCTTTCTTCGCTACATTTGCTTGTGCACCCATTTTGTCTTCAGCGAACATGCTGGGAGGGTGAGCAACATAGAATACCAGGTTGTTAGAACAAAGTGTTCTTGCATTGAGGGAGGGCTTGAGCAGAGGCCCAAAGTCCACATGGACCCTTGTTTTTGGCTAATTCTTTTTAATACTGCTTGGACTTCTTCTTTCAGTACCTTTGACCTTTGACTTTCGATCATATGCTACCTCTTGAAATGGTTGAATGTTGACCAGTTCTTTTAGTATAGACTCCTATATTCTTTTCATCTTCTTTGAATGCTTCTTGCATCGTTCAATATTTTGCCCATGGAATATTTTAGTATTGCAACCCGAGGCTTCAATATTTTCTTCAGTCCTTTCAGTTTAAGAGGTGCTGAACATATTCTTCCTTTTTGGCTTTTAGCTCTAGGTCTTTATATATTTCATTTGAATATTTTACTTTATCTTCTCAAGATGCCCTTGGGATTTTTCTATTCAGCTCTTTGGTTTCATCATTCTTCTACTTGCTTTCATTACTCTATATTCCAGAGCAAGTTTCAGTTTCTTCTGACATCTAGTTTGGTTTTTCCTTTTTACTCTCTTCTTAATGACCTTTTGTTTTCTTCATGTGTGATAGCCCTGTGTTATTCCACTTGAGTCCTTGAGTCCACTTGAGTTGTTATTCCATCTTGAGTCCTTAGTGTTCAATGCATCAATTCTCTCCTTGTGATGGTCTCTGAATTTAGATGGAATATGCTTAAGGACATGCTTTGGCCCTCTGTGACTTGTTTAAATTTTCTTCAGCTTCAACTTGAACTTGTGTAGTCAGCCCCTCGCCTTATTTTGGCTGTTGAGGTAGAGCTTCTTCAGCATCTCTTTTCTAGATCTGTAGTTTATTTGTTTCCTGCGTACTTCATCCAGCAAGTTTCACATGTATAGTGGCTGTTTGTGTTGCTGAGAAGAAAGAAGGATAGCGTAAGTCATTGGTCTCACAAAATTCTGTCATATGATCTCCAGAGCCATTTCCACCACCAAGGCCTCATTTTCCAGTTACAGAATATTCTTTGTTTCCAACTTTTGCCTTCCAATTATCAGTCATTACCACAGCATCTTGAATGCATATTTGATCAGCTTCAGACTGAAGGATTTGGTAAAAAAAAATCTTTAATTTTCTCATCTTAGAAATGTAACAGGCTTACAGAGCCTTTAAGCAAATTACTTTTTCTGGTAGGTATTAGTTTCATATCCATTTAGAGATTTATCACTCTTTGTGTCTTGTTAATTGTTGCCTTGTGGATGAATAAGCTATCATGAATTTAAGAGAGGAAGGTTACCAAAAGATACAGCACCTGAAGCCTTAAAGACCTGAAGATAAACAAGCACCATCTAGCT
>NW_022103906.1:57655886-57664405 GCF_000313985.2 Echinops telfairi | reverse complement strand
AAAAGAGAGAGGAAGTTAAGCTTCCCACAGGTCTGAGAGGTGGGGGGAGCAGGGAAGGAGGGAAAAAGAGGGGCTGATATCAAGGGCTCAAGTAGAAAGAAAATCTTTCGAAAATAATGGCAGCATATGTACAAATGTACTTGATACGATTAATGTATGGATTGTGATAAGAGCTGTAAACGCCCCCAATAAAATGGTTTATTGACAAAAGAAAACAAGAAAGGAGATGAAGCAAACATGCAAACGTTTACCCCACGCTGATGGAGGTAGTTATTCCACAGGTGTCTGCTGTGTCCTTCTCGTGACTTTTTTATCACTTTGAAATATTTAACAACTTCTGAAAGAAGGAAAAGCGAGAGTTGCTGTCACGACTCGGCATGTGACCGGTGTGTGGAGTGCTATATCTGACACGCTCTGCTGACGGCATTCCTCCTGCTGGGCATGGGGTCTCTTAGGTGTCTCCACTCATCGCTCTTCACAAAGGTCAGAGACGCTCAGCCGAGGTGGTTCATCCAACGACATTGGACATCTCTCTCCGGAAAAGAAAGGTTCCATCATTTCAAAAGCCCTCCCTCCTTCCTTTAGGACATGCAAGGTAGATGTCCCTAGGGTCCCCATTGCCTCCGAGTCTACCCAACCTACCTGTTGAGAGCAATTGACCTGCAGCACAAGCTGCAATGCAAGTGTTTGAGGTTGTATTTGCCCTTGACTGTTATCTCAGCATGATCGATCTTTCCGAGAATGAAATTTGTTTGTTTAAAACCGTTGAACGACGACACAGACTGATGTAACTGTGATCAAGTGAAGACCGGGCTCTCCCCTGAAAACCCACAAAGCAGAGCCCTGAGCACACACCGTGTGGGTGGGCAGCTGCCTGGGCCGCTCCTGCCCCAGGAGTCTCCCAGCAGGCCTCAAGGGGTCCCTGCAGGCCCGGGGAGACTTCACACAGCCTCACCCCAGTGCACAGGAGAAAGACTCGCTACAAGCACACGGCACTCCCTAACGAGCTATTTTTGCGCTTGGGTGAATGAATGAAGGGCTGCTTCAGGAGCTTGGGACACACGACCGTCCAGGCTTTTGTGTGGAGAAACCACAGGCACTTTCCACCCTTTTATTTTATTTTTATTTTTGGTGGAGAGGAGGTGGGGTGCTCAAAAGAAGGCCTTTTGGAGTCTTCGGGAGAGATGTGGATTTTAAGGGCGACCTTGGGTCATACAGAACTAATCAAGCGAAAACAATAAGAAAACGAGGCTGACAGTCAGCAAGTATCTGAGGACTTTATCAAAAAGAATTAGAAATGAACAAATTCACTGGGCACTGCAAAGGACCAGATCTGCAAGGTGGCATTGTGTGGCTGGGATTAAATTATTTATTCATTGTTAATTTATTTATTTATGTATGTGCAAATGCCCTTGCTGCTGCAGGTGCTGAGGGCCCTCTGAAAAGGCTGGGTCTTTAGATCCAGGGCTGGAATATTGGTCCATTTAACTCATTCTTTCCTTAAGGCGATCAGCACTGACTTTTATCTAAGGAGATAGAGGAGGGAAAACCATATGTGCTCAGGGAATGGCCCAGGACAGGAATAGCCCCAAGGTCCCAAGTATTTCAGCTTCATTCAAGATGCTGGGGAAGGCTCCAGGCAGTTTAATGTCCAACAAATTAGCAAATGAATGCTTATGTCAATATGTGAAAAAACCCTGGTTGATTTAAACAGATAAAAAGCCTCTGGGGAAACACCAGAAAATGCAAGCAAAGGCTGTCTCTTTCCCATTTTAGTTAATTTAATTTAATGTTTTTAAAGGGTACAGCACTTCTGAAGTTGTATGGAAAGCCATTAGAGTTTTTATTCTTTCTCTTGCAAGAAGGTCTAATGGGTGCTTGATTTTGTACAAGCTTGAGATAACCTCAAGATGACTCCTGGAAGAAATTCGATCTTACAGCCATTCTCCGTATCACATTCACTGTTCGATAGCATCCTGCCCAAAATGAAAAGTGCATAGTCTATCCTGACCACGTGTTCATGGTGCCTAAGGCATAAAAACAAAGGATTACTCGGCACAGACAACAACTTTGTAGGGGAAAGCTGAAGGTGAAATCAATAGTGCTCTAATTTTCTCTCGGTTTAGGCAACTAAGGATGAACAGAAATGGTCCCCTGGTTTCCTGCTGACCCAGCCCAGTGGGGATGCTGTGTAGGACATGACCTTTGGGGAAAGAAAACACAAGAGCCCAGCGTGGGGGATTCAGGCAAGAAGTTTCACATATTGAAGCCAATTATGTCACGCCAGCGAACTCTCCCAGAGGGGAAAGCCCACTTACCTTGCAAAGGAGATATATGGCAGCCGGAGTGCCCTGGAGGAGACTTTCTACAAAACTAGTAAGGGGTGCTACATAAATGACTCAACTTGGGAAATGCTACTGCATTCACTCTCCCTCTCCAGGTGGACTAGGCTCCTCTCCAGGGCTACAATGAGGTAAGTTTTCCTGAAAATGGAGAACAAAAAGGAAAAGAAGAACATTTCCTCAAATAGAGCAACAAGGTTTCCTTTCCCAGATTCACAGTTGTTCCTCATTCAACTGTTCTCCTGACTTCTCCCTGGTTTGTAAAATTCAATAGATTTGTGCCCAAGTGCTAAGAAGATCAATATATTCTAAAGGAGAAAAAGAGAGCCAAAGGATAGGTTTTCTATATTATTGAGTAGCATTAATTTCTTTTCCACTGTGTTTAAATTCCTAGGTATTTGGACACTACATACCAAACTGCCTAAAGAATAAAAGCTCACGAAATCAATATGAAAAGGCGTGGATGTCATGGAAACCCCAAACCCACCTGTAAGATATTGGACAGTCCCTCTCAGAAGGGTCACAGGGAAGGGATGGTAAAACCCGGATGCAGTATAGCACTGATGATCCATATAACTATCCTCTAGTTCTTTAATATTTCCTCCCCTTACTATTATTTTTTAATCTGTTTTACCTCATTAATCATGCTAGATTTGCATATGCACATTTGTGTATTTAAGATCATTCGGTACATGAAAGCCAAGATAGATAACCCTTCACAAACAGTAACAGGAGTATTGGTTCCCTGAGGGTACAGAAAGAGTTGGGGGGAAGGGGGAGAAAATAAGGACCGGATAGCATTGATAACTGTATAACCCCACTCGATGGGCTCCAACAGCAGAATTGTATGTGAATGTATATGTTGGATTGTGTAAGATATTGGGGGGAAACAACAATTACAGGAAAAGAAAAAAGAGTGTTCCAGACACAGGAGGGGGTTGGGGGGGGGCGAGGAGATAAAGGGGAGTTGATATCAAGGAGTTCAAGGAGAAAGAAAATGGCTTGAAACTGATTGTGGTAACAATTGTACATTACTTATTGATGTCATTGAACTATGGAATGTTATAATATCTGTAAGAACACCCAATAAAATGATTACACTAAAAGAATAAAAGCTCATACATTTTATAAAAGTAAAAGGCTAGCCTATTTACAATCACTAACCGTTATAAACAGAAGTCTCCTAAAGTTATCAACTCTCTTGACGTGAATTCAATTCCTCAATCCCATAGTTAATCTTCACACATTAAAGTCCTGTTTTATTTGTAGCGCACTGCACTGTGGTGAAGAGGAAATAAATATAAAGGCACTTTAGCTCAATTACTCCTAATTTGAGTTTCTTTCCTAATATAGTGCTGTATTGAATATGAACTATACAATATTAAATAGGTGAAGCTCCTTTCCTATTAATGGGGGTTTTATTTTAATAGCAGAGAAGGAATAAACATATTAAAACCAATGTCAATCCAAAGTATTTTATAAAAACAACTACCTATAGAATAGTGGTTATGCATTGAGCTGCTAAAAGCAGCTGCTCTTCGGGACACAGAGGAGGTTTCCTACTCCTGTGAAGAGGTACAGGCTCAGAAACTCACAAGGGTAGCTCTACCCTGTACTATAGGGTCGCTGTAAGTAGGCATTTATTCAACGACGGTGAGCGTGTCAGAGTTAACTAAGAGATGTACTCAACTTGGGTACATTGATCTGGAGTTTGGAGGCATGGAGCAGGTTTTATCCTTGGTACTACAAGATAGACCCTGTCCTTGAAAAAAGCAAACAAAAGCTTTTATGTTCATGTATGTATTTTGCTCCCTGAGCAATGTGCACAGTGAGGACTGAAATATCAGCTATTTGGGGGGAGGCGCTTCTCCATCTTTCTCGTGTTCTCTTTTAAGTCACTAGACGCTGTCAGGGCAGAAGTGCACAGGCATCATCGACACAGACTGCTTCGTCAAAACAACACCCTAAGAATGTTCATGGGACAAATTGAACTCAAAAGGAGTTAGCTCGGGGGGAACAAAGATAAACTTTAAGCCAAAGTTTCCTAATTAATTTTCACCCACAATACCTTCTTCACTAATACCGTTTGTAAACTTAAATTGACAAAAATCATCATCACAAACCTAAATATAAATATAACATCTTATCATTAAAATATTTGGCTTTAGCGATGGCTTTGAGCATCAGATCGTTTTAGTGATAACTGTTCATGGAAGTCCCAGACATAGTGAGAGAAATGCAGGATGCTGCTCCTTAGAGTTAGCAGAGTGACCCAAAAAATGTCCTTCTAAGCCTTTGTTGCTGTTGTTAGGTCCCATTGACTTGGTTCTGACCCACAGCAACCCATGCACAACAGAATGAAACCCTGCCCAGTCTTGCGCCATCCTCACAATTGTTCCTGTGCTTGAGCCCATTATTACAGCCACTGTGTCCATCCATCTTCCTCTCTCTCACTACTCCTCCACTTTACCAAGCATGATGCCCTTCTCCAGCCATCAGTCCTGACAACATGTCCAAAATAGGTAAGACTAAATTCAACATCCTTCCCTCTCGGGAGCACTCTGACTTACACTTCCACGACACAGTCCAGAGTACTTTCAGGATTCTTCCCCAGCACCACCACTCAAATGCATCGATGCTTCTTCAGTCTTCTTTATTCCATGCCAACTTTCACACGAGTAAGGCCATACCCTGGCTTGGCTCGGACACAGCTTGGTCCTCAAAGTAACACTTGCTTTTCAGCACTCTAAAGAGGTCTTGTGCGCAGATTGACCCAGTGAGACACATCCTTGGATCTCTTGATTGATGCTTCCACAAGCTTTAATTGTGGATCCAAGCAAGACAAAATGTAAGCCTTAATATCATTGAAAAGCAACTAAACCAAAATGTATCAATATTTTGCTTAGTCTATCCTTTTCATAATAACAGCAGCAGTAATTGGGAAAGGTGCCATATCATGTGTTTAGCACGGTACTGAAATAAATGAAACAGTTATTTCATTTCAGACTAAAAATCACCTATGATGTAGTTTTTCTTATTTCCACTTTACAGAAAATGAAATTGTACACAGTTAAGTGACTTCCTTCTAGATCAGATTAACAGTAAATGGCAAAGCAAGGATTTGAACCTCTGCCAATGTGATTTCAGAGCCTGAAAACTTAGACATGGTGCTTTTCTGCCTCTTTTCAGTATCCTTTAAGTGAGGAAAAATTATAATCCATATTGAGGCATCTAACTTATTCAGCATTCTAGTTACCATTGTTATTGTTGTTCCATGTTGTCCAGTTGAATCTCAACTCCTAGCGAGCCCACATGTAGAAATGTCTCACAGTCTGTAATCTTTCCAGAACCAGCTCACCAGGGCCACTGGGGCCCACAGAGCCACTGGGTCCCACAGAGCCACTGCCAGCCTTCCAGTAATCAGCCACGTGCTTAACCTTCTTCCCTTCTTGATGACACATTCGCCTTCACATAGTGCAGCCCCTCTGATTATTATTATATCAGCATACAGACTGACTAAGTGTGGTATAACCCTGACAACACAGCTCTCCTGATTCTCAACCATGCAGGATCTCCTCGTTGTGTTCTATCAGGTTATGTACAGGATCCTCATGAGTACAATGATGCTCATTCTTCACAATATTGCCCATAGTTTGTTATGCTCCATACACTTGAATGCCTTCGCATAATCACTAAAACACAGGTAAACATCTTTCTGATATCCTCTGCTTCCAGCTAAGAACCATCTGACATCACCAATCACCTCCCTCGTTCCACATCCTCTTCTGAATCTGGCTTGAATTTCTGGGAGCTCCGTCAATGTTCTCCTGCAACTTTTGTTGAATGATCTTCAATGACTTCTTACTTGCATGTGATATTGTTAGATAATTTCCATATTTTGGTGGGTTGCCTTTCTTTGGAATGACCACAAATATGAATCTCTTCCAGTCAGTTAGCCAGGTAGCTGTCTTCCACATTTCTTGACATAGATGAGTGAATGCTTTCAGTGCTTCTTCAGCTTTTTGAAATATTTTGATTGGTGTTCCATAAATTCCTGGAGCCATGCTTTTCACTAATGCTTCAGTGCAGCTTGGATTTCTTCCTTCAATAACATAGGTTCTCAATCATATGCTACCTCTTGAATTAGTTTAATTAGTTAGCTCTATGTACTCTTTCCATTTTCTTTTGATATTCCTTGTGCCGCTCAATATTTTTTCTCATAAAATGCTTCAATATTACAACTCGAGGCTTGAATTTTTCTTCATCTTTTCAGCTTACAATATGCTAAGTGTGTTCTTCCTTGTTGGTTTTCCACTTCCAGCTCTGCACATATTTCATTACAAGGCTTTCCTTTGTCTTCGCACGGTGCCTTTGAATTGTTTGTTTAACGCTGATCACTTCTTCCATTTGCTTTAGTTCACTTTTCAGAGTGTTTTCTGACATCCACTTTGGTCTCTTCCTTCTTTCCTGACTGTTTGATGATGCTTTGCTTTGGTTTTGCAAAATTCTATCATATAATTTACAACTTTTACTTTTGTAACCAGGGCCATTTTTCCAATCACTGATCCTTCCTCCTGACAACACGTCCAAAGAACTTGAGACGAAGTCTCACCACCCTTGCCTCTAAGGAGCATTCTGGCTGTACTTCTTCCGTGACAGATTTCTTGGTTCTTTTGGCAGCCCATGGTGCTGTTTGTCAGCCCCAGAATTCAAATGTACGGCTTCTCTTCTGGACTTCCTTAGTCAGTACCCAACTTTCACATGCACATGAGGCAAACGAAAATACCCATGGTGTAGGTCAGGCACATCCTACTCCTCAAAGTGATACTTTTGTTTTCCAACACTTTAAAAGGGTCTTGTGCAGCAATACCTTACCCAACGTGTCATTTGATCTCTTGTCTGCTGCTACCATGAGCATTAATTCTGTATCCATGAAAGAACAAACTCTTAATAAGGTTGATCTTTTCTCCATTTATCATGCTGCTAACAATAACTATTGGTCCAGTTGTGAGGATTGGGGGATTTTTTTGATATTGAGTTGTCATCCATACTGAAGATTATGAATCTTGATCTTCATTAGCAAGGGCTTCAAGCCCATCTCACTGTCAGCAAACAAGGTTGTGTCCATAGCAAATAGCAGGCCATTAATAAGCTTGCCTCCAATTCTGATGTCAAAATCCTCTTCATACAAATCCAACTTGACTAATAGATAAATATATATACTACATATTAATATTTACATATAAAAATTTGTGTCCTTCTTGTTTAGAATATGTACCTTCAAAATTAGACTCATGATATACTGAGAATCTACATGTGCTAGACACCCTCACACGTTGTTTAATGACCATAATATAGTGCCTGTCTTAGTGCTGTCACTGCTATGGGGTGTCATCAACTTCAATCGAACCCATGGTGCCCGCATGTGACCCAGTAGAACGGCACCCCCAGAGTTTTCCATTCCGTCATCTTTACAAGCGCAGAGCACCACCATCTTTCCTCCCTCTAGCTCCTGGTGGGTTCAAACCACCAACTCTTCAGTTAACAGCCCAGTGCTTAACCAGTGAGCCACCAAGACCCCTATCTTAGTGTTCTATGCAGATCAATGTTCAGCGAATATTTCAGATTATTCTTATATCTATGATAGTGGTGAGGTGGTGGCAATATCGGCAAAGATCACGCCTGTAATGTTATCAGTAAAGAAGTGTTCCCAAATATGTTTTGTTTTGTTTCTGCCATAAAGATTTTCTAAAATAGTTTTATGGACATGTAATTAGCATATTAGGCCATTCAAGAGCTCAATCATACTAAGAAGAGTTGTTCAGTGATCACCACCATGAACTTGGGAACATTTTTTTCCTTCCTGTACTGTTGACTCCTCACCCGCCCCTCCAAATTCCCCTTCCATGCCCCCAGGTAATTATTAATCAATTGCTATCTCCATAGATGCACTCCTCCTGACTTCCTTATACTGAAAAACATACAAAACAAAGACAGGAAACAAGGACCAAGCAACCATGACTGAAGAACACAGAAAAACTTCAATCAAAAAGAAAGCAGAAAATATTTTAAAAACTAGACTAAATGGGTCACAAGGGAGATCAAATGACAAGGTGTGATGTTCCAGCCTAACTATAGCTGCTAAAGTCTACTTGACAATGCTCTCTGTCTGAGAGT
>NW_022103906.1:57654142-57655193 GCF_000313985.2 Echinops telfairi | reverse complement strand
ACAAACTTTGACACACAGGCTGGTGTGCTTCTTCTGTGGGGACTTGGCTGGTGCCTCATTTAAATGGCTATTTGTTTTGAGACAAGCCTTTACCAAAATGTTTAATTAACAAGTGGGATAAAAAAGGAATTGGATTGAATTGTATAATATGTGGATTGGGTGCCAAAAATGTTAGATAAAAAAAGGAAGGAATTGGTAGCCTACACTCTAGGGCAGATCTTACATCTTAGACTTAGACTTAGAAATATGAGCGGCTAAGAAAAGTACTGGAATTCACATGAAAATTAATGTCTGCAGTTCATATATTCTCCAGAAGTCACCCTTCTGAGTTTCAGCCGCTTTCTTTCTACCAGAAAGAAGGTGGTCGCTATGACCCTTATGGTTCATTTTAGGGGTAGCTTGCTAGAAATATGAAATTTTTCTCCTGAAAGTAACAAAAAATAATAATAATGTGCACATACCAAACAAATGTGCTATCTTTAAATTTGCTGAAATAAAAACGTCTGAGAATGACCCAACATACCTAAGGATATAGTAATATAAATTACTTTGGTTACTGACACACATGTACTCTCCTTTAAGATCTCAAGGTACAAGTTATTTTAGACTTTTCAAGTATACAAAGGACTGCTGAGACTAAAAATACATGGTATTGTTGAAACCGAAAGGGACCTGGCATGCAAATAGTTGTCCAATCCTAACACTTTCAGTTAGACTACTTGATACAGATATACTTGGTATCTTCCCTGCTCAAAGAAACACTCCAAGCTTATCCTAAAAGGTTGGTAAATACAATCTTGTAGAAAATGAAGTACTCACAAAGCCCTTCCAACTTGGGCATGTTTAAACTTCTTCCCTTTGACTTAAATCTCAATATTCAATCATTCCAGTCAGTAAGCCTAACCTGCCCAAGCTGACAAAACTTAGGAGGGTTTCAAAATTGTAAGTGTGGCTGGCCAGCTCCTGGGTTGTGGGGAAGAGATGAGCCAGTCAGGGTGCAATGAAGCAATGATGAAACATACACCTTTCCCCTAGTTCTTTAAGCTTCCCC
>NW_022103906.1:57650514-57652349 GCF_000313985.2 Echinops telfairi | reverse complement strand
AACTGGAAACACAGGGAATCCAGGGTGGATGATCCCTTCAGGACTAGTGGTGTGAGTGGCGATACTGAGAGGGTGGCGGGAAGGTCGGTTGGAAAGGGGGAACAGATTACAAGGATTTACATATAGCCTCCTGCCTGGGGGGACAGACAACAGAAAAGTGGGTGAAGGGAGATGTCGGACAGGGCAAGAAATAACAAAATAATAATTTATAAATTATCAAGGGTTCATGAGGGAAGGCGGAGCAGGGAGGAAGGGGAAAAAATGAGGAGCTGATGCCAGGGGCTTAGGTGGAGAGCAAATGTTTTGAGAATGATGAGGGCAATGAATGTACAAATGTACTTTACACAATTGGTTTGTATGAATTGTGATGAGTTGTATGAACCCCTAATAAAATGATTAATAATAATTTTTAAAAAGAACGATGGAATATAGTGCAAATATGTCAGATAAAATCAACGTATGGATTGTAGCAAGAGTTGTAAGAGCCCCCAATAAAATGATTACAGTATATATAAAAAAGAGAGCTGTAGGAGCCCCCAATAAAATGATTTTTTTCAAAACCAGCTTCATATAGTTAATAACCTCTAAAATGCTATGGGCTGTCAGAAGAACAAATAAATCTGTCTTGGAAGAAGTACAACCAGAATGCTCCTTCGAGACTTTATCTCACATACTCGGATATATTGTCAGGAGAGATCAGTCCCTGGAAAAGGACATCGTGCTTGGTGAGGTAAAGAGTCAGCGGAAAAGAAGACCTTCAGTTAGATGACAGACACCGTCGCTGCAGCAATGGATGCAAGGGTCATAACCACTGAGAGGATGGTGCAGGACTGGGCGATGTTGGGTTCTGTTGTGCACAGGGCTGCCAACAGTCAGAGTTTATTAAAGTGCCAACAACAAGAAGACTATCCACTTAGCATTCATTCAACAAGATTTAGTGAGCACCTCATGGATGTAAGTATTGTCATTTCTGAGGATATGAACAGTAAAAAAAAACCCTTGCCCTCCTGTAGCTTAGGAGGGTGGCATGTACTTATGAAACCAGAAGAGAATGTCCTATGAGGAACAATAACATAATTATACATAACTCTAACAAATTAAAAATATTATAACTAGTACCATTCATACTGTTTTTTGTTCAGGCTCTATAATCATTTGACTTTTTGCAGTAACTTGGGAAGAGGTCTCCTTGCATAAAGATTTCACCTCTATGTCAGCCAAGCAACCCATCACCCCCACAAATGCTGCAGTAAATTTTTATTAAACCAATATGTCTGGATCATGTCACACCTCTTCTTAAAATTCTGTAATGGTCCTTAATTGCCTTCAGGAGAAATCCAAACTACTTAGAAAGTCATTAAGGCTTCTGTGATCTCATCCTTGCTTACTTCTTAAGCAGCCCTTGCCTACCTGTACCGTATATTACCGCCACTTTAATTACACTTTATAACGCTTTGAACACACGATTTTCCTCTTATGCCTAAGGCCAGTGGTTTTCAATTTTTAAAACAGTTAACCCACATTAAGAACTAAATGTTATTAAGAACTAAATGTTACCGGATGAGGAGCTAATAACAATGAGCACAAGAAAGAAGAAACTGTTTTACAATTGATTGTGGTAATGACTGTACAACTCTTGTTAATATGATTTGACTATTAAAGTGTATGATATGTGAATTACTGTATATACTCGAGTATAAGCTAACCCAAATATCATCCGAGGCACCTAATTTTACCACAAAAGCTACATAAAAAATGTGCTGGACATTGGGCCTCCACTCAAGTACTCCCGCAATGCAGGAACACTTTGTTCTATTAAACTGGTATTCCATGAA
>NW_022103906.1:57641539-57647738 GCF_000313985.2 Echinops telfairi | reverse complement strand
GCTGGCTTCTTGGTCCGGAGAGGCAGAGACCAAAGGACCACATAGCTAAAAGGCTGCCGACTGGAGAGAGATTTGACTACTGGCTGAGAAGAGGCATTGCTGTAGACCAGAGACTGTATTCTTAATGCTTTCTGATCCTGGCTGGTGGTAATCTGTTAGCTTTCCACTGAGTTGTGAGTATTCCCTGTTCCGTTCTCTGTGGCCACTGCACGAATTGTTGAGTCCAACAGAGAAGCCGAGTGCCACACGAGGAAGGACCAGTGTCAAAGTAGATAACCAAGGCTGGCTGGTGGAGGCATGTCGGACCTCTGCCTTGTGGTCACAGGGAAGCCAGAGGAAATCAGATCAGGCCCCATGCCTTTAACTCCCTTACACGTACATGGTCTATGAAGTACACTCTGAAATGTTCTATTTTATTTTGTAAAGGCTGGCCATGACTCATTAAACTGATTTAATTATCCACTTATGGGTTGGACCCACCACGTGAAAACCACTACTTTAGTCATTTGCATATGCTAGTCCCTCAGCTTGGAACACCCTCTTTCTTCCCTTGAACTAAAATGTTCATAATGTCAGTGAAAGCTTGCATAGTCCATCAGGTTTCCATTCAATCACTCACACACAGATCAGTCTGTGACACTGGTCACCATCTCCACCTGTGGGGGTTTCAGCACCCTCGCCCTTTCATTGCACCTGCTCCGTTCCAGCCAGCCAGTTCCTGCCCTTCGCTGCTGTTCTCACTTTTGCCTTTGTGTAGACGCTGTTTATTCTCATCTCGCTGATCATTTCAAGGAATGCATTTCTCATGGGTGTTACTGTTTATGCTATAGACCAACTAATTATTTGGCTGAAAAGAGAGTGGCCCTGGAGTGGCTTCAGTTTCAGGGCACTCGTCTGAAGAGTTACTCTAGCCTCCATCAGTCCAGCAAGGCTGGTTCTTTTTATGAAGGGAAGCTGTGATCGACATTTTTCTCCCACTCTACCCAGGGCTATCTGGGATGAGCCTGATCAGAACAGGAGGTAGTGGTAGCTGGGCACCATCTAGTTCTCTGGATCTCAAACTAGAAGAGGCTGTGATTCATATGGGGTTATTAGTCCTATGGACTAATTTCTACCTTCAATCTCCGTAGCTCCAGATAGGAAGAGACCAATAGTTGTATTTTAAAGAGCCACTCACAAACGTCTAAGGCCCCAGACAGTACTCACCAAGCTGGGATATATAACATTGTCTTTATGAATTAAGTTATGCCAATTGACCTGGTTGCCCCACAAGACTATGGTCTTGAGTCTTCAAATCTAGTACATCAAATTCCACAAAGTATTTGGATATATCTAATAAGTATCCACTAATGTGAGCCCTGTGTGCTTTACTGTGTATATAAATATATATGCCATATACAAGCACATATATATCCACAAATATACATATACACACATCTTCCCACACTCATATAACATGCAGAGCTACCTATCTAACCACTCAGAAATTTTTTTGTTAATACTGTCGTTGTCCTTACCTTTTCTTCTGGATAATTCTTATTTACCCTTCGAGACCCGGTTTAGGGTGACCATCCTTCTCTCTGTTCCCTGGATTAGAAAGTTCTCTGCATCTCTGTAGCACTTATGAATACCTGACACGATGCTCTGTTTTATTGTCTCTTCACAGGTCCAGTTTTCCTACTTGACTGAGCTTGTTGAAAGTAATGATAGATTTGCTCACCCATATCCGCTCACTACCTGGGACACAGTGCCCAGCACATAGAAGACCCTTAAGTGAGTATGGCTTTAACAACATTGATTTTTTTTTCAATTAAGTAAAATGAGATGTCCAATCCAGCACATTTTTCCTATTTGAATGAGACAAGCTATCTGCTTCAGGACCTCTTACACAGTTCCGTAGCACTGCCACACAGAGGTGTCTAGCTTTAGGCAAGAACACTTCTCTTTTTCTTATGGTTTAATGAATCAGTTTCCAAACTTTTTGTCTAAGGATTCCTTTATACTCCTAAAACTAATGAGGACTCAGAAGAGTCTTGATTTCTATGGCTTGTATCTGTCATCATATCCTCAGGAGCTGGATGCATGTACTATTCACATTTATCAATATTTATTTATATTAAAATGAAGGAGGTGGTTTGTTTTTTTTTCAAACACAAAAATGCACTAATACACTTTTCAGTAGCCACCAGAGCAATATTGGCATTATATATCTGTGATCTCTGGAAACTTTACTCTGAGAATGGAAGAGGCAAATAACATCTCAATACTATTAGGAAAATAATGCTGCCTCCCCCCCCCCCCCCCAAGGCAAGGACCCCTGAAGCAGCCAAGGTTACAGTATGGGAACCACTGAGGTGGGGCACCTGAACCATAAATGTTATTGCTTATAGATGTCCAGTGAGTGATACTCCTGTTTTTTCATGAGTCTAGAAGTATTTGATAGATTAAAGAGTATCATATGGGTCAGTTTTAATATTAATAAAGCTCTTGGACAACATAGTTTAATTACAAGGCAACAGTGATCTTCTTAACATCACTCATTCACTGCCATCAAGTGGATTCCAACTCATACTGACCCTACCAGGCAGAGTAGAACTGCCCGTGTGGGTTTCCAAGGCTGTATATTTTTACAACAACACATTTTACAGGAGTAGAAAGCATCAACTTTCTCCTGTAGAGTGACTGGTGGGTTTGAACAACTGACCTTGTGATTAGCAATCCAACATGTAACCAACTATACGATCAGAGCTCCTTTCTCCCTAAAACAATACCCCAAAACTAACCACTTAGTCAAGTTGTTGTTGGGTGCCATCGAGTCGGTTCCAAGCCAGAGTGACCCTGTGCACCACAGAACGAAACGCCGCCCAGTCCTGTGCCACCCTCACAATTGGTCCAAGACTTGGCCCATTGTTGCAGCCACTGTGTAAATTGATCTTCTTGAGGGCCTTCCCCTTCTTCACCGCCCTCTACTTTACCAAACAGGATGTCCTTCTCCAGGGACTGGTCTCTTCTGAAAACATGTCCAAAGTGTGTAAGACAAAATCTCACCATGCTTGCCTCTA
This sequence comes from Echinops telfairi, assembly GCF_000313985.2. Classification (NCBI taxonomy): domain Eukaryota; kingdom Metazoa; phylum Chordata; class Mammalia; order Afrosoricida; family Tenrecidae; genus Echinops; species Echinops telfairi. Next base: position 57,644,676 of record NW_022103906.1, on the reverse strand, counting down.
AGCAGCACTCTGACTGTACATCTTCCAAGACAGACCCCTGTGTCCTTTCAGCAGTCCATGGCACTTTCAACATACCCTTCTCCAGCACCGAGTACAGTATTTCTTCTTTGGGCTTCTTTATTCAATGTCTACCTTTCCCAAGCATGTGAAGTCAAGGAAAATACTATGGCTTGGGCCTGGCAAATCTTAGTCCTCAAAGAAATCTTTGCTTGTCAGTACTCTAAAGAGATCTTGTGCAGAAGATTTATCTAATCCATGCAACACATGGTTGAGAGTGCTGGTCATAAATGGTGCTTAAAACTTCATCTTCCTCCACAAAGCAGTGGTGCACTCCTATAAAATCACTAGGTTCGAGGAGCAGTTCAGAATGCATGCTTTCTGGATCAGTGGTCCCCAAGATAAAAATGGAGAAAGGGGTTGGGATATGCTCTCCTACTTCTCAAGAAATACAGAAGGAATACACAGACCCACGGGATCAAAAAGAATTAGTAGAATTTCAGATGTTTCAAAGGGTAGCTGCTGATCAATGGTATTAAAGAAAGAAGACCAAACTGCACTGAGGGCATTGGCAAAAACACAAGGCTCCAAGAATTGGCAGAATGCAAACTGAACTGCTTCTATGAATTCATGAAGAGCTGCAAGTACTGACTAATCTATACTCACAAATTTGGAGGACAGCCACCTGACCAGCTGACTGGAGGAGATCCATATTTGTGCCCATTCCAAAGAAAGGTGGCCCAGGCTCTCTGCTCCTCCTTGTGCCATAGGCAGCTGCATCTTCCCACTTTCATGCAGTCCCAGTAGCATCCCAGACACCCAGTGGTGAAGGTCAGAGTAAATTGATTTGGCCACATTTGGTGCCTGGTCACCAGGGCTGCTTTCAACTCTGGCAGAGTGGACATTGTTGCCATCAATGACATGGTCTACATGTTCCTATATGATTCCACCCATGGCAAGTTCAACGATACTGTCAAGACTGAGAACAGGAAGCGTGTCATCAATGGGAAGTCCATCTCCATCTTCCAGGAGCGAGATCCCACCAACATCAGGTGTGGAAAGACTGGTGCCCAGTATGTTGTACAGTTCACCAGTGTCTTGACAATCATAGAGAAGGCTGGGGCTCATTTGAAGGGTGGTGCCAAAAGGGTGATCATCTCTGCCCCTTCTGCCAATGCCCCCATGTTTGTGATGGACACGAACTACAAGAAATATGACAACTCCCACGTGATTGTCAGCAATGCCTCCTGCACCACCAACTGCTTGGTCCCCCTGACCAAGGTCATTCACGACAGCATTGGCATTGTGGAGAGGCTCATAACCACAGTCCATGTCATCACTGCCACCCAGAAGACCGTGGATGGCCCCTCTGGGACACGCTGGTATGACAGCCATTGGGCTTCCCAGAATATCATCCCCACATCTACTGCCACTGCCAAGGCTATGGGAAAGGTTATTTCAGAGCTGAATGGGAAGAAACTCACTGGCATGGCCTTCCATGTCCCCATCTCAAAGTGTCTGTTGTGGATCTCACTTGGAGACAGCTGCCAAGCATGATGACATCAAGAAGGTGGTGAAACAGTTGTAAGATGGTCCCTTAAAGGGCATCCTGGGCTACACTCAGGACCAGATTGTCTCCTGTGACTTCAACAGTGACACCCATTCTTTCAACTTTGGGGCTGGAATTGCCCTCAATGGCCACTTTGTCAAGCTCATTTCCTGGTATGACAATGAATTTGACTACAACAAAGTAATGGATCTTATGACCCATGTGGCCTCCCAAGAATTCAAGCACCCCTGGACCACCAGCCCCAGCAATAGCACTAGAGGAAGAGAGAGGCTCTCAGTTGCTGGGGAGTCTTTGCCCCAACTCCATTCCCCCAACACACTGAGAATATTCTATCACCTCGAGTTTCCATCCAGACCCCTTGAAGAAGGAGAGGGGCTTAGAAAGCTGTGGTAGTTACATAATTTCATGTCAACTTGATAAATAAGAGTGAAGGGGTGGAGTTTAGCCTGTCAATCAGGCCACAGCCTGATAATGCCTCCTGATGGGCATGAGCTCATGAGGATTCTGGGAACTTTCTCTCCTTATCCCTGGAGGAGAGCCAAACTTTCTCTCTGTTTTACCTTCCTGTTGACAAGATACATGGAACCATGCCGATGGCAGCCAGAGCTATGGAGATGCGCCCACTGCCATTGGATCCACAAGACTTTTCATCCACTGGCCAATGATCTTCCTGCATTCAGCATCATTGTGAGTGGCAACACGAGTTTGAAGAGGAATTTATAGACAAGTATCGGGCATATGGGCCAATATCAGATTTACGGCCTTGATCTGGACTGGGCTGGGACATTTTCTTAATACACAATTACCCATTGATATAAAACTCTTTCCTATAGGTATATGAAACCCCCTGGATTTGTTTCTCTATCAACCCAGACTCACACAAGAGCCCAACCTTGTCACGTACCATTAATAAAGTACACTGTACCCAGCCATTAAAAAGATAAGTGGCCCAACAGAATGTGGACATTATCAAGCAATATCATTCATATCACATGCAAGTAAATTACTGCTGACAACTCAACTGAAAAACCAAACTCTCTTCCATCAAGTTCATTACAACCCTACGGAGCAGAGTATAACTATCCACGTTGGTTTTGGAGACTAGAAGAAAGCCTCATCTTTCTCCCATGCAGCCACTGATGGTTTCACACTGCTAACCTTGTGGTCAGTGGCCCAATGTATAACTACAATGCCACCAGGGCTCCTTAAATGTTGCTGAAAATCACTCACAGTGGTTGCTGCAACACTTCAAAAGAGAGCTACCAGAAATTCAAGCTGGATTCAGAGAGAATGTGGAACAAAGGGTATCGTTGCTGAGTCAGATTGATCTTGGCTGAAAGCCAACAATACGAGAAACACTTTTCCTGTGTCTTAATGACTATGCACAGTCATTCAACTGTATAGACCACAACAAGCCAAGGATACCATCCGAGAACACTTTATTTGTGCTCATGTGGAAACTGCAATTGAACCAAGAGGCAGTTGTTAGAACAGAACAGGGGATATTGCATGGTTTAAATCAGGAAAGATGTGCATCAGAGTTATAGCTTTTCTTTTCTTTTTTTTTTTT
>NW_022103906.1:57635337-57640555 GCF_000313985.2 Echinops telfairi | reverse complement strand
AGACCAAGGATGGGCAATAGGCTGGCGATCATGCAGAATGCAGTGGAAAGGGGATGGGTGCAGATGCAGGTAAGTTCCACTCTAACACCTTATCATTTGATCTCCCTGTGGATCCAGTGAAATCTTCTAGTTTTTAATATTTTCTGCTTCCTTTTCATTTGAAGTTTTCTCCTCTGTTTTATTTTGCTATTGTTATTAGTTTTATAAAAATATTTTTCTGTATATGAAATCCAGATTATCTATATTAATCTATAGATATTATCTCTATTAAGCTATAGAGACAGTAACTGGATTAACGGTTCCCTGGAGGTATGGCAGTGGAGGTTGAGGGAAAATGGGGAGCTAATAATGATGAGTCAAGAATGGAAAGAATGTTCTAAAACTGATTGTGGTGATGACTGTACAACTCTTCTTGATGTGATTAAACTATATATGTCAGTAGAACTGCTTTAAAAAGAATTCAGGTAACATATTGCATTGCCAAATCTGTTGTGATGAAGAGTGATGAAGAATTGGTGCATTTGAATAGTGGCATTGTAAAGAATTTAGAATATACCGTGAACTTCCAGAAGAACACACGTTTGTCTTGGGAGAAATGCAGCCAGAATACTTTCAAATGTAAGCCGACAGAACTGCACCTCGTGGACAGAGACAGTCCTTAGTGAAGGACATCACGCTTGTAAAGTAGAAGGTTGGCAAAAAAAGAGGAAGCCTTTCATGAGCTGCCTTGATGAGTGGCTGCAACAAGAGCTCACACAGAGCAAGGATGGTGAGGGTGATACAGGGCCTGGCAGGGCTTCATTCTGTTGTGCAAAGGTTCATGATGACTCAGAAGTGACCCAATGCCCTCCAACAACAATGACACATTTTACAACAATGTCTCCACCACGCAAACATTCTGCTGGGTCTGTGAACCTTACCATATTTCATAAATAGAACACTGAGTTGTTACTTATACTCACAGAAATGGGTAGTCTATTGTCATACGAATTGATGCTGCATTGATGTGGAAGTCTATTCTACAGGGTAACATTCTCAGATACTATTTAGGACTGATGTGCCTTTTTAAAGCAACCTTACAGGAGGACCACACTCTATTCAACAAGTACAAAATCTGAAATGAGGATGGAGATGGTTGTCATGCCTTAGAACACCTCCAGGCTTCTCCGCTTGGGGGCGCCTTCACCAGGAGGAGCGCAGCCAAGAGCAGAGCTGCGCACGTGCTCCCTGATCTTCTGCTCCTCACAGACTACGCACAAGCCTGAGCCACACGACACACAGATAATAACCCTTTGGAATATACAGTCATGGGATTTAGATTTAAATGAAAGCCTGCTGAGCACTGCAAAGCCTATATTGACCGAAAGGAATGATGCTATCGACTAGATTCCCTTGGCCTGCCAAGCCCCTCGACGATCCCTGCATGCAGCCATAGGTAGGCTCTTTACTGTGTTCCAGGTATCAAACCTTCTATGACTTCCATTCCAGTAAATGCCTCTTAAAGGGAACGGGCATGAATCACCTTAGAGTTACGGCATAGTTTAGGTAATGATGCCTCAGAGAAAAGGAGGGAGATGGAAAAAGAAGGAGCTGCTGTTAAGCAAGGAATAAAAGGCACGAACTCTCCTATGTATGGTGAGAAACACAACCCTTTTAGAAAGGAGAAGGGATCTAAAATACTTTGGTTAAATGGCAATGAGCCAAATCATTTTTATCGATTTCTCTGTGGGGAAGGGAACTTGGCATAGATAGTGAAAAGAATTGTGTATACTTGTATGTAAAAGAGTTGTGTATGCTTGTTTCTACTTGCTATTACAGAGATTTTTAAATGAAGCGATAAAATGAAAAACAAGACTAAGCCTCTTTTAAAAATAATAGTTGATAAAGCATAGCTTCTTTCACTTTGGAATAAAAGTGTGATTGTTAAGGTATAAAACAATAAATTTAACCCAAGGTTTTATTTTACTTGTTTACATTTTCCTACACCAAATAGGTTTGGAGGTATTTTTTTTATTATGATGATTCTCCCCCCACCTTCTCCATTTTTGAAGGGGTGATCTATGTGAATGACATCAGCTCTAACTGCTACATGTCATCACTGCCATACACCACCTAGAGTCTAATCAAACATGATTCCTGTGGTGGTTTTCATCTGTCCAATCCCCAGCACTACCTACATGTGATTGCTTAGGTTTGAAGCTAGAGCTAAACCTTTGGATTTCAGACCCACTGGAAGTAGAAGTTTAACTACAGTATATTCAGGAGGCAAAACTCCACTGTTTGTTAACCATGTCCCACTGTTTGTTAACCATGTCTATAGTTTTCTACCCAAGTATAAAAATTCCAAGTTAAGCGTCTTCCCCAAGTAAACCAAGAAACCTGAGAGTTGGGAGACACAAGTATGCCTCAAGTTGCCAAAGAAAATAAGAAAAACCTGACGCACCACAGGCTAAGTATTAGACAGACACCCAGAATCAATGTGCTTTTTCTCATGCAAAGAAAAAAAATTAGATGCAAACTTTACATTTAAAACTGCATTGTTCCCCTTTAATCTGGCCACCATCCGAGTGGTGATCTGGATGTTAGAGAAGAGATGAATGGGAGACACTGGCAGGGATTGACGCTGGGCGATGAATGTGGAAATGTAGAATGGATGTTTCTCTTTTTTTTGGCTTTGAGTTGCCTGTTGTTTCTGTCTGTTTTTTCAGAACTGATCCGAGAGGACAGGGAAGTCAGTGTGGGCGGCTCTAAGGAGCCTCCCTCTCTACAGCTGCGGCTCAGAGGATTAGGGCGCTTCATCCACAAGGCAACATTGCACAAGTAGCCTTTGAACAAAAGTCATGGATACTATTAATGATATGGTAATCCTTCATCGAGCTACCTCCCAGTAGTGATTATACTGACATGGGAGAATATCTAAGTCGTGAAGGCAGCCCACGACAACACTGTGTCATTGTTCACCCCGGGCTTGACCAGGACTAACTTTTACCAGCATCTCCAACGTCACCTTTCCTTCTAGAGCCTTCCCCACTGCAGCCCACCCCCAACCCCTGGCCCCAGCTCTCACTCCCACCCCATCATGGTAAAAAAGTGGCAAAGAAAACTCCGATCCCAAATCTTTTTATAGATTTGTTTTTGCAAGTTCCCACACACATTTAGTGTTGTCTCAAAACCCATGCTGTCAACTGTCTCCAGGAACCATTTCCATCTGAGAGCAAGACCACACAAAGGTTAGTTCGGTAGGTCTCAGTGAAGATGTTTTAATTGTCTGACAATAGATTCTGCTGTCATTTGACTTGCAAATACTGTCCTCTTGCTCTCCGAGAACACGTTCAGCATTACAGAATTTGTCAATAAATTTTCAAAAAGCATTTAATGATGACACAGAGATACTAGTGGTTTCCCATTTGACATCACTTAAATCCGATCTCAGGGGAGTTAAGGGATTCCGATACTAAGGGACTGCCCTACAAAGAGTTATACCAAATCTACTCGTAGACGATTCCCTGGATAAAACAGACGTTACCTTTGGTGGAAGCACATGTGCCATTCTTACCTAATTATATGTGCGAGATGAACATGCTCATCTTAGCTCTTAAAATGACTTTCAGCGGGTGCACTAATGGGGCCAAAACGAAACGACACTGATATAGCCGTCACTCTGAAATACTCATTCCTCCCCCTGAGTTCTGAGTATCTTTTAATGTTGTCATTTCTCTCCCATCCAGACCCAAGTTAAATAAAACAAGTCTCTTCCGTGCAAAACAAATCTCAACTAAACGCCCACTTTAATTTTATAGAGATTTCCCCAGATCCATTAGCCCCCAACACACAACCCTTCTGAGAAAGTCAGACTGAGCACACAGTGAAATAGTGATTTGAAAAATAAATCATGATTTTTCTAACATCTCTAAAGAAGATTATTGCTCCACATTGAATATTCTTTAGTACGTGAAAATTTCTTTAAAAATTATATATACTTATATGTGCATATTGAGGTATTTAGTAGAACTGCCATTTTAATGGAGATGAGCTATGTGCCCATTTATGAGCCCACATAGCCATTTGAGCTATGTGTCAAATATGTGATTACACATTAAATAATATATCGTATAGCTATATTACTATTAAAGGAAATTTCTTTTCTTCTTTTAAAGGAAATTTTATATTTGGCATAGGGCAAAACAAAATAAAGGCTCATATTAAACTCTGTGATAACTTTAAAAAAAAACAAGACTGACAACTATTTAATATGCTGACCCCAATGTTAAAATTAATCAAGTGGTTGTTCTTGAAGAATAGAGTTGAGGGAAGACGGTGAGGACAGAAACTTGGCTTTAACTTTGCATAGTTACGCTTCCATGTTATTTGGATGTTTAAATGAAGTCTGTATCAGTTCTCTAACTTGAAACTATAATAACAATAAGTGACTATGTGTTGTTTGGAATTTGAGCCTCTTCTAAGCATGAAATAATTATGTTTTATGAAATTATCCATAGCTAGGTGGTCCTATGACATTCCTAAAGTCAGTCAATCGCAGAGGGAAAATTCAGAAATTCTGACTTATGTCAGAGTTGGCTGCACAGATGACTAAATCATGTCAAATGAAGCCACAGGAACTTGACCCTCATCTCACTTATTACCTCTTTCATTCCTCAGGCAAATCAAGGATGAACAGCACCACACTACCTAGAAACTGTAATACAATGTAATGAGCAAAGTCTGGAGCCAAGAACACTAGCGCTGAATCTTACCCAAGCGAGCATTTAGAAGCTCTCTGAGCTGGCTTCCAATCTGTAAAAGGGTGAAAACAATACCTGCCCTTGCCATATTGCACTAAAAGAAATCATATTTTTATTAAACTAAAGAGTAAGCCCAGGGTGACAATGAAATATACAGAAATTTTTTGCTCAAGGTTCTATGTCAGATTCAAAGACAGACATCTACTCACTAAAAGGAAGTAATATGACCTCAAATTCATACTTAATCTGGATGCCATTGATTTCTGATATTTCTACTTGATAATTGTATAATATTCTATAACATTAGCTAAAATGATTCATGATTACTTTTGCTCCACTTGTTGACTAATTTGTGAGGAAAACTAATGTTTTCTATCACATTTCATAGATAAACTAAGGAACTGACTTAGGTGGGGTCAGTCAATTACTAACATTTTCCACTTCTTTCTATTATGCTATCTACTCCAATTTTTTTT
>NW_022103906.1:57615426-57633407 GCF_000313985.2 Echinops telfairi | reverse complement strand
AAAAAAAAGAATGAAGAGTTAATATTTATTTTCTGACAAGTAACAGACATTTATGAAATATTACCAATTAACAGACTAGATTTGGGACAGGGGTGAGAGTTGTTACATTTCCCCACCACCACAAAAAAACCCACATCCTATTATAATAAAAACTTATGAATTTTAATTCAGTGTAAGACATGTGGGTATACCTGTAGATCCTTTGGGGACGAATAAACATCATGATAAATGGAGAAGAACTCGAGGGCTATGAGAAGGCTGTGGTTGATGTATTGAAGCATTCTCTCTCTCAGGAATATTCTTGTCTTAATGGCCTCCTTCTGGGGATCACGGCTTTCTGACTCAATGAACTGGGTCCCCTAATGTGAGGATTGCAGGCATCTGTTGGTGCGATGGAAGAGATGTGGAGGGTTGGGTCCTGCCATAGTTCACAGCACACCCACCTACTCCAAGCTTACAAGGAGTGGTGAGTGAATTATATGACTAAAGAGTATAATCACGAGATTTGGACACTAGTCTATGAGATATTTCCAGTGAAAATGGTTATTTCCTGAAATACCTAGAGAGGAAAGAAATATCTGTAGGAAGCAGATGCCCACCTTTAAATATTGAAGCCTTGAAGTCCTCTGTATAATACATGAAAATATTTTAGGAAAAAAGGGGGCATGGGCATTCCATGATAGAGAAGTGTTCAATGGAGACATTTTCGAAAGTATTCCGGCTTTGCCTTTAGCACAACCATTGCCAATAGCCATGCTCTCAACTGTCCAAGGCGGACCACTTTGGGAAAAAAATCTTGTACATCTCAGTTCTTGGGAGGTTAGTGAAGGCATAAAAGGCCGGATGTGAGAGTACAGATGGAACAATGGGGGAAATTCATCGACAGGACCTGATTTAGGCCAATTGTCTTCCCAGTCCAACAAAATACAGGATCTACCCCTCTCCTTTTGTCTTCTCAGTCATACGATCCCCCTTTCATGCCTACTTGTCAGAAATTGAGATATCAAATATGTTATAATGGATTGTCAGGGATCAACTTGAAAATATTCTGTTTGTTGTCATGTTGTCATGTCATTGCTAGTTAAAAAACATTGTCACTTCTTAAGTATTATTAAATCAGATAGAAAGCAATAGAAACAAAGTTTAAATAATCCTAATCCATGTAAGGGTTCATTCTCTGTATTAAAAACAAGGATAACAAGAAAAATAACGAAGGCAAAGGGAGTCCTGAGATGCAAGCACAGTCGTGAATTGGGGCTATCTGACATTTCCATGTTCGTCAGGGGAGAGTCTGTCAACTAGCAACTCAAACTCTCCATCAGGAATCTCCACACCAACCTCGAAACAAATAGCAGTTAGCAGCAGTCACCCCCCAAGTGCACATCTGGGTCACCCATACCCACAATACCCTAAGCATATGGCTGCCATTAATGCTTTGTTACTGCTACAGTCCTCAAGTTCAAGAGCACCACGTGAATATCAGAGGTTAATCAGGGTTTTGATCGCTTCAGCTTTCTCAAAGAAAGAGATTCTACCCCAGCTCCCTGCATTGGTGGTGCACAGAAATATCGAGACCGGCATGTTGAATTGTGTGTGATTGTCTTCCATCAAAAGTCATTCATTACACTAAAACACTGGTATTGCTTAAACAAGTTAACTCTGAAAGGCCTTTCAATTGAACTGCTTAGCATGAAAGAAAAGGTAGAGAAAAAAGGGGCCTTTCCAAAAAACGGCTTCCTAATGCTCTCGCAAAGCATTTCATGATGGCTTTAAAGACATTTTGCATACAAATATTTTCAATGTGGCAGTGTTTATTCATCAGCAAGAGAGTGTTTTCATCTCTCACAAACAATCAAAACATAATCCTTGAGTTACTGGCATAAATAAGAATGACTTAAGCAATAATAATGAACAAGGCATTCATTCATCATTTTGCAAAGCTGGTAAGAACCAGCTGAATTTTGGAAAAGACGGGAATCTGTTTTCTTTGGGTAGTGCAAACAAAGAAGAGCACAAAACATTTCTTCACTTTCATTTTCTTCATTGCCTTCCTTGATAATTATGAAACAAAGCATATACACCATCAACAACAACACAACAAACAAAAACGGCTTTTTTCATAGACTGAGAAGAAGTAAGTTAACGGGAGTATTTGGATTTCAGACGTACTTGAATTTGAATAGCATCTCAGGGACTCGAGTTGGATGTCCTTTTTTTTCATGTGCATAAAATTAAAAGAGAGGACAGAACTAATTATTTGACACCAAACCTTAACGGTTTTCACTTCATTCCCTTTAATCAGGATTTAGCCAGAAAGTTACCAGTACTTGGGTATCACTATCCCTGAGAAGTGAAAATTAATTCTCAGGTTTCCTTTAGACTTAAGCTCAGTGTGTATCCTAAAACTAAAATGAACACATTTTTCACAGATTCCTCGTTGTGAAAACTAGAGGGAGAGTGACAATGAATTGAGTGAGATCAATGTGCTCTGGTACAAATTCCCCCCCAGAAGCACTTAACAGCCTGGATGCAGATGAAGACAAGACGGGCAGCCCGGTTCTACTAGTTTTAAAGAGCTTATACTATTGACAAGAAAATGACTGATGGGTATGAAATCCAGGACAGGTAAATCTACAGAGACAGTGACTGGGCTAATGGTTCCTCAGGGGTGTGGCAGGGGAGGTTGAGGGAATGGTGAGCTAGTGCCAATGAGAACAAGAATGAAGAAAGCGCTCTGCTGCACTGGTGGTGGTGATGATTGTACAACTCTTCTTGATGTGATTGAACTGTTCAATTGCATGATGGGTAGATTATATGCCAATAAAATGGCCTAAAAAAAAGAAAGAAAATGACTAACGTCATTTTCTACGACGGGAACAGTCTAAGCTATCCTCTAGTTCAGAGAGGAAAACGAGGGCAGGGGAACAGTAGAGGAGCTCACTGTAGTGGACCAGACAGGAGGTGCCAGCTACTGGAGAGCTGCACAGTCTGATGTCGTGGGTGTAGTCCTTTTGGGTCACGGCACAATCTGGAGGGTAGCTATAAGTGTAAACATTTATATTTATTTATGGAACAATACTCAAAAATTAAAAACAAAGACCAGGCTTACTGATTGGACAAAGACTTGTGGAATCTCCTAGAAGACTATGGTCCTTCGACACATTTCATATTTAGAAATAAATTCACTCCCATGACTCAGTGTTCAGCCCAACAGGACAAAAGTACACGAGGAGCAATCGCACTAGGGGCGTACACACACGTTAGGACCTTCAACCACTTGAGATGACCAGGGCGGCATTTCCTCAAAATCCAAGTTTAGAAGGGCTAGGAAAGAAGAGGGACTGGACAACAGTCAGCACAGTGAGCGGTGGAGACTGAGGAAGGGGATGTCACATGGTGGGGATTGTCATCAGTGACATGAAGCCAAGCCAACCAACCGAGCTCACTGCCATCGAGCCCATCCTGACCCACCCAGCACGGCACAGAACTGCCCTGTGGATTTCCGATACGGTAACTCTTGATGAGAGTAGAAAGCTTCCTCTTTCTCCCACAAGGCGGCTGGTAGGTTCCAACTGCTGACCTTACAGTTAGCAGCCCACTAGGCCACCAGTGCTCCTAGGAGATGAAAAAAAATCTATGGCTTTTTTAATGGAAAATGGATTTGATCTCTAAACAGTCATCCTATTCGCAATGAAATGTAAAATTAAACAAATTTAATTTAAATGCTTACATTGACTAAGAACTTGATACATTGCTTTTCATTGCTGTTTTTATTTAAAAAGTATTTGTTTATTGGGATCCTTTCACAAACATCTTGGTTCAGGGTGTTCCCGTGGCTGCTTCCACCTGGAGGCGCCTCCTTCCATCGGCCTGGCTTTGCTCCTGGAGCTGGCAGAGGGGGCAGCCAACATACAGCGGGCCCTCTGGGCAGCTCACAGCCATGACATGGGCATGAGGGCCCCGCACCAGACGCTGCATCCTGTGTCTCCTCTTCCGGAAAGGGATAAAGGAGAGCCTTTGTGAGACGTGTGGCGAGATCATCACCACTAGAAAGGCAGAACTCAGTATATTCTCAACACGGTGAGAATTTCATAAGCATTCTCCTATCTGACGGACCAATAGGCAAGATCACGATAAATGGAGAAAAGGTTGAAGTTGTCAAGGATTTTGTCCGGCTCGGATCCACCATCAGTGCTCATGGAAGCAGCATTGAAGTGATTAAAAGACGTGCTGCCCTAGGTAAATCTACTGCGTGAGACTCTACGATATGACAAGCCCAGCAAAGACGTTACTTAGATTACTGAAGCCCGTCCGACCCAAGCCGTGGCATTTTCAAATGCCTAATACGCATTTGGAAGTTGGACTTGGAAGAAGGAGGATGGTAGATATGTGGAGAAACAATCGCTTCGCATTTTGTTGTTTTTGTTGAATAAGGTTTTTTCCTATGCTGTTGGTTTACCCTCAGTCAGGTGAGGCAATTAGAGAGTTACATCCTAGGCAGTGTGACAAGGAAAATAGGTGGGAGGCCAGACGGATGTAGATTCAGGTCTCTAATGTTGGTTCAGCACTCATTTGGGCTCTACAGGTAATGGGCAGATAATTTAAGTTCTCGTGCTGCAATAATAATATTATTAATAATAGCCATCATTTATTAACTGCTTACTACATGCCAGATACTTTTCACGCATTATTTAATACTCACAACAATACTATGATGTATATACTATTGTCACCGCCTTTTTACAGTGAGATCTTACATAGCTGATATGAGGTAAATTGGCTCCAGTGCCCTTGAATGTACTATTTTGTTTTTCTTCATACAAGACTCATTTCTTTTCCGAGATGCTGTCAGGAGAGACCAATCCCTTAGAAGACTGTCATGCATTCCCTCTAGCTGCAGGCAAAGCACTCGAGGAGCTTTATTATCAGACAGAGTTATAAACTTAATAACGGTGGATCAAACCATGGTATAATATAATACTCAGTCAGTTGACCTCCTTCTTGACCCAACCTGAATTTGCCCTAAGCTTAGCTTTTCATTGCTTGTTCCACAACAGAAATTTCTTCTCTGTTTTTTTAAATATTGTTGGTGATCTTTCTTTCTCTTTGTTTTAATGTTTGTCTTTCTATTATTGTTATTTTCATCTTTGTTTCATTTGGTTTTCGTCGCTATTACATCTCCCAGGTTGTGAACCACAGGAGTAGACGCACAGAGGCGATAACTGATGTGATGGTTTATCAGGGACATGGGGGCCGAGGGAAGGGTGAGGGGATTTGAGGAGCAAATCACGAATGCAGAAGGCGTAAGCGACCATGACAACCGATTATGATGCCAAACGGAAACCTGACCTTGATGTGGCCTCTTTCTTGCACCAGGAGCAGGACAGTTCCCGGGCTGAGCATGAATAGCCTGGGTCTGTGATGCTGGAGGGGCCCCAGGATCCTCTGGGTGGAGATGGGGACACAGGGCATGTGGGGCCATGAGACCATTCAAGGATCAATGACCATGTTTACTTCTCTCCAGTGTAACATTGCCGGATGGTGCCCGTTTCACAGGTGATCGTGCAAGGTAAGGCAGCTTCCCTGTTGACAGCCAGGATCTCTTCTCCGAAGAGATGCCTCTCTCCACTTCGGTTCTCCCAGTGCCTGCGCTCGGTCCAGGTGGTGGAGGGGGACTAGGTGCTGTGGCCTCGTCACGTGGCCCAGTGCTGATGACTCCCACCCACGCTCCTGTCGTCATCCTGGCCCTCTTAATTCTTCTCGGCCGAGGCTCTCATTTTCTACAGTACTGTAGGGCGAACCATCCCTGAAGTTTTACTACTGACAGGCATCGTACAGGTCTTCAGAGGCTTCCCAAATCATATCTTAAATCTCACGGCACATTTTTCCATCTCAGACAAAGTCGTGCTGTGTTTGCATGAATTTGGGACAGAGTCCCAACTCTCTAACATGCTTGACGTTTTCCTAGTAAGCAGAGCACTAGCCGACCTGACTGACTGCCAACAAAGGGAAGCACCGCTTCCATGCCATTGAGAATGCAAAAAAAAAATTGCACTTTTTTTAATGACTGACAGATTTTGCAATGTTTTTCCTGAAAGTTTCTAAGTACTAAGTGTAAGACTCGTCTGACTCCTGAGTGAAATTATCATCATGACTCTGGATTCCGACTCACAGCAGCCCCGTGTGACAGAACAGCATTGGCCCATGGGGGTTTTTAGGCTGTCATTTTTCTGCAAGGTGATGCCAGGCCTGCACCCAAGGATCAAACCACCCAGTGCGTAATTACTGCCCCAGCAATGTCGCCTCGGCATTTCAAATTGCAGGACCATCAGCCTCATGGGCCAACTTGACTATTGACGTTCAGCTAGAGTTTTTGTTTTGTTTTGTTTTGAACCATTTTATTGGAGGCTCATACAACTCTTATTGCAAGCCAAACATCCATCCATTGTGTCAAGCACATTTGTACATTTGTTGCCATTATCATTTTCAAAACATTTTCTTTCTACTTGAACCCTTGGTATCAGCTCCTCATTTTTCCCCTTCCCTACCCCACTCCCTCCTTCATGAATGTCAGATAATTTTTTTCCTATCTTACACTGACTGCTGTCTCCTTTCACCCACTTTTCTGTTGTCCATCCCCGCCCCCGGGGATGGGGGTTATATGTAGATCATTGTAATCGGTTCACTCTTTCTCCCCTCGCCTTCTCCTTCCCCTCCTGGTACTGCTACTCTCATTGTTGGTCCTGAGGGGCTTATCTGTCCTGCATTCCCTGTGGTTCCCGTGTACATGTCTAGTCTAGCCAGATTTGTAAGGTGGAATTGTCAGCTAGGGTTTTGAAGCCCAGCTGTTTTCTAAAGACCTGGTGCAATATATTCTGCCAACTGTATTGCACTCGGTTTGTAAACTTTTCTTGCTCCCCCTCTTCCTTGAGGAAAGGGCTGTGTGAGAGGAAGACTTCAGGAAAGAAAAATATTTCTTCTTTGATGCCCATGTGCCCTCCTGTACTCTCCCGGACCCGGTGCTGAAGAGAAATCTACACACCAGGTTTCTGATAAGAAATAGGAGGCTGCCACTCGCAGGCAGCCTTGTCAAGATCCCCCTCAGCCTGAGCGCTCCGGTCCCATGTGAACAACAGTGAGTGGAGATTTGACCCGCCCACCCCACATTGTTCAAGGTGTTCTTTGCCCTTTCTGTCAAATCTTGGCACCCAGAAGACAGTAGAACGTGTCTGAATTCAACCCCAGGGAGCCACCGATCCATATCACTTGACTTCTTATCCATGGCTGGTTCCCTTTCTAGGACTAATGTCAAATATTGCTGAAGCTATTCTTTGTCATGGCCACTTTTCCGCGGGCCCAGCTGACTTCTGTGGGGTGGGATGGCTACTTCCATGCCGAGCCCGAGCACCGTGGACAGAGGAGGGCGTGGACAAAGCGCAGGGCTGAGTCACCGGGCACAGGGTCGCTGTTGCTTTAGCTATGGACTCATAGACGGTGTGGAGAGAGTTAATATAGGTATTTGGCCTCTTTTTGACCTTTGATAGCAAAACCAAGAACAATCACCGGCCATTTAACTCACAAAATGCTTTAAGAATGGAAATGCATAAAACACTTTGAAAATGATACTCCAAAGAAGCAATATATTATTTATAGCCATCTATTTTTTTATTTTACCTAACTCCTGTTTTAAAGTATTCATTGACCCGTTTCTGACTTTTCCTGTCATACACACATATCACTCATCATGAAATACATCCATAAAGCACAGATAGTCTATGCATAGTCATCTCTGCGGGGACTTTCCTTCAATAAAGTTTTGATTTTTTGATGTTTTGGTTCTGTTTTTGTTTTTTGAGGGCCAGGGCAAAATAGGAGAAAGGTGTCATGTTTTAAATATTTTTGTTCTTTTTGTATTTTACTCAAATATTCCCTAGATACGCAGCATTTTCTGGGATTTTCCTTATGGTTTCAAGGCCTTAATTCTAAGTGGCAACAATCAAATAAGCATAAACACTGCCACGGAGTCCATTCCAATTGATCAGTACCCCGTGGGGCAGAGTCGCCTGATTCATAACAGCAGCAAAATGACAGTTATGAAGTAGCAACGAAAATAATTTTTATGGTGGGGGCGGGTGGGGGCGGGGGTCACCCCAACATGAGGCGGTGACAACATGAGGAAGGTTGAGAGCCGCTGAGTAGCGCAAAGCTTTCACCACTGCACCATCAGAGCACCTAAAATCTTTACAGGACAACTCATTCTAATAATCATCTTTCCAGGAAGACTAATTCCCATAATACATCTTTCCAGGAAGACTATTCTGATGAACAGCACATGACGGACTGAGAAATGGAGAGGAGTTCTTCGACCAGGAAAACCAGAAGACCCCTGAGCACTCCAGAGACTAAGTCTGAGCCAGTGTCTGAATGTCTCCATAGCTGAACTTCCAACTTGAATATTGGTGAGACTTTGCTGCCAAAAGATAAGTCACTGTTGAATCATCAAATAATGGGTTGTGGGAAGATGACAACGCACAGGAGCAGGAGTTAAATGCTCAGGATAAAGACCACGTTTTCATGGTTGAAATTGAAACGTCTTAGCAGTTTCGATGCAACAACCTTTCAGAAAAGAACAGATTTCATCTCCTGCCATAATTAGTGATGAAAGAAAAAGCTGAGAAATTCTATTTAACTATTTTTGTAATTAAAAAGAGAGAGTGCAAAAAAAAAAAAAAGAGAGAGTGCTCGTTGGATTATGTGTATAAGATCCTTTTCTCTTTAGTTGAAAACTGCTTGTTTTTAAACACACATCACAATCACTTCCCTTTTAATTTGCTTCTTCCTTCCCCGATGTACTTTCATACCATTAACAGTGCACTCCAAAATTAAATTACTGTTTTGGCTTTGGATGCTTTACCGATAAATAAAGGGGGAAGGCACAAATGCATCTTTCAATTAATAAGTATATATAACTTCCAATAAATGACACATAATCTCTTAACTCCTTCCTCACTGTCACAGTCTTCCAACCAAAGCCATTTCGATTTTCAAATGCAATGCTTAACTTAAATAAAGGAAAAGTCGGAGACCCCAAATTCAATAGAACTATACCATAGTTGACACCATGTTACCGATTAAAGTGATTGTACTTTAATTACTCCAGGACACATGTGATCTTTGCTGTACAGAAGGCAGAGGTGCAGCCACGCAGAGAAAAACAGGGATAAGGAGCCGATGGATGACTCGGACAGTGATCCTAAACCCAAATCACACCCACAGCCATCGCGTCGACTGCAACTCATAGCAACCTTCCACATGACGTCGTGCTCTGAGCCTTAGCAGGAGCCAGCAAGCATCTTTCCCTAGCACAGTGCCTGTTGCCACTAGGGCCGCCAGTGGTCAGATCTACAGCCGAGAAACGGAAAGAAATTCCACACCTGCCATGAGGCAAAGCAATTTTACACGACAGACTTCACAAGAGAGATGAGCATCATGTTAATCCCTGAGCTAAGATCCCAAATAACTTTAATGAGGAAGTCATACGTAAATGTCACCAGCAAATTATTGATTATGTGTAAAATTGGAAACCAAGGCTTAGCATAATTAAAGTTTGAGGAAGTCTCAATATATTTTTTTCCTGTTAACTAATGGAGGATCTTTTGAAATGTTGGCCAAGCATGTGGTAAACTGCATAGGCTGTCAATTTATTAGATTATCTGAGGCAGTTGTGCTTCTGGCTCTCTAGGTGGATTGGCCTGGTTTGGCTTGGTTACTTTCCAAAACTCCAGACAAACTGCCATCAAGTTGATACCAACTCACAGAAACCCTGGGTGGCGACAGGACTGAAGGGCCTCCTGTGAATTTCTGAGACTGGGATTCTTTACAGGAGTAGAAAGCCTCGCCTTGCTCCCCTGGCTGGTGGTTTCGAACTGCTGACGTGGGATAGCAGCCTAACACAGAGCCCACTACAACACTCGGCCTCCTCATGCATATTAATACCATCTTACTTCATTTTAGGATAGAACCGTTTGAAGGTAATACTTCCTTGAAATTTGCCACATGCCTGTTGGATACCATTTGTAGAATCTGGGGATGGCAGTAAAAAAGTCATTAAGATGGGAATTCATAGTCCCTTTTCAACTTCCTTAAAGTTAAAACGCCTGCTCTTCAAAAGATAATATTAAAGATAGAGGGGAAAGGCCACCAATATAAATGTTTGAAAAAGAATTTATACGACAAATTTATAAAGAACCCGTACAACTAAACAATAAGATTAAACCAATTCCATAATAAGACAAAAAATTTTAAATGGGCAGAATATTTGATTAGACACTTCTTAAAAGAAAATGTATGACAGTTAACAGAAATGTATGAAAAACCATTCAACAACCTAAACCATTAAAGAAAGACAAATTAAAACAACAAAGAAATGCTTTTTTTTTCTGGTATAGTGACTCTTCCATCTTTTTTTTTTTAGATCATTTTATTGGGGGCTCTTAAAGTTCTTTTTTTTTAAAATCATTTTGTTGGGGGCTCGTACAACTTTTATCACAATCCACACACTCATCCACTGTGTCAAGCACATTTGTACATTTGTTTCCATCATCATTCTCAAAACATTTGCTTTCTACTTGAGTCCTTGGTATCAACTCATTTTCCCCTCCCTCCCCCAGCCTCCCTCTCTCACGAACCCTTGATAATTTATAAATTATTATTTTTTCATGTCTTACACTTTCTGATGTCTCCCTTCACCCACTTTTCTGTTGTCTGTCCCCCAGGGAGGAGGTTGTATGTGGATCATTGTGATCGGTTCTCCCTTTCTCCCCAACTTTCACCTTAACCTCCTGGAATAACTGCTCTCATTATTGGTCCTGAGGGGTTTATCTGTCCTGGATTCCCTGTGTTGCAAGCTCTTATCTGTACCTGTGTACATGCTCTGGTCTAGCCGGATTTGTAAGGTAGAATTGAGGTCTTGATAGTGGGGGGCTGGAAGCATTAAAGAACTAGAGGAAAGTTGTTTGTTTCTTCGGTGCTATACTGCACCCTGACTGGCTCATCTCATCCCCTTCTTAAAGCTCTTATAACAATCCATCCATTATGTTAAGCAGATTTATACATGTGTTGCCATCATTATTTTCTAAACATTTACTTTCTATTTAAGCCCCTGGTATCAACTCTTCTTTTTACCCTCTCTCCCCCCTCCAACCCTCATGCCCCCTTGATAAATTATCAATTAGTATTACTTTCAAAATGTTTACACCAACAACTGTCTCCCTTTCCCCCCCGCAGTTTCCTCCCCCCTCCTCTCCTCACCTTCCCCCTGTTCTCCTGGCATCACTACTCCCATTTCTGTACCTGAGGGGTTTATCCGACCTGGTTTCTGTGTGCCCTGAACTCTTATCTGTATCTATATACATGCTCCAGCCTAGGCCGCAGTGAAAGGCAGGTCTGGGGTCATGATAGTGGGGGGTGAGAAAGCCTCAAAGAATCAGAGGAATATTGTGTGTTTCATCGGTGCTATACTGCGAACTGGTTGACTTATCCTTCCTTGCAACCCTTCTGTGAGGGGATGTCCTATTGTCTACAGATGAGTTTGGGGTCTCTGCTCCGACCCCCTCATTCTCAACAATTTGTTTGTTTATGGTCTTCACACATGCCTGTTACTGGATCCCATCGTATGAATAACTATCTCAATGGGAAGATTCTGTGTCAGTTGCCATTGAGTTGATTCTGACTCAGAATGAGCCCGTAGGCATCAGAGTGGAGTTGTGCTCCACAGGCTTTTCAATGGATCGGTTTTGTTTTGTTTTATTTTGTTCGCTTTTTAAAAGTAGATCACCAGGCCTTTCTTGGACAGACTTTGGAGACTCCCAAGGGCAGGAGGGCAAGTGAGGGAAGAGAAAATAAAGGGCTAACAGGGGATAGGTGTAACGTTGGTGTCATAGATGACAGTAACACAGACGAGAGAGAGGAGCAATCAAGGAGCAGGGGAAGGGTACACTTTTGAGGGTGTTGATTAGTAATTTAAACTGTTACATACAGAGTTGATCATCCAAAACGTAATACCCTTCCCCACCTAATTACAAACAAAACAAAACACCAGCAGGAATAGCAATGGGGATTTTCAGGATGCATGCCTTTCGGACACGAATCTGAAGACTAACGGGTATATATTTTGTTAGGCAAGTGATCCCAGGTTATGGAACCCTGAAAGACAAGGGAACTGGACTGATGGATTATAACATGTCCTTCTTGTGATTTAACAGAGTGATAATCATCTACTCTGGGTCAGGGCCCCTGTTAAACTTGGGACTATTTGTATGCTCTCTCGCTCTCTCTCGTTTATCTATACAATATAAGGAGGATAAGCAATCCCACAGACACACCATGGACTGAAGGTTGGTTGGTGGGGGGCATTGGAGGGAAGGAGGGGTGGGTGTTAAGCAGTGGGCCAATAATGACAGGAACAGGGGAACAGTAAGGGTTCCAAAATTGATGGGTGATGTGGTGTAGCTTTTCTGGTTATGTTTGATCAGTCAAATTGTATTTGAGAGGAATTACTGAGAGGTGAATGATGGGTAAACATGATAGTGGGGCAGGAGGAAAGAAAAAGAGGGCCTCTACTTAAATCTTACCTCAGTACAAGAACGGTTTGTTCCGATAATGTGGCATTGTATGATACTCACCTTCCTGACATGATTGCTGAAGACAAAATAGGTCTTCAGATGTGGTGAAGAAAGATGATGGTATCAGGCTATTAAAAGGTATAACATATAGGGTCTTCAAGGCTTATAGCTAAACAAGTGGCCATCTAACAGGGAACAACAAAGCCCACATGGAAGAAGCACACCAGCCTGTATGATCACGAGGTCTTGATTGGAATAGGTACCAGAAGTTCAAAACAAGCAGCCACATCGATGTGAAGGAGCGTGGATATAGTGGAGACCCAAGCCCACCTGTAGGATAATTGAACAGTCCCTCTCAGAAGGGCCACACAAAAGGGATGAATAATCCAGGGTGCAGTATAGCACTGATGAAGCACATCCCCACCCCCTAGTTCTTTAATATTTCCTCCCCTTACTATTACGGTTTTTGTTTAATCTTGTTAGATTTGCGTATGTGTATAAGTAAGATTGTTCAATACATGAAAGCCAAGATAGATAACCCGTTAGAAACAGTAGCAGGAGTAATGTTTCCCTGAGGGTACGGGAAGAGAAGGGGATAGGGGGAGCTGAAAGCATTGATGGCTGTATACCCCACTTGAGGGGAGTGAACAAGAGAGTTGTATGTGAATGGATATATTGGATGGTGTAAGATATGGCAAAAATATATATGCATATAAAAAAATAATAAGGGTTTCTGGGGAGTCAGGTGAGGGAGGAAAGAGATAAAGGGGAGCTAATAGCAAGGAGTTCAAAAAGGAAAAAATGTGTTGAAATTGTGGAAGCAATTGTACAATACTGTTTGATGTGACTGAACTATGGAATGTTATGATATCTGTAAGAGCTCCCAATAAAATGATTAATAAATAAATAAGTAAATCAGGGGGGCCAAAATAAATAAATAAATAAACGTGCCCTCCTGGATTTTAAGTGACATATGACTGTTTTATAAAAATATATACAAGAAAACACCCAAACAATAAAATGTACAAAGTTCCATTTCCAGTAAATGTTTCCTTTCCATATATATTTTTAAGTAGATCACCAAGCCTCTCTTTTGGGGCAGTTCCAGATGTACTGAAACCTTTCAGTTAGCAGAAAGCAAATTCACTATCGGTACCAGCCAGAGTTCCAACTATTCTAGATTCTGTACGTTTAAAAACTAAAATTAGAAAGGCTGACAATACCAAGTATGAAAGAGGCTCTGAAGAAACTGGAATTGCCAATGAGAATGCAAAATGGTACAACTACTTTGAAAGAGAGCTTGGCAATGTCTTATAATGTAAACATATGCATACCATACAGCTCAATGATTCCACTTCTAATATTTGCCCCAAAGCAATTAGAACACATATCTGCACAAAGACCTATAAACAAATGTTATAGCACCTTCACCCCAAACCTGCACCTTCACCCCAAACCACAAACAACCTAAAAATCCATCAAGAGATTAATGGATAGATAAGTTACGGCATATACCTATAGTGGAATATTACTCAGTATAATGAACAATTTTCTTTTAATATTAGAAAAATAATCTCTCAAATAGGCAGTTTTAAAACCCACTTTAATGTTTTATATTTCCAAATTCTAAAGGTATAAATAAGTCATTATAAACCAAGGGTAAAGCTGATAAAATGGGTATCAATGGACATTTTCTAGGGAATATGGGGTAAATGGAAGAGGGATTTTCATTATTATTTACAGATATTATCTCATGTAGTAAAGTTACAGGTCATGTCTGTGTTTTTCCGGATTCCTGAAACAGCAAATGCATCCTGGGCAGATTTGGGGTCTGCAGGGGGCACAGAGGGTTGAGCACTAAGCTCTGAACAGAATGGTGCTGATTCATTCTCACCCAGCAGAACTCTGAAAGGAGGCCTGGCATCTACTTCCACCAGGCCATCGCCCGGCACACTTGATGGAGCAAGCAGTACTGCTCGGCCACACATGGGGGTCACCATGAGCTGGGATCAACTTGAAGGCAACCGGTTTGTTCATTGGGCAAAGTTAGAAATTTCTCATTTAATCCTGAAATTTCTAAGTTTGTCTGAGAACGCTGCACATACACAGAAGAGGAAGAAATACACTGAAGAATCCAGGAGTCTCACTATAGTTTGCTCTACAACCAATTGTGTGATTCCCTTTCCTCTTCTCGTTCTTTCTACAAACATAATTGAACACTTGGTTCTCAGCTGTGTTGGTTTGGGAACAGAGTAGTTTAGCAATACCCTTGGCCTTGACCCACCAGATGTCAGGAGCAGCACACGATTCACCTCTCCCACATTGCGATAACAAAAAATCTTCATTCATTGCCAAATACCACCTGTGGGCAAACTCTCCTCTGTTTGAGAACCACTAGTCTGAGTAAGCCAGATCCCCAACTCACGTATGTATTTTTGCCTAAAATCAATCTGCCCATAAAATGAAGTCATCGTCATCATATTGGAGCACTTTTCCCTTCTCCCGCTTTTCAAAAGAAAGGCCTACCTGACACTCATCCAGAATCTGACTGTGGTACATGGTCTGCAAGTATAAACCCCTGTTAGGTAGAATAGGCACCAGGTTGTTTACTGAGCATGCTGCAAATTCAGGCTTTCAGCCAGGAAGGGCGGTAACCTAGGTGGGCAGTTCACCTGGATTGACCTCCATCTAGGTCAGATGGGCTTAATTCAGTCAATGGAGTCAATCAGTACCATCGACCATGCCTCCCAACGGGGGGCGGGGTGTGGGGTGTGGGTGGGTGTGGGTGTGGGTGTGGGTGTGTGTGAAGGGAGAGAGACAGAGAGAGAGATGGGGGGCCTGAAAAGCCAGGAACTTTGAAACCACTGTTCTCTCATTGGCTCCTACACAGGTCAGCGAGCCCGGGCTGCAGGTGTCTCTGGCCTCAGGCTCCCACATGCGGGTGTGCGAAGTGCCCTAAGGGAGCCTGTATAAAACCTGACACTCCTTCTATCCTTTATTAAAAACCCCGTGAATTCTTCCTCTTTTGAAGCCAAGGACAGAGGTATTTCTCACCCAAGAAATCTAAAAACTTCTGGGCCCCAATTGAAAAGAAAATCAAAATGTTTAACCTCTTTCATTGAGAGATGTATTTCCAAAACAACTTTGCCTCTTTATGTTATAGCTCTTTATAAAAAGTAGTATCTTATTTAGGATGTTTTACCAATGATCTATTGGTAAAACGTTAACGCATAGAACTTTACTAGAACAAGAAATATCAAACCTGTAATTTAACCTCTTAACATTCTCTTTTTACTCAAAAGGGTAATGTGGTGGAAAAACCTTTAAATCATAAAATATTTTATATTAAAATAAATTTCTGTGGAGGAAATAAAGTATAATTAAGATTTCTAGGAGGAAAAGGAGGGATGTTAAGTATCTGGTAAAAGATTATCTTGTTTTGGAATTAAAAAAAATAGATAGCAAACCCAAACCCTAAATCTAATGCCATCGCATCAATACTGACTCATAGAGATCCTGCATCGGGTGTGGCAGACAGTCAATCTTTACGGGAGCAGACAGCCTCATCTTTCTCCTGCTCAGTGGCTGGTGGGTTTAAACTACCAGTCTTCTAGTCAGCCGCCCAACACTGTATATACCGACAGGGATCATCTGGTACTTTGTATTCAATTACTTCACTGTCTTGAGTTGATTCCAACCCACAGAGAGAACAGGATGAGGCTTTCGGCTTCCATAAAGACTTACAGCCTCAGAAACCCAAAGAGGCAGTTCTCCTGGGTTCTATAAGTGTCCAAGAATTCGTGTTCAAGTAGCTTAGTTCCAAAGGGTGATATAACAATTTTATCTTAAAATTGTACTATTTTCAATAGACCAAAAGTTACATCTCCTTAGTTACTTAAACTATTGAATGACTTTATATATGAATTGACAAATGTGTGAGAGGTACACATTTTCAAAATGATTTCAAAAGGTATAGAAGCAAAGGTTGAATGACAACTCATTATAGTTAGTTATGTTTTGGCATTCAAAGTCAGACTGCAATAATTAATCTAAGTCAAGGACACTCTGCCACCTAGTGGCTTAGAGACCTTTAGGGATGCTCAAACGAAAACCAAATCCACTGCCAATGCCTGGATTCTGACTCCTGGTCACACCAGAGGAATACAGCCTCTCCCTTTACACGCACACAAAATGATGACTTGATGGATAATATATGGATGGAAGGTGAATTTTTGACTGCAAGATATATGGAAGAGAAAAAGGAAGTAGTTAATATAGAATATTATAATATCCATTTCAAGAATGACTACTGCTTCCTGGATCAGAAAATAGAAAAAAATATATCTTCCTCATGATCTTATAATTTCAGGACTTATGAAAATAATAATTTATGCAGTTTTTTCCCAATGAAATTACATAAAAGTAACATTGTCATTTTATTGTGGAGAAATAAAAAATGTTTTTGTTCCATTTATGTGCACTGTGTAAGAGTGAAACCACCAGTGATACTATTGTTCACGGTAAATTGTTATTTGCTTTATTAGTCAAAATTTATCTTGACTAACATTGATATTTTCTTTTAATTGATAAAACTTTCAGTCTAAACTTAGCAAAAATCCAGAGAAATATGGACTTAATCCTAGTAAATTCAGTAGTTATATTTATAACTTCCTGAAAATTATTCATTAACTCCCAAGAGTTATAAAATAATAGATCTAAAAATGGACTGGTTTCTAGGATATATGATTTGACCTTGTATATGAATTGGTCCAATATATAAATTCTTCTGTTGTGGTATTTAGACAATTTGGTATAGGTAGAAAAAGAAAAAATTCTTCAAGATACAACATCACAATCTTCATTACATGTCAATTAAATGTTAACAGTTTATTGACATGCAATTCACATCCCAGACAACTTATGTATTTAAAAGCGTTGTGTGATCAGTTTTGGAGCACTGTCTTCATTCTTGTATCCATTACTATTAGCTCCCCATTTCTCTCCAACCTCCCCTGCCATAACCCTAGGAAATGTATTACTTTCTTATTGTCTCTATAGATTCTGGATTTCATATCAAGAGACTCACACCCTCCCCCAAAAAAAACCCCAACATATAAATTCTTCAAAAAAAATCTTCAATTAAAAAGAAGTAGAAAATAATAAAAATTAGATCCAGTTACAAACTAATCAAAAGGGAAAACGAATAGTAAGATATTGGATTGTAACCTAATCTTAGCTTCAGTGGGAGCGCTGGTGGCATAGTGGGTACTTGTTCGGCTGCTAACCACAAGGTCAGCAGTTGAAACCACCAGCAGCCCACTGGAGACACAGTGTGGGAATTGCGCCCGATCTGATCCC
>NW_022103906.1:57611988-57613755 GCF_000313985.2 Echinops telfairi | reverse complement strand
AAAAGTAAACCAGCAGCAGCCCCATGGAGAAAGACAAGGCTTTCTGGTCCCATGAAGAATCACAGTCTCAGGAATCCCTGGGGAAAGTTCTACCTTGTCCTCTTGCAACCCTGAGTCAGAATCAGCTGATGGCAAGAGAGTGTAGTTGTTTATCATTATTTTAATAACTGCAGCAATGCCTTCAGTGTTACTGATAAAATACAAATCTAACTGCATATGATTTAAGAACCTTTTTTCATAAATTTAATTAAGTGCTGATAGTAGTATATTTCTATCACAACACTCTCACAAAACACTTGCAATGTAATCATTCAGTTGAGAGGAAAAACTAAGCCATGTAGATGCAAATATAAAACCAAAAATGGAGCACTCACCTTGATGAAATACTTCTGGGCACATCAAAATAGATCATATAACCAGTCCCCCCTCCACTTTATCTGAAATAGAAATCAAATTGACAAGTTGATTGCAATCTTCTCTCTCTTGATTGCTTTCAAGTAGTATTTAATGTCATTTCATATAAGTATCTTTGACCCAGAAGACCTAGATGATGCCCAACTACTACGTAAGTAACTGCTCTGAAAGGGATCACATTAGAAGATCTTGGGTAGCCAAAAAAACAAAAAAACTCACTGCCATCCAGTTGATTCTACTTTTAATCCCTGTCAGATGAACGCTTCACAGGAGTAGGAAGCCGTATCTTTCTCCTGTGGAGCACCTCGTGGTCTCGAACTGCTGACCTGACCATGTGTCCAAAATCTGGAAGATGAAGTCTTGCCATCCTTGCCTCTAAGGAATATTCTGGCTGTCCTTTTATCCAAGATAGATCTGTTTGTTCTTTTGGTAGTCTATGCTACTTTCAATATTCTTTACCAACACTATAGTTCAAATGCACTGATTTTTCTTTCGTCTTCCTTATTCAATGTTCCACTTTCACATGCCTATATGGCAATTGAAAATACCAGGGCTTGGGTCAGGTGCACCTTACTACTCAAAGTAACATCCTTGCTTTTCAACACACTTAAAAGAGGTCTCATACAGCAGGTTTACCCCAATACCCCCAGTCATTTGATCGCACGACTGCGGCGTTCAGGAGCAGAGACTGTGGATCTGAGCAAGAAGAAATACTCGGAAGCTTCGATCTTTTCTGCACTCATCATGATGTCACCACTGGTGACATCCCAGCTGTGAGGATTCTGGCTTTCTTTACATCGAGTTTAATCCCTTCTGTAGAGTAGGAGGAAAATGTGAAACAAAACTCAAAATCATAGCAAAGATCAGACTTAACAGACAAAGAACCATTAAGACTACGACTCTTAGTCACCCTTCAGGACTAGAAATGGACTCACTCTCATAGCTCAATTATCTGAAAAGAAGTTAGGTCCACAAAATGAACAATAACACTAATGAGGTACACACACCTTAGACTAACCAACCATTTGACATCAACAGGGTGACCTTCACTCAAGGGCAAACTTCAGAAGGGTTAGGAAAGGAGGAGGATGGAAACAGAAAACAGGAAGGAAGCACCATCGGTACTTTGTGGGAATTGCATTCAATGACAGAAAGCAAAATATGTATTCATTGTTGACTAGAAAACATAAATCCTCACCCTATTTTTTTAATGTTTAAAAAAAAAACCCACCAACAATCTCCTATACATAAGACACTGGTAACATGCTCCCCTCTCTCCACTCCTTTGCCTTTGTTTGTTGGGACTCTGCCTACCTCCAGGGTTGTGGTAGTTATATAATCTGTTGTCAATTT
>NW_022103906.1:57596711-57598802 GCF_000313985.2 Echinops telfairi | reverse complement strand
CTTGGGAATCTATTCTCCCTCAAGCCCTGGTACATAACACGTTGCATTTATGCCAGGACTGCCCACATGTGCTGCAACCTCTCACTTCAAGAACTCCCATCTGCCAGCCATAAACAAAGCATCCATGACCCATCCCTCCGTAGGCTGGTTTAGTCTTTCTGTAACATCCTCCACGGGACACACCTTACAGCTCACAGGGCCGTCGCAGTTGGACTTTGGCTTGTCCTTTCCTGGTTCTGTCTAATGGAGGGAGGAAAAACAGTCCTTGAGCGCAGGAACACTGTCAGGCGACTCTAAATCACGCTAGGCTACAAATCTGCAGTTATCTCCCCATTATTCAAAGCCCAATGTTCAAAAGTGACAAGGCTGAAAATCACTTTGACAAGTCAAGTAGAAAAAAGAATAAAATATTAATTAAAAAAGCATGTTGAGAGAGAGTCTCTATCTTGCGTTTCAAACCGAGAGTCTTGACCCTTGACTGAAAAGCTTGCTAGTTAGAGCACAGCCCAGAGCCCCCGCCTACAAGTTCGCCCCCACCACTCATGCTAGGGTGGTTGCCGGCTATCAGGGTGACCGTGTAGCCTGAAGTGTCAGTTTCCCTTCCACGAAGTGAGAAGATTTGACTAGGTAGCACATCATAACCTTGACCCTTAGCTCTCAAAAACATTGATCCCCACCCCTACTGCCTCCGGAAATACACCCCGGTGGCCTCGGGGTTAAGAGTTGGCCACTAGTGGCAAGGTCAGCTGTGAGGACCACCAGCCTCTCTGAGGGGGAAAGACGATGCTTTCTACTCCTGTGACAAGTGACATCCACAGAAATTCACAGGGGCAGTGCTACCCTGACCTACTGGGCTGCTGTGAATCTGAATCGACTCTGTGGCAGTGAGTCTGGTTTCACAGGGCACCATTAGCTGTGGTGTTCTGGTTCAACCAATATTCTCTGCCTCTTTGATTCTATAATTCATTGCAGTGGCGTCCCAGAACTCACGGACGATATTCATGAGTAAAGGGCTCATTAAGGAAGTTGACAGGTTGCAATATGAGAGATGTGCTCAGGATACAGTTGTTTGTGAGGACGTGTTACAACGTTCCTCCAGGTCTGTTAGCAAAGGGCATGCCACTCAGTGATAAACCTCAGCCTGAAGGCATTCGGCTCCAGTGCTCTGGGTCAGCAAGCCCAGCTGCCTGAATGAAGTGCCGGAGGCACCCCACTCCAGGAAGCCTCAGACTGCAGACACTCAGCTCCACCTCCATAGTCAGCAAACCCAGCCTCCCCAGTTAAGTGCCCCAAGCACCCTACTCCACACACCAGGCTCCTGCTCATTAATGTGCCTGCGGGCTGGGAAGTCACCACTCTGGGTCTGCTGTCACAGCTGTCTTCGGGGTGTGGGCGGTTCATCACACAGGGATCTGGAGGTCTGCAGGACACCCCTACTCGGGCTCTCGCTGGCCATGAAACTGCCTCTGCTGCTTGTCGGAGGCACCGTTGTACACCCAGCAGAGTGGCATTCCAGTGAGGCCTGGGCACACGCATGCACAGCTGAACCCTGTCGATATCTACCTCCACCTTCTTACCGAGCGCAAGAAGGAAACTATGATTTGGTAGGCGTTAGAGACCTTGGCTGGAAGGGCCACATTAATTCACTGCCCCTGCATTAACCAATGAGAAATTCCTGTTGACTGGATTCTGAATCATGACAACACCATGTGTGTCACGGTGGACTGTGATGCACAGGGCTGTCCCTGGCTAGTTTTCAGAGGTTCATGGAAAGCCTTCTAAGACGTCTACCTCTGGGTGCAGGTTAACCACTGGCACCACTCACGGATCCCACAGAGGGGGCACATACTAAATGTCTGTTGAACGAATTGATACATTTGGGCACTGAAAACAAGATCTTAGGCAAATCCTGGACTAACTATGTGGATCTTCTCTTTCAGCTGAGGAAGAGCGAGCAGCGTGTTCCAGCAAGTGGCTGAGCTGCAGTACCTCCGCGGTCCTTTGCTGGTGACCCCGGACCTCAGTCCTGTTAGATCTATGTGACCGGAACCCTAGAGAACCCTCGTTCTTAATGCCAACAGATGCCCTGAT
>NW_022103906.1:57590741-57596401 GCF_000313985.2 Echinops telfairi | reverse complement strand
GTGGATTGTGAGAAGAGTTGTATGAGCCCCTAATAAAATGATTAAACAAACCTGGCTAGACCAGAAACTTCTGTTTTTACAGTTTAAATAAGTGAGAAGAAATTTTTAAACATGCCAAATCCCATCCTTCAGAGAAAATTTCTGCTAACCTGTCAGCTATGTTCAAGATTCACTTTTCAACAGCTACTGAATGCTACCTTTGTAGTAGTCTCTGCTGGGAGCAAAATAATCAACACAACAGACATGTGCCCAACTCTTGTGGGTAAAGGATTGCACAGAAGGGCAGTAAACTCAACAGTCAGAGAGCAAGGTAGGCACCGAGAGGGAGGCGATGTGTGGATGAAGGAACGCTTTCTGAAGGAAAAGACAGCTAGCATGGGATCTATTTGAACATCAAAAGACACTGCAGCAAGAAGAAGGCAGGAGTGTTTTCACCACAAAGATTACACGCAGTCGTCCAGGCAACACACCACCAGTCAGACTCGCGGAGGGCCTGTGGGGTCAGAATAAAACGCTGCGCCATAGATGGTCAGTGGTTGCTTTTTCAGAAGTAGTTTGCCAGCAATTTCTTCCAAGGAAACTTTGGATGAACCCAAACTTGCAAGTTGTCAGACAGCATTTGAGCACATTACCCACTTGCACCCCCCAGCAAACACCTCCCCCCACCCCCCAGTCAGTGTAAACATGGAGCTTTACATGGTGGGAGATGGGAACATTCAGAAGTCAGGTGCTGGAGAAGCACATAGAGCAGGGTTACAAAAGGAAAAAGAAGAACCACACCTGTTGCCGACTCACAGTGACCCTGGGTAAAACTGCCCCTTGGGGTTTCTGAGACGCTCTGTCTTTGCAGGAGAAAGCAGCTCATCGTCCTTCCATGGAGATGCTGGTGGGTTGGAGTGTTTGCAGTTAGCAGCCCTCTGAGTAATCTACTACACCACCAGGACTCTAGAATCTGCATTAGTGAGCTTAAACTTGATCTAGAGGGCAACAGGGAACCGCTGGAGAAAGTCAAGTGTGGAACAGACTAAATTAGACTGGAATTTAGGAATATTTCTCTGGATTCAATATAGAAAATGGATTGAAGAGGGCCACACCTACTTCAGAGAACCCAATTCATGTGTTACCATAAGCTAAAGGAAAGAGCACAGGCAAGGCTAAGATCATTCTGTACTTAATAACATTGGACTTGGAGATTTTTTAATTTAATATATCATGATTAGTATCTTCTAATTTCACTAAAAAGTCTTGGCAACCATTTTTAATGGTGGCATTGTATCTCATTGTCTAAATTTATTTATCCCTGATTTATATAACAAGTCTTCTGTTTTTGAAGACTGTTTCTAAGTTTTTGTTTTTCTAAAAAGAGTGGGATGAATAGTTTGGTACAAAGATCGTCTCCACATTTTTAAAAGAGTTTCACAAGTGTAAGATTACCGCAATCTCTTCTGGCACAGGGCAAATGAGATGTAAAATACACACACACACACACACACACACACACACACACAACAAACGAGGTTTGTTGTCAGTCAATATCGCACCTTTTTTGAAATGAGAAAACCACTCATATACTTGAGTTTTTCCCATAGCACTGTCCTTGTAAATTGTGTTCAACATCACAACAGTTCCTGCGATATTTTCCTGAGCAGGAAACAAAATTTCACAGCCACATGCTGTTCTCTTAAATCTGCCATGACAAAAAAACGAGGTCTGAGCAAAACTGCTTTTACAAAAAAACTCACTGTGACCAGAGAGAACCTTCCCAGGCGACACCACTGGGTGCACTAACTCAGAGTGAGTTGCTTGATGCTCACCTATCAGGAAAAATGCATACTACAAAAGCTCTGCTCTGCCTAACGCAATTCCGGTTTGGGGGGGTACCCCCTCATATATATATGTACACCATATATATACACACACACACAATATACATATATAGTAAAAGGTATACATATCATAAAAGATGTACATGTCAAATGTATTACATATACTGTATATCATATATAACAAAATGAATATATGCATATATATTTAGTTTCAAATGGGCACATATATATATGTATATAATTTCAGATGGGCAAGGCAATATTTCCAAAAAATTTTGCGTGAGTATGTTTTATTTTGTCCTAAAAGTCCACTCCAGACTGCTGATTTTCCAAGTAAATTATCCTCTAGACTGCACTGTGGGTGAGGCAATGGGCTACTAACCACAAGATCAGCAGGTCAAGCCCACCAGCAGCTGCATGGGAGCTTCATGGGAGGACAAAGAGTTAGCGTCTCTGAAACCCGGTGTACAATGGCTCTGAGTCAGAATCGATGTAATGGCAGATGGCTTGTTGCGTAGGACAGGAAAGGCTGTGGGTCTGAGCTCCACAGCACACTGCACTATCCAGGCTAAAGGTCAAGTGCTGCAGAAGGGCAAAGATAAAAATAGGATGTGGCCCTGGATAAATTGAAGGGGTTGTTCAGGGAAAGTGAGTCATGCCAGGTTAGCACCCACATCCTCCCTGAGGCCACAGTGACCTCCTCAGCCAGGAAAGGCAGATGGGTTCCACTAGGAAATTAATTTTCATAACAATAAAAGATCTGATAATTCTACAAACAACGTGAGGTTGTTTCATTCTTGCAGCACTTTTGTTCCCAATGCCAACCCCCCGGGCACTCCTTGGTCAGACTGCTCCTTGTCGAGAAGGCCAGGACCCTGGAGAAGGAAAGCAGAGCCCCTGCAAAGGTGAGAAGACCAAGGAGCTGGCCTCCCCACAAGGTCACAAGGGCGCAGCATGTCTCCGTGGATGAGGAGAAGGATCAGTACACTCCATGCAAGGGTTGCGAAAGGACTGTACACAAGTCCCTCTTCCCAATCCTGGAGGTTTCTCAGGAAACCCAAATAATAAATACCACTTGGACTGTTTATAAGGTTTAACCTTTTCAGGAATTTTTCAAAATATTCTTTCTTGCTATGAAAGCTAAACTTTTCATTTCAAAGAAGGAGAAATTAGACACCCCTTTACTTTATAAAGGAAACCCTGGTGGTGTGGTGGTTACGTGTTGGGCTGCAATCCTCATGGTGGGCAGTTCAAAACCAGCAGCAGCTCCGTGGGAGAAAGACTGGGCTTCCTATTCCCGTAAACAGTTACAGTCTCAGAAACCTTCAGGGGGTCGCTGTGAGTCAGCATGGACTCGATGGCAGTGAGTTTGGTTTGGAGTTAGTTTACAAAGTCTCCGCATAAATCATAGTCTGGCTGAGCCTTCTGTTGGGTCACCTCTCTTCCAAATGTGGTGGGTGAAGTAGCTGTGTTCCAAATTTTCCTAACATAGACAAATTATATTTGCAGTGTGTGTTAGGGCAGTTTGATTAGAGAAACAAATCCAATGTCACTCATTTATGTGTAAGAGAGAGCGTTGTATCAAGAAGTAACTATATATCAAGCAAACATCCCAGCCAAGTCCAGATCAAGTCCGTAAGTCCAATACTAGACCATAGGTTCCTATTCAGACTCACACAAACCCATCAATGATGCAGAATCCAGGAAGATCACAGGTCGGTTGGTGCAAAGTCATGTGTATCCAATGGTGGTGGCTGCATCACAGAGCTTACAGCAACCAGAGTCAGCCAGCAGGAAGGGTGAAGCAGGAAGAGAAGGGGAGGTTCCCAGGATTCTCCTTATGAGAAGGCCACGCCCACAAGGACAGGTTGAATTCCATCCCTACACTTGAAGTATAACTTCAAGTTAATATGAAATTATGTAACTACCACACAGTGCTTCATCATTCTGTTGAAATGTTTCTGTTGGCATTTATTTCATCACTTCCTGGAGCCCTTTTTCTGGCTAATGCATGGAGATCGCTTGATAGAATTTTGCAAGACCAATGACTTCTTAATAGCGAATACCTTTTTCAACAACACAAAAGAAGACTATCTGCAAAGACTTCTCAAGATGGAATATACAGAAGTCAAATTGACTATCTCTGTGGGCATAGACAACAGAGAAGCTCAATATCAGCTGCTAACACCAAGCCAAGGACTGACTGTGGAGCAGACCATCAATTGCTCATTTGTAAGCTCAGGTTGAAGCTGAAGAAAATTAAAACAAGTCCATAAGGGCCAAAATAAGACCCTGAATTTAAAGAACATCTCACCTGAATTTAAAGAAC
Organism: Echinops telfairi; assembly: GCF_000313985.2. Lineage (NCBI taxonomy): Eukaryota > Metazoa > Chordata > Mammalia > Afrosoricida > Tenrecidae > Echinops > Echinops telfairi. The sequence goes on along the minus strand of NW_022103906.1, from coordinate 57,592,246 downwards.
ATCTCAAGGACAGATTTGATGCATTGAACACTAATAGGAGGATATCAAAAGCTAATGCTAGGGCATATATAGACAGTTAATAAAGATGTGAATGAGTATATATTTCTGGAGATAAATTTGATAATATTCCTAAAGAGAGTTACAAATCCTTTGCCATAAGGAAATAAAAGGACAGAGATTTATGTATATTCATTCAACTATTAAATATAATAGCAAATAACTGACAATAACTTATGCCAAATACCTGATAACACCGTCTCTTCTAGTGGAGGTGTTTTGCTGTTGTTAGTTGCCAGCTAGTTGATTCTGGTTCCTGGCAGCCCCTTTGTGCTGAGCAGAACTTCTCCAGTGGGTTGTCTTCTTCTTCTTTTTTAACAGTTTTATTGGCATTTCATCCACATATCATACAATTCAATAGTTGAATCATCTCAAGAAGAGCCGTACAATCTTCACCACAATTATTTCAATGGGCTTTCAAGGCTGTCCCTCTTTGGAAAGAGACGGTCCTCTGAGATGCCTCTGGGTAGATTCAGACCGCCAATCTTTAGGCTAGTAGTTGAGAACTTAACAGGAATATAGTGTTTAGGGCTGTAAATATCTGAGAATACCATCCATCTTGGTAAAGACTCTTGGGGAAGAACGTATGTTCTCCTGCTTGTGGGTGGAGTGTTCTATAAATATCAATTAGGTCAATTTAGCTGATAGTGTTCAAATCTACACTTTTCCTGATGTTTTGTGGACTTACTTTATCCATTCTTAAGAAAAAATATATGGAAATTCCTAACAAATTGTAGGGTTGTCTATTTTTCCTTGTTTTGTTTCATATATTTTGAAAAGCATAAACAAATGTAATCTTGAGTGCTATGTCTTCTTAATGATTTGAGCCCCTTAATCATTACAACCTTTGCTACCTGGTAATATTCTTTCTGTTATATATTATTTTATCCTTTTACTTTTAACCTATTTATGCCTTTATCTTTAAACTTACATTTCCTGAAGGCAACATGTCCTTGAGTCTTGTTTTCTTATCATAATTGAGTTAATTAAAACCCATATGAGTCCATTATGGGTTTTCTGGTTTTGATTTGCTTTGAGTTAATGATTTTTCATTCACTATTTTGATGCAGCACTTTGTGTTCTTAAAAGTGGGAAATTTTTCTTTCATCATTTATTTTTAATAGTGGCATGTTTTTAACAAAAATAATAACTATGGTGTCTGGATTGTTATAAGAGCTGTAAGAGCCCCAATAAAGTAATCTTAAAAAAAAAAAAAGAGCAGGAATACTATTTTGAGAACGGCTGTGTGTGATCGCCCTCTAGTGGCCATATTAAATAATGTTATAAAATTAAAGCAGCTCTTCGGATGTGAATTTCTGCATGGTACACAGAGCATATTAAAAAGCTGTGCTAGAAGGACATTGGGCCTCCACTCAAGTACTCCCTCAACACAAGAATACTTTCTTCTAGTAAATTGGCATTCTATGATGCTCACCTTCCTGACACAA
>NW_022103906.1:57587746-57589569 GCF_000313985.2 Echinops telfairi | reverse complement strand
AGTTGACATAAAATAATGTTGGTTAATAAATACTACAAATGGTGACAGTCAAGGATTTGCAGAAGGAAGATGAATAAAAGCATAAAAGATGACAGAAATATATTTTTAAATCTATAGTCATTTGTTTGCAATTTCCTATGAATCTATAATTATTTCAAAATAAAAAGTTTTTAAAGTATCAGTGGTCATAATATTTGGAACTGTATCCAAATTCTCCAGTTAAAAGAATAACAATGCCAACTTAGAACTTAAAAATAAAGAAAAGGAGAATATGGAGATTTACCAGGGGCCTATGTAAAATACAAGAAAAAGGTGAAAGCAAAAGTATAGAAAAACATAAAACTAGGCAGCTAGAAACTAAACGAAAGCAGGTACTCAGCTAAAAAGCCCACGACATCATCCGACTCATAGTGGCCCTATAGGACAGCATCTTCCTCCTGTGAGCAGCTGGTGAGTTCAAACTGCTGACCTTGTGGTTAGCAGCCCAAGACATAACCCGGTACACGACCAGGGCTCCTTAAGGCAGGAACACTATTAATATTAGGTGTGGAAAGCTGTAAGGTGAATAATGTTGGTTAATTATTGGTTAACCAGTAATATTGGTTAATTAATGAAAAGCATTAATATAGATAAAGAGGACCACAACTTAATGATAAAACCATCACATTGATTCTAACTCAGAGACTCTATGTGATCAAGTAAAACTGCAGCTCTTTATAGAAGCCGGCTGCCACATCCTTTCTCCCATAGAACTGCTGGTAAAGTTGGGCCATCATTGACTTTCTGGTTCGCATCTCAGTGCTTTAACCAGTACACCACTAGGGCTCCACCAATGTGATGCTAAAAAGCAAAATTCACCAAGACGCTAGAGAAATCCAAATCCTGTACGTCCTGGAAAATAGCTGGAAAGGCCAGCATGTTTGGCAAAGCCTAGAAGCTCAAAGCTCTCAATGAGATGGATCGACCTGAGAGTGGATTCGTTCACTGCAGAGCTCAGGAAGCAGGTTCAGAGGGGCGGTTTCCCGTGCTCTTCTACATAACAGCCAGGGGTCTGGCCGCAGCAGTGGCGGCAACAACCTGTCCTCGGAAAAGAAAAGTGAACTACACGTATAAATTGAGTCCACTAAAAAAATGATTATGGTTTTCTAGGGCAGATGCAAATTACAGAAATTAATAATTCTGGTAGTAAAATTTCCCCTAGTTCATCTATACAATGATACACACCTCCCTTTGCCATGATAAATGGGGAAAAGATTATAGTTCTTAAGGATCTCGTTTCTCTTGGCTCCACAATCAATGCTCATGGAAGCAGCAGTCAAGCAATCAAACACCTGAAAGAGCAAAGCTGTGCCTCCTATGCTTCCGACAGCTGGACAAAGGGCAGGGAAAGACACAGGAGAGCGGATGCAATTGAGTTCTGGTGTTCATGAGGAAACCCAACTTGCCTTCCATGTTTGCTGACTACCACAGTGCCTGGGATTGGTTCAACCGTTCCTGCCTGGCAGTGAGCTGTCTCCCTGGGCCAGGCCAGGGCACACACGAGCTTTAAACTCCTGGCTCTCTGTAACTCTCCTCCTTTCCCCTGGGTTTGTCAAAAACTTCATGTAAACTTTGGAAGAATCTGGTAAGCAGAAAACTTTTGTTTTCTCTCAGGTCATGTTCTAGTAAACCTACTCTTTATACTTGAATTTTCATCTGTTCTTCTATAAACCTTCATTTTTGAAATTTCTTCTTTTTTTTAAATCATTTTATTAGGGGCTCATACAACTCTTATCACAATCTATACATACATCAATTGTGTAAAGCACATTTGTACATTCATT
>NW_022103906.1:57584383-57586690 GCF_000313985.2 Echinops telfairi | reverse complement strand
CTTCAACAGATCATATGGTTAAAGAACTATCCAATAATATTTATTCAAATTTTATTTTAATAACAGGAATAATAGCAACTGGCTTTAGAAATGACTGATGGGGTATAAGAAACACTAGGAGACCCAGTTCAATTGTATTTAAAATATTAATCAACTCAACAATGGGCAAGAAATGGCTTCATTAATTGAGGCTGCATGTCAGCAAAACCAGAGGTGAACACATGGGAGATGTGGGATTTTGATACCAAAACTCACTGCCATCCAGTCAACGCTGATTCAACAACCCCTTGGGGGTTTCCCAGACTCTGACTATTTATGGGAGTAGAAAGCCCAGTCTTTCTCCAGTGGAGCTGCTGGTGGTTTTGAACTGCCCACCATTCAGATCACAGCCCATAAGCCACCAGGCTCACCAGGATTATGACAGGAAGGTGTTATTAATGTGTGCACCAAAGCTATGGCCTCCCTTACATAATAATGCCTTAAATGCTTCTAACATAACTTTTTATTTCTGAAGCATTTAAAAATGTTTTAAAATTCACATTCTCACTAAAATAGAATAGTAAAAGGCATTCACATGGGAGTACTCTGGTCATATTACATTGTCATGGCCTTAAAGGCAAAACAAGGCTGCCTATCCCGGCATGTACGTAGGCTTCTCCAAGACAGGGATTTTGCCTTTCTTAACACACACTGGGCATTCGTCAGTGCTTATTGAAATATGGAAAGTTTTTTAAATGAATGGATGAATTGGGAGTAGACATATCATTTCTCTTTTGAGGGTGAAGTATGGGAGAAGAGTGGAAATCAAGAGAAATGATCAACGACAAGTAAAAGGGTTCTAGAATGAATGACTGGATTAAAACACACACACTTCATGGTTTCATCCTTTTGCTTGGCAATTGCTAAATAGGAGCTGATGATTGGAGTGTTTTGCATGAATTTTCATGAGTTCTGAAGGTGCCTGTGAGATGCTGGCGTGCCCTTTAATGAGGACTTTACTGTACAAGCACTTCAATATAAAGACTTCTGTTCACTGAGGAACTGCTCTAATTCGTCAAACTACCCTCAGCCAGCGTTCTGGAGAAATATTCCATTTGTTTTGCTTTATCCTTTTGAATAAATGCCTCCATGTGAACGAGCTGGACTGAAAATCAGCAATTCAATATGCGGTCTGACAAAAGCAAAAACCCAAAAAATGTAGTGTCCCTTCCTCTGTCCAAAGCAGAGCATTACCGTGGTTCAAATGAATAATAGTGTGTTTGGGTTCCTAGCGGTTGTCGATGTCCACATGCATCTCACATGACATCAGCAACATCGTTAACTGTGTTTTTCGTTATTTCTGGTGCTTTTTATTCTCAGGCTGTTCCCATTCATCTTCAGTTTGGTAAAAGGACAATTCTTTGAGGAGCGTCTACGAAGATCCAGAAGACTAACTCAATACCCTACCCTCGCTTCTCTATAGCTTTGTTCCCGTCTCCAGGGTGCCCAGCACAGCTGACAGCAGTGTTTCTCTCTGGTCTCCTGGGTGCCCTGCCCGCTCTCCTGCTGGCAGAGAACCTCAGAGGGCCGGGCTGGCAGGCGCACGCATGTTCTGCTGAGCGCCGTTCTCTGCCCTGCCTGTGTAAGTGATACCTGGATCTTGTGATCACTGACAGCTCATGCTCCTAGGGCATCTGAGGCGTCTCTTTTCTGAGAAAGTCCATGCAGGGAGCGGGTTTCCATGGAAAATCTCTTGTGAAGGAGTTCTAGGTGTAGGATAGAGTGATTGGAGAGAGGCCAAGGACAAATAGAATATCCCCCATTTAATTTTATTCCTTTAGTTATGATTGGAATCTACTTTCTTTTAACAGTTTTATTACCTTCTAATCCACATATACAATTCAATGGTTGAACCATATTAAAAAGAGTTGTGCACTCATCACCACAATCAATTTCAGAACATTTTCTTCCTCTCTGGACTCATTGTTATTAGTCCTCCATCCCCCCACCCCAAACCTTCCCTTCCATAACCCTAAGAACTATTCACCCAGTTACTATGTGTATAGAAGTACCTGAGACTTCCTATTTAAGCAGTAGCAGGAGTCTGGTTGGCAAAATGAAGTGTAGCATAGATGATAATATGCCCTCATCTAAAGTTATTAAGTTAAACATTTATTTAATTTAAATGTCTGTTAAAAATCTGTGATGTTTAAATAACCACATAACTATTCAATTTTGTATACTAAATCATTATTTAAATATATTGTTTATTTTTTTTTTCTTCTTTTTTTTTTTAACATTTTATTAGGGGCTCATACAACTGTTATC
>NW_022103906.1:57580825-57582365 GCF_000313985.2 Echinops telfairi | reverse complement strand
CATATGTATGTATATATATCTATGAAGTACACTATCATAATATTCAAGGACCCCTGGTGGCACAGTGGTTAAGCACCAGGCTGCTAACCAAAAGATTGACTCTTTGAACTCATTGCCTCTCTTTGGGAGAAAGCTGTCTGGTTCCATAAAGATGCCAATTAAAAAAAACAAAACAAACAAAGCTACTGCCGTAAAATCAAGTCCAACTCATAGCAATCTGAAAATCTTCAAAAGAGTAATTTTCTCCCAAGGATCAGTTTGAAACCCTGCCCTTCTACTTAGAAGCCATTGCTTAACCTATAGCACCACTAGGGCTCCTTCTGTAAAGATGACAGCCTTAGAAACCTCATAGAGCAGTTTCATTGGCCCCTATGAAGTCACGAGGAGCCAGGAATCTATATTTAAGCAAACTACACTGTTAGAGCCAAGAATTAAAATAAATATCAGAAGGAATACATTAAATAGCAAAATACTCCATACATACGGGTTACTTAAAATACATAACAAACTGTTGTATGCATAAATCAATACTCTGATTTCAGTTCATAAGTTGTCAAGGATGATTGCCAGTTTAGGGGGGGAGGAGTTTACAGAAAGGAAAATCCTACCAAATTAAATGGAACCACATGAAAAATGAACAGACTCACAGTGCTGCTGGGCTCCGTGCTGCTGAAGAATCGTTTGTCAATCCATGGCAGGAATGACAAAGTATCAGAAAACCGTTGACTCTCAATCCTATTTCTGGATTGCAGGAACACAGAAAATGAAGTCTATTCAGCATTATTCTTAATGATGATAATTAGAGGCAACTGTGATACACAATGAAAGGGAAAATGGTCCAAGTTACTGCTATCTATTACTAGGATGAACTACAAAACCCCATGACAATAAAAAAAATATGTGGACCATGTTCACCCAAGAAACTGCTGTAAATAAAGCTGAACAAGGGGCATTGGTTGCAACTGCTGAGCTGTAAGCTCTCTGGGGACTGAGCCATTCCTTGGTGATCCTGAATACATAGGGCCAAAGTGTGTTCCTGGTGCACAATAAATGCTAAGCCAATGTTCACTGAACAGTTGCACAAATGACATTCCTGTTTGTCCAGCCTTAATTCTTTCCCTTCTGCCACCTCTGACCTCTGGCAACTTTGCATTCTCTTAGCATCCATACGGTTTACCTGGATTTCTGATCTCCAACCTGCCCCCCACTTCTGATAAGAGCAGACCAACCATTTGTGGTCCTGGCCCCTGAGTAGTGACCTCTGCCCTACTAAAGTCTCCAGACTCAGGGAGATACAGGACTGTGGCTCAGCAAACACCGAGCATGATGCTGCCTTCACTCAAGAAGCATCAATACAGACATCTTGTGGGAGGGCTAAAAAAGCCAGATGCACATTGATACAGGCTGAGGTAGTTAGTTTATTGTACCAACCTGGCTAATAAACACATGTGGGGTTAATTGAAGGGAGGAGGGATAAATGGCTCCGTGAGCCTCGCCTTTCTAGTTCTCGGGTCTCTTGCTTTGTGATGGTCGGACCAGG
>NW_022103906.1:57576855-57578384 GCF_000313985.2 Echinops telfairi | reverse complement strand
CTGGGAGGTGGATCTCGCAGGATGGAATCCACAGGAATCAAACTGTATCTGCATCTGTGGAAAGAGATGATGCGGAGCTAAGTATAAACAACCAGCAGAAAACCAGGAACTGACTGCAGAACAGGCTATCAACTGCTCCTATGCAAGTTCAAGTTGAAACTGAAGAAAATTAAAACAGTCCCTGAGAGTCACAGTATGATCTTGATGGTCTACAGAACGTCTCAGGAACATAAATTTAACGCTGAGTGTGTGCTTCCCTTTTGGCTTTCTAAATCCAAGTGTTTGCACATTTCACTAGTATCCTTTATTATTCTTAAAAATCATTTTATTGGGGGCTCTTATCACAAACCATACATACATTCATTGTACATATGAACACCATTGTACATATGCTACCATCATCATTTCACTATTATCCTGTAACATAGCAATACATGTGGGTATGGTACAAGACTGGGCAGCATTTCATTTACTTGTACAAAGCATCGCTCTGAGTAGGAATCTAACCTAACAACAAGATCAGACATCTTGCTCTGAAAGCAAAGTCACAAACAAGAAAGAAAAGACAAAAGGGTGTCAGAAGAGTCTCAGAAACGTGCTCTTGCATGCAGAGTAACTGATGTGAAGTAAAGGAATGATGAAAGAGCTGGACAACAGATTTCTAAGGGCAGCTTGAGAAAACTGAGTATAGTGATATAATAGTGTAATATAACAGTATAAAGTACAACAAGGCAATGTGCAAAGAGCTGTTTAGAAAACCAAAGGGGAAGAAAATACTCCGCATTCTCAAGCTGAAAGAACAAAAGAAAACTCCAAACTTCGGATTGAGATACCAATGGAGTCTTCTATGGATTAAAAATTGAATGGTACAGGAAGCCTCAAAAAAAATGGCAGAAATAAACACTCACTGTATCCAAGAGACTTGATCACCATGGAGACACTTACGTGGCCAACCGACTGGGAAAGATTCATACTTGTGCCCACCTCCCACCCCCAAGATGATCTGGAAGAATAAATTATCAAACAATGTCATTAAAACTACACAAAAGTAAACTTCTGCTGACAATTATTCAGAAACAGTAGCAGCAGTGTACTGCTAGAAATTCAAGCAGGCTTTGTGGGGATGATGTCAAAGGAATTTCAACTGAAAACAGCTCATGGAAAAGTGTTTAATTGTGTTTTATTGACTGTGAAAAGACATTTAACTCTGTCTGAAAGACAGATCCTAACAAACTATGATTAACATTAAAAAGAATGGGAATTCCAGAACACTTCACTGTGTTCATGGGGAACCTGTACATAGATAGACCAGGGATATTGAATATTTTAGAATCAAGAAAGATATGTGTTGTATCCTTCCACCATACTTAGTCGTTCTATCTACTGAGAAAATCATCGGAGAAGCAAGACTCTATGAAGAAGGATGCAGCATCAAGACTGGGGGAAGGGACATATGAGCCCTTCCCAGGGGACTGACAACAGAAAAGTGGGTGAAGGGAGACAGCGGTCGGTGCACAACATGAAAAAAA
>NW_022103906.1:57574945-57576657 GCF_000313985.2 Echinops telfairi | reverse complement strand
GAGCATCTCAGGGACTTTATCTGACCCGATCACCTTGTTGGTTTATTTAATTTCTTTCCTACCTGCCCCTTAAGGAAAGACCTCTCAATGAGGAAAATTATTTTAAGAAACCAATAAGAATGGAGGAAGGCTGATTTATAGCTTGCAATATGTAGATGACACAACCTTGCTTGTTAAAAAAGAAATGAACTTAAATCACTTATTGATAACAATCAAAGACTACAGCCTTCAGCATGGATAACGCCGAAACATCAAGACAAAAAAATCCTCACAACTTGACAGGTAAACACTATGGTGATAAACGGAGAAAAGATTGAAGTTGGCAAGGACTTCCTTTTGCTTGGCAGCACAAGCAATGCTCATGGAAGCAACATTGAAGTCATCAAATGATATGCAATGTATTACACTAGGAAAATATGTTGCAAAAGACCTCCTTAAAGTGTTACAAAGCAACGATGGCATCTAAACAGTAAGTTGCACCTGCCCCATGCTATGATGTTTTACATTGGTTCTTACCCATGCAAAAGCTAGACAATGAATGCAGGAAGGCTGAAGAATTGATCCCTCTGAATTGTGGTGTTGGTGAAGAATATTGAATATACCCTGAACTGTCAGAAGAAGGAACAAGTCTACCTTGTGAGGAAACAGGATAGCCAGAATGCCCTTAGAAAAGATGGTGAGACTTGACCTTGAGTACTTTGAGCACCTTATTAGGAGGTAACATCATTCGCGGTCAAACAAAAGGCCAATGTAAAAGAAGATTCTCAGACAGAAGGATCGAAACAGTGGCAGCTACTCACACGGAAACGACTGTGAAGGTGGCACAAATGGGCAGTGTGCCATCGAGTCGCAGTGAGACAGGGCATCACCTCACAACTTCAGCAGGGCACTCCGATCAGAACTGTCACCATGCAGTTACAGTGAGACTTCAAATCGCAGGTTTTGTCGGAATGGGCGGTGTGCACTCGCGGCTGGTTTTGTTGCTGCTCGTGGTTTTATAGTCACCGATTTTGCCAGATTGTCTAGTTTCGCGGCACTGTTGTGGAAACTGGCATTTGTGAGCCTGTATCAGTAACTTTTTTTGACCAAGAAATCATACTGGGAGGAAAACTCAAAAAAGGTTTCTGCTCAGTTTGCAATATTACCACTGACAAAACGATGGTGTCATGTAGAAAGTTTACAATCGCGTGGTCAGAATTCATACAAGTTAAGAAAGATTTCATGTTGGCGATTTACAATAACAGCACGTGAAGTTCTATGATGAGAATTGGTGACAAAGTACTAAAGACTCCGTGTGGCAGTAGCCCACGGGAGTCGGGGTTGACACCCTGAGTTACAGCTCTGGACCACGGAAGGGTGGTGGCACCACGGAAGGGTGGTGGCGCCACGGCCAGGCGCGTGAGTATTTCAGAACAGTGTGAATGATCGCGCGGGTGAATGAAGAGAAGTGGGAGGCAGCGATCGGATTATAAACAGCAACCACGGCATGTGACCAGACGTCCCGCTTTTGGCGGGACAGTCCCGATTTTTAACATTTTTTCCCACGTCCCTCGGCGTTTTTAAAAAGTCCCGATTTTTGGAAAGAGTGCACTACAAGCTAGGGTATACGGTTTTCGGGGGCCATGCGGCTATTTCGCCGGGATATGAGTTTTATCAATGGTGTCCCGCTTTACCGATGTTAAAATCTGGTCACCTTACATGTAGACGCATCT
>NW_022103906.1:57541593-57573390 GCF_000313985.2 Echinops telfairi | reverse complement strand
AGGAATCCGTACATTGGGGATCAAATAGGACTGATCCTCACCTGAGATTACTCTTAACCCCAAACCATAGACAAGAAAACACCAACAAATTGTTAACCACAGCCGAAAGCCTCTCATCAATTGGCATATTGCCTGAATCGTTTCAGGCTTTCATGACTAGAGTTTCATTCCATTGGGGGACATTTACTACTACTTGGAGAGCCTCTACTCCAGCGAGACTACAGTGACATTGAAGACTTGCCATCTCGCCTGTGCCCAGGGTCGGTGGAGTCGTGGGCACATTATGCCAGATCTGTCTTTGTGTCTGCCTCCCGGGAAGCCCCTCATGGAGGTCAGGCACATAAAAGGAAATACAATAAATAAATCACTTATTTTTACATGGTTAGACCACCATGTGTGCAGCACAACCTTCTCCCACAAGGGCCCTGGTCATGGAGCAGAATCCCTTGCTAGCCCAGTAGTTGACATGTACATTTGAATGTCCTATATATACATTTTACTTTTCAAAAGGAAACCAAGGCGATGCCAACCTTTTTCTCCTGCCCCTCCTTCCTTCCTTCCTTTCTGTCCCTGCCTACCCTCTTTGCACCTCTCCAACCCTCCCCCCCCCTCCCCAAACAGGTCCAGCATGCCAGCAAACAGATCAGTGCTGACAAGCAGTACAAAGGGATCATGGATTGTGTGGTGAGAATCCCCAAGGAGCAGGGCTTTCTCTCCTTCTGGAGGGGCAACCTGGCCAACGTGATCCGTTACTTCCCCACCCAAGCTCTCAACTTCGCCTTCAAGGACAAGTACAAGCAGATCTTCCTGGGGGGCGTGGACCGCCATAAGCAGTTCTGGCGCTACTTTGCTGGTAACCTGGCTTCCGGTGGGGCAGCTGGGGCCACTTCCCTCTGCTTTGTCTACCCGCTGGACTTTGCTAGGACCAGGCTGGCTGCTGACGTGGGCAAAGGTTTGGCCCAGCGTGAGTTCAGTGGTCTGGGCGACTGTCTTACCAAGATCTTCAAGTCTGATGGCCTGAAGGGTCTCTACCAGGGTTTCAGCGTCTCTGTCCAGGGCATCATCATCTACAGGGCTGCCTACTTCGGAGTCTATGATACTGCCAAGGGTGAGAATGGGGCCAGAGGGTGGGGAGCAGGGAGGCAAAGGGTGTGGGGATTCACAGCTCACAAAAGGCTTCGTGTTCATTTATCCTGTTGTTTTCTAGTCACTGGGCTAAGTCGAACCTTCTGAATGAGGAGGTGATGTGGTATAGATGATTTAAGAACCCTGGGATTCTCTTCCTCCTCTCTTTATGGAATTAACTTCAGCCTGGAGTTATCCAAAGAGGAGGAAAAGGCAGCCCAGCTCCCTCTAGATTCAGCTGGATCACTTACCAGAGCTGAAGTTCAACCTACTGAGACAAGCTCTGGCATCCCTGGATCCAGAGGGGGCAGCTACCATCGTGGGTCGGCCGCCTTGCTGTTTGAAAAGCATCCTGCCAGGGGCAGGCTCTTCCTGAAGGGCTGGGCAAGGGGGGTTCACTTCACGGCCAGTTGTCTTCTTGGCTCTGCCCACAGGGATGCTGCCTGACCCCAAGAACGTGCACATCTTCGTGAGCTGGATGATTGCACAGAGCGTCACAGCGGTCGCGGGTCTGGTGTCCTATCCCTTTGACACCGTCCGTCGTAGGATGATGATGCAGTCTGGCCGGAAAGGAGGTAAGCCTGAGGCCTTCGAATCTCAGCTACCCATACGGTTCCCTTGGAAAGCAGACTCTCACTGTTCCATGCAGTCCTCATTACCCTGGATTGATGGTTAACATTGTTTGATGAGTGGAGGAAAGGAAGAGATCATTAATGGCCCGTAACATCCACCATGCTGTGGGCTAAGCATTGGGCTGCCGGCCCCAAGGCTGGCAATTCAAACCCAGTAGCTGAGAGAGAGGAAGAAAGATGAGGCTTCTCCCAGGAAGGTTTATGGGAAGTCCTACGAAGCAGCTCTACTCTGTACTGTAGGGGAATTGACTCAATAGCAGTAGCTTTGTTTTTCTTTTCCATTTTTGAGCGTTCACAATGAGATGCTGTGCTTAAGCGTTTAGCAGCTAACCATAAGGTCAACTGTTCAAACCTACCAGGCACTCCTTGGGAGAGAGAGCTGGCAGCCTTCTGTCCCACGGGGTCGCTGAGTCAGAATTGACTTGCTGGTAGCAGATGTGTTTTGTTTGGAACATTTAGAGGACCTTCTTTGGTTTTTTATTAAAGAGAAATGAAAACATTGAAAAGGAAGTAGTTCGAGGCAATCAGAAGGAAATATCTGGGATTATAGAAGCCTTCGACGTTCTCTCTTTACAACCAGCTTGTGGAAACAAGAAAATCCAAACAACTGACTAATTTATTTAAAAATAACACGTATCTGTTAGTGAATGTTAGAGCATCGGGGCCAGCTGAGGAGTCTGTTATGATGGGAACAGGTCTGGCTTTTCTAGACTGAAACATGAAGGTAAAAATTGTTTTTTGGCTGGAGGCCGTGGTAGACAGTTTTTAATAGTTTAACCTAACAGTTAAGAAGTTGTACTTCTTAACTGTTTTGGGGTAGTGCTGTCTAAGACTAGACCTCAGTTTCTGCCTCTGTAACAAGGGGACCAGAGAGCCCCCCACACTCCTGCTCCATTCTGCTCCCATACTCCTTTGTTCACGGTGCTGTGGGTTAGTTGGGTAATTGCCAAGGGTGTTTGCTGACTCAGGAGTCAGAGGAGCAGCACCGTCAAGAGGCCTGGCCTCACAGCTCGGCAAGGGAGCAGCTGTCCAGTTGAAAGCTGCACAGAGTTGTGGCTTCAAGGCCGAAGTGGCTTTTGTTTTTAAAACTGATCACGTTGGGTACAGATGCCATTCGGAGGGAAAGTCTTTCCCACCACCACCACCACCCCAGAGTTAAGGATCCCTTACTATTTGTTTCCACAGCCGATATTATGTACTCCGGGACAGTCGACTGCTGGAGGAAGATTGCAAAAGATGAAGGAGCCAAAGCTTTCTTCAAGGGTGCCTGGTCCAACGTGTTGAGAGGCATGGGGGGTGCCTTTGTATTGGTATTGTATGATGAGATCAAAAAATATGTGTAATCTAATGAAAGCCCGCATTCACGGGTTCCAGATCCATGTGTGTTCTAAAGACTTTTCCCACCCAGAAGTGAAAAGACAGATCTGGGATAAAACCAGACTGGAAAATGAACACCTCAGAAAGAAAGAAAAAAAAAAGCTTCATTGAGTGTTCATTAAACCACAATGCATTTTGTATTTATTTTACATTTAAAGTTCCACAGAAAATAGAAAATAACTTATCATACTTGTAAAATTAACTGAAGAAAAAAACTGAATATCAAACATCAATAAAGACCACTTAATGCATGTTCTCTGTTTACATATGGAATTTCTATTATCTATGAAATGGATTTGTAAAGGAAGACTCTAGATGCATATTTTGTAGTATGAATCGTTTGTAAACCAGTGTCCGCACGTGTAGGTGTCAGGATACTAAATATATGAGTACCTACTAAATATATGAGTACTTAAAGCCCTGGTTTTCAAATGTAAGCAAGTTAAGCGGGGACTTGCTCCTTTAGCTGACCTCATACAAAGGGGCCTTAAAGGGTTGGCGGCAAAGCGGAATGAAAAGATCAGGGGATATCACCCCCGCCCCCACCCCACCTCTTGTGGCTGTTGCTGGAGGCCTAGAAGTGACACCACCCACACGGGGTTACACTTTATGTAATTTCAGGCAGACTTCGGGGATTCTTACCTTCTGTTTAAAACCTTTAAATCACAGTTCCAGGGATTTTTACATAATTAGGTGCCTAGATGGCGCAAAGGGTTAAGCACTTGACTGTGAACTGTAAGGTTGGGGCTTCAAGCCCAGAGAGGTGCCTGAGAAGAGAGACCTGGCGATCTGCAGCCTTGGAGACCTTGTCTGCACACGTGGCAGCCGCAGGAGTCTGAGTGGCTGGGCGGCAGCCAACAACAACAGGAAGTGTTCCGTTTTCCAGCCGGGGAACCCAGAATCTCATGGCAAGGGAAGCACGTTCACTGAAAACCAGTTAAAATCTATTTAACTTTATGGAAAACTTTTTTAAACGACACAAACCTGACCTGTAAGAAGCTGAAATGGCGTTGAGGTAGATGGGTGGAATGGTTTTATTAGATAATAAAATGCTTCACAATGAATCTTGGCCAATCCTGGCTCCCTTGGGAGCATGCAGGGAGATGCCACCATAGCAGGGCGGAAGGAAGTGGTAAGAGGTGGGTCTGGAGAGACATGACTTGATCTAGCTTGATAGGCAGAGGAAGTATCTACCAGTGTTTCTTTTGTAATTTGATCAAGAGCTCCAGGGCAGGGGATTTGGCTGTCATAAGAATTTAATTTCAAGTTAGAAATCAAGCACTTTGGACCCAAAGAAAGACCAAGTAGCTAAAATAGTCAGAGCCTGCTAAAGTGTTTGAAGGAAACAAGTCTTCAGACTCTAGGCCAAGCTTGGAAGGCAGGCCACTATCTTTAATGTTCATCCTTCAAAGCTGCCCACGCAGAAGGCAGCTAGCTACATCTGAGTCGAAGAAAAGTCTGACCACAGCAACCATTGTGCTTTAAAACTGTTCCTGGAGTATTCAAACCTAATCTGCCAGCAAAAGAGAGGCTGACGGGTAACATAAAGGTACCCCTCAAGCCCCTCTCTTTAAGCCAAGCAACAAATGCCTGTTGTCAGGGCTTGGTGTAGATCATGTCCTGACGCCACTGCTCATCGCGAGGGTGAGGTGAATGGTCAAAGTGCCGCTGTTGCTGGCGAGCAGCTAGGACAAGTTGCTCGTACGGAATGTATTGGACAACAGCGCAAGACCCTGGTGGCGTTTCCAAACGTAAGGCTTGGGGCTAGGAAGCTGAGAGCAGCAGTCAGGAACTGGTGGGATGGAAAGAATGAGCTGCAACCATGATTGTTTTCTCCTCGCTAACACTTACTTCTCCCTGGCATGGCACATGCAACGGGGAGGAGAGGAATTAGCTTCTATTACATAGGGCACCTTATCTACACTCTTCCTGCTAAGGCTGCCTCTAATGTACTCAGGGAAAGGAGATTTGTCCCAGGGAGCCCCTGCTGGGTCAGATCCTCACCACAGCTACTGCCTTCAGGAGAACTCTGAGCCCGATACACTGCTGGGGCCTGGCAGTAGTACTCTGTACTGACATCCTGTAATCAGCATACCACACCACTACTAACACTGGATCACGCTTGAAGGGCCGCAAGGATGGGGTTCTGAAGGTGGTGGTGGGTCATGTTTGTCCCATTACTCCCAACTCACAGTGGCCACCAGTGACCCCATGTACACAAAGCAGAACTGCTATAGGATTTTTAAGACCTTGACCTTCCAGAAGTAAATCACCATAGCCCATCTTCCAAAGTGGGGGCGGTGTTCAACAACCTATCAGCTGGCAGTGAGTGGTTAATCATTTGTACTACCCATGGACATGAAAGTAACAACTCAGAATTGAATGCCACTCGTGGGTTCCCTACCACCAGGACTTTCTCATTCCTATTATCCCATACCCTCCCCAATGCTCTTCCCAAAAAAAGCCTCCTCCCTCCCCCATTTTTCCAATTCCTCCTTTAGAGCGTCATCCATAGGCATTTCTTTCAAGCCACTTTATGAGCATGAAAATAACTAGTGACATACACAGATATCCCATAAGCCCATATTGGTAATAAGGGAATACATGTTAAAACCTGCCTCACTTATTTACATCTCAGTTAACTACAGAATTACTCCCATTCGATTTTACTTTGGGCTGAAGATGTAGCTTGTGTTGAGGCAATAGTTACCAAATACTACAATGTGTAAAACTGATGGGATGTAAGCAGTGGTTTTGTCTTTCTCTGGGGCCTGGAAGATACCCCAAAACAGACCCACTGCTTTGGAGGCCATCCCCACTCATAGTGACCCTGGAGGGCAGACTCGAACTGCCCCACAGGGTTTCCAAGCCTGTGAGTCTTTGCAGGGGCAGACTGCAGCATATTTCTCCTAGAGAGAGGCTGATGGGTTTGAACCACTGACCTTTTAGTTAGCAGTTGAGTGCTTCAACCACTGCACCACCAATGGCATTAATACATATGTGTTGAATGCAAGAATAAATGAAAGGAGCTTTCCTTCTCCCACAATTCCTTGCGCTTTCCAACCTGATCTGGGCACTATGGCTCCAGCAAAGGGTGGTGAGAAGAAAGGCTGTACTGCTGTGGATGAAGTCGTGACCAGAGTTACACCATCAGTATTCACAAGTGCATCCATGGCGAGGACTCCAAGAAGCGTGTACCTTGGGCACTCTAGGAGATACCGAAATTTTCCACGAAGGAGATGGGAACACTAGATGTGCAATTCAACAGCAGGCTGAACAAAGCTCTGGGCCAAAGGAATTGGGACTGCCCCATATCGGATTTGTGTGCTTTATATCCTAGAGCTTTGGGAAAGAAATGAGACAAAAATTCAGGTACCTTCCACATCAGTGAAATTTCTAGAGCTCCAGGGTTATGGGGCATGTCAAGATATTCCTATTTGGCTGAAAGATGTTATTACATCTGGCCTCTCCCTCACCTGAAAAGGAGGCACAATACTTGGTGGGCCTATTTGGATTTGGGGGCAGCATAATCCTCATTTGGGTGTGCTACTTAAGCCTGCTTAGTGATTTTTAAAGCTGGTAGTGCTGAGTGGTGCTCAGAAGAAAAGGCTCTGCAACAGGTTCAGGTTAATGAGCAAGCTGCTCTGTCATGTGGCCCATATGTACCAGCTGATCCACTGGTGCTTGAAGTGGTAGGGGCAGAGAAAGATCCAGTTTGGAGTCTTTTGCAAGCCCCTATTGGTGATTTACTATTAGGACCCTTAGGTTTTGCAGCAAAGTCTTACCATCCTCTCAGATAACTACTGCAGAGAAAAACAGCTTTTGGCTTATAACTTGGTTTTAATGAGATGGAATTTCTAACCATGGGCTACCAAGTCACCCTGTGGCCTGGAGCTGTTCATCATAAACTGGGTGTTGTCGGGCTCACCGCCCTAATTTGGGTGTGCACAGTAGCACTCCATTAAATGAAAGTGGTATAAAGGAGATCAGGCTGAAGCAGGACCTGAAGGTACATGCTGCATGAGGTGGCCCAAGTGCCTATGGTCTCCATTCTTGTCACATTACTTTCCCTTTCAGTCTGCAACTAAAGCCTTATGATCGGCATAATATACATACACTTCTCAAAAGTGGATAGCATGGGGAGAGGTGGGGAGGAAGGGTGAACCGATTGCAATAATTGACACATAACCACACACACACACACACATGAAGGTCAACAGAAACCATGGGGGGATGGAGACAGCCATTGGTGTGAAACAGAATAAGAATTTATCAAGGAGTAAGAAGGGTGAGAGGTGGGGAGGGAGGGAAAAAAGAGCTGATACCAAGAGCTCAAATCAAAGTCAATGTTTAGGAAATGATGGCAACATATGTACAAATGTGGTTGATGCAACTGATGTTATAGGAGCCCCCATAAAAATGATCTTTTAATTAAAAAAATTAACAAGAAAAGTAGATAGCAGCAGCACTACAGACCCTTTTGGGGCCTCCCTGGACAGTGGTCAACGGGAATCCTCCAGTGGGAAGGATTTCTAGCGATGCACCAAGGTATTGATTTTGCTTGCAAAGAGAAATGGCCAGACAGGCAATTTATACTGATTCATGGGCTGTGGCTTATGACTTGGCTGAATGGCCAGGGGTTTGCAAAGAACATATGGAAAATTGGTGGGAAGTAGGAATGGAGGAGTTCCATGTGGAGAGACCACTCTGAATGGGTCAAAGTACAGATCTTTGCTTCTCCTGTGATAACCCTCATCAAAGGGTTATCTCAGCAGATTTTAACAAGGATGATACATTCTGTGCATACCAGCCAACCTCTTTCCCCAGCCACTCCTGTCACTGCCCAATGGGCTCACAAATAAAGTGGCCATGGTGGCTTGGATGGAAGTTATGCATTGATCCAACGTGGACTTCCACTTACCAAGGCTATCTTGTCTACAGTCACTGCTGAGTTCCTATTCCTACAACAGCAGAGACCAACACCAAAAGCACAATATGAAACCAGTGCTCAGCCAGCAACCTGGTGGCAGGTGGATTACATTGTACTACTTCCATCATGGAAAGCGCAGTGTTTTGTTCTTACTGGATATGGACTTACCTTCCCTCCATGCAATACTCTTCCCAAACTGCCATCCATGGACTTTAGAGTATCCCACTGTCTGAAGGTGGGTCTCTTGAGAAGCAAAATGAGTAAAGTGTGTGTACACACACAAACTCACTACCACTGAATTAACTCTAACTCACAGTGACACTATAGGACCAAATAGAACTGTCCTTTTGGGTTTCCAAGGCTGTAAATCTTCATAGGAGCAGAGTCTCATCTTCTTGCATATGCATAGGGAGAGATGTATGAGGGTTATCTCCCCTCCCCCACCCAAAACGGATTTTTTCAAAGATATGTATTTAAATTTTTTTACAAAACAATCTTATCACGTTCAAAGTATTCTCCATTACGCTTAATACATTTGTCAAATCTTCTATTCCATTCTTGGAAACATTTTTCAAACTCATCTGGATGGCTTTTGAGAAAACACAAATTTATCTTCACTCACGTAGCTGTAGTGATTGATAAAATCAATATTGTCGTCAGATGGCAGGCTGACACCAAATGTTGGCAGGACATGGAACAATAAGAAATTATATACTTCTGTGGAAGAGTAAATTGTATATTCTGGAATGTTTAGCATTATCTAATAAACATAAGACGCTATAACCCAGCAATTCCATTTAGATATATACACAACCAAAATGCAAGTTCACATCAAAGTACATGAATAAAAATCTTCAAAGTAGCAATATTTTTAATAGTCTAAACCCAGAAACTATCCTAGATGTCCATCAACTACAGAATGTACAAATAAATGGCAAATTCATACAATGTAATACTATAAACAAACGAACGCACTCACGGCCACTGAGTGATTCTATAGAACAGGCTAGAATGGGTTTCTGAGCATCTTCATGAGTAGAATGCCTCATCTTTTTCCAACATAGGATAGATACTATGCCACAATGAAAATAATTTTTGTTTTTAGGTGCCATCAAGTTGGTTCCAACTTCTGGTGACTCTACATACAACAGAATGAAACGCTGTCCGGGGCCGCCCCATCCTCACCATCATTGTCCCGTTAGAGCCCACGGCTGTAGCACCATGTCAATCTTGTCGAAGAACTTCCTTTTTTGATGCCCCTCCACTTTAACCAAGCACAATGTCCTTTGCCAGGGACTGATCTCTCCTGATTACATATTTAAAGTACCCGAGACAGTCTCTCCATCCTTTTCATTGGGGGCTCATGCAGCTCCCAATACAATCACAATCCATACATACATCATGTCAAGTACATTTGTACATATATTGCCATCAGTTTCAAAGCACTTTCTATTTGAGCCCTTGTTATCAGCTCATTTTCTCCCTCCCTCATGAACCCTTGGTAATTTGTATTTTTTCATGTCTTACACTGACCGATGTCTCCCTTCACCCACTTTTCTGTTGTCCGTCCCCCTGCTGGGAGGGAGTTTATATGTACATCATTGTGATCAGTTCCCCTTTTCTTGGACCACCTTCCCCTGATGCTCCTGGTATTGCTACTTTCATTATTAGTCCTGAGGGGTTTATCTGTCCTGGATTCCATTTCCAGCTCTTATCTACACCCGTGTACATGCTCAGGTCTAGCCAGATTTGTAAAGGATCATGATAGTGGGGGGCGGGGGATGGGAAGGAAGCATTAAAGAACTAGAGAAAAGTATGTTTCATCAGAGCTTTACTGCACCCTGACTGGCTCATCTCTTCCTTGTGACCCTTCAGTAAGGGGATGTCCAATTGTCTACAGATGGGCTTTAGAACTCCACTTCGTACTCCGCCCTCATTCACTTTGATATCATTTCTTATTCTGGGTCTTAGATGCCTGATACCTGATCCCATCTACACCTCATGATCACACAGGCTGGTGTGCCTTCCATGTGGACTTTGTTGCTTCTCAGCTAGATGGCCACTTGTTTACCTTATGCGCCCATTTTGTCTTCAGCGATCCTGTTGGGAAGGCAAGCATCGCGGAATGCCGGGTTATTAGAAGAAAGTGTTCTTGTGTTGAGGGAGTACTTGAGTTGAGGCCCAATGTCTACCTTAACATATGTCCATAAATCTATTTCCCTATCATTATATATTAGTATATTTACATATGTACGTGCCTGTATTTAGACCTCTACAAATGCCCTTTGCCAACTAGTTCTTTTCTCTAATTCTTTTTGCTTTCTTCTCGTCCCACCATCATGTTTGGCCTTTATTCAGGCTTTGGTAATTTCCTCTTGGTTACATTGCTCTTGATCAAGCCCTGCCAGGCACCCTATGCCCTCCTTGCCTTTGATTTTAGACATCCTTGCTTCTGAGGAGAATTCTGTCTGTACTTCTTCCAAGACAGATGTTTACGTCCTTTGGCAGTCCGCTGTACTTCCAGTGTTCTTCCCCAGCCCCATAATTCAACTGCATAGACCCTTCTTCGGTCTTCCTTATTCAATGTCCAACTTTGACGCACATATGAAGTGATAGAAAATATCATGGTTTGGGTCAGGTGGATTTTAGTCCTCAAAGGAATATCCTTGCTTTTCAACATTTAAACGAGGTCTTGTTCAGATTTACCCAATTCAACATGTCTTTTGATCAATTGCTCCTTCCATGAGTATTGATTGTGAATCCAAGCAAGACAAAATCCCTGACAACTTCAATCATTTCTCTTTTTATCATGCTCCCTATTCAACCAGTTGTGAGGATTTTTTCTACTTTTACCTTAAATTTTAATCCATGTTGAAGGCCTGCAACCACTGATCAACAGCAAGTGCCTCAAGTCCTTCTTACTTTAATAAAGTGGATATTATATAGCAATGAAAATAAATTAGTTACATGTAAAACCCTAGATGTCTCAAGGGGATAAATATGTTGAACACAGAACCCAGACATAAAATATTATAATTCCATTTACATAAAGTTCAAACAGACAAAATTACAGTGCTAAAAAGATACTTAAAATGACTGAAACACTACTTAAAGGCCTGTCTTAAACAAGCAGCCATGTAAATGAGGTGCCAGCTAAATCCATACAGAAGCCACAAGCCTGTATGATCCAAGGATTTCAGATGGTAAAACCCAAGATCAGAGGAGGGAATTGTATTAGGGCTTAAATTCCGAATACCTGATTTGTATAAGACTGAGGGTGACCAACAGTGAAAGCCCCAAATCCATTTGCAATCTCCTGATTAAGCCTTAAATTCCCTCAGCCCATTGAATATGGGATGTGAACAGTCTTGTCCAGAGACAGTGAAGTGGAAAATGGATTACTGTAGATACAGTTTGGTTTAAATTTAACATCTATTTGTTTTCCTTTTGGTCCAGTTTTAACTTGTCCTAGTTTCTATTACTTTCTTTTGAAATGAGGTTTTTCTAAGTTTTGTTTTATGGTTGTTGCGGTTTTCTTCTTCTTCTTGTATGATTTTCTTTATATGAAATTCAAGATAGGTAAACCTATTGATGTACTGGAACCGTTAATTTGTATATGAATTCTATGTCCATAAAACAGTAGAAAAATAAAGTGATTGACATTATATGTTATCAAGGGAAAGTTTTGGGAGTCCCTGGGAGGAAGGCCTAAAGGCTCACGTGGGGTTCTAGCAATATTCCAATTCTTTATTTGGTTGGGGTGACCAGGTGCTTGATTTGTAATAGTTTGAGTTATATATTTGTTCTGTGCCCTTTTCCATATTTTTAAAATAATATTTTAATACTTAACCAAAAAAAAATCTATGGAATGCCATTTTCTTGTGGACATCAACCTGAAAGACCAAACTTTTCACACACTCACAAGTAAATATTTTTTAATCGAAATCTATCTAATTAGTATAGGAACTACATGAGGAACAGATATATTTGTCCAATTCTCAGTATTTTCTTTATGAAATATAAAAACTCTCAGAATGAAATGAAGACTAACAGTAAACTCCAAAATTTGAGGGATGAGGGAAGAAACTAGTTATAATTTGAAAATGTCTGAAATAAATGTGATGTGTGAGTTTTGGGTGAAGAATACCGTTATAAGATACTTAACTGTACCCATCTGGAACTATTGTGTCTCATGTGACTATCCAAATTATTTTGCTGTAACAGTGCATGTGGGATCAGATCCATTTAGAATAAACAAATAGAAGCCCTTCTCCAGATACAATGTAGTAAAAGAATTACACGTTACTACTACATGAAGTAGTAATTTCAAAAAACACCACCTAAAACAAACAGGAACTTACCTGAAATTATGGAACAGACTTCGAAGTACAGCCCTACAACATGAAGACTGCATTTATGGTGTCTCTGGAAGTATTTCTAAATGGATTAAAACTTTGATTTCAAGCCTGCAGCTTTTACATGCAGCTCATTTCAGAATTTAAAATATTTGTCATAATGCAGTCCTGTTTGCTGTAAGGGTACTTAGTTTTAACTTTGGAGTTGACAGCATAAAAAAACCCCTCCGGAGCCATGTAGAGGATTAATCCAGTGGCATGTTGCTGCTAAACACTTACCAAAATTTCCCCCAAAATTGATGCTTAAGAAGCAACATTTGCCACTCATAGTGTGCAAAAAAGAAGAAATATTGATGTGAACAAATGCTTTTGAAAAAACACTCCTTCAAGCTATAAGTGTCCAGTAACACCATAATAATTTTACTGAACCAATTAATGAAATATTAATCAAGAAGAATATGATTTTAAGCAAACATTTGTCATTTATATGTCTTTCAAAAAGCCTCCTAATGTCATTCCCTTTTAATCCTTGAAGGATTGAAAGACAAATTAAGTTACTATTCATATGACAATACATCTTAGATTAATATACAGAATTTAAAATGTTATCCTTTATTCTATTATTTCATTCTTCATTATACCAGATAATTATTCATGCCTAAAAATATCAGAATAGGTTGGGAAATTAAAAATGAACATTCATACTTAAGTTTTGAATTATCATATCTTTTTCACAAATAATGCACACACATGAATATGTATATTGGAAAAATAACATGCAAGGGATTTGAACAGCTAACAGCAATCAAAATAAGACTTACCATGCTGTTTGTGTAAAAAATGTGGCAATCTTCATATATCTAAAGTAGTCCTAGCAAGAAGCACATTTTTTAAGGTGGTACACAATAATTTATAGATTTAAGATTTGGGATTTAAGATATTAACCATTTTATAAATTGAATGATTAGAATGTAACAAACTCATCTCCAGCTTTATGTTACTCTTAACTGTAGATGAGGTACACAATCATACCCATCACAATTGTCTCTTAAAAAGTTTTTCTTTTTTAAAAATTTACATTTTTGAACACTTTGAGTTCACAGATTAAAACAAGCAAACACACTGCACTACCCTAAATGTATAATAAGCAAACTAGAACACTTTATTTAAAAAGCAGTGTTTTATGAAGACTGAAAAAAGTAAGAAGTATGAGATACCAGCTATCCCTCAAGAAATAATTTTAATAGTTCAAAATATTTCAAAGAATATTAAAGAGGTGGCAACATTAATGTAATATGTGACAGATGAAAGTATCTCAGTAAGAATTTGTTCTACTAATTCTAGACCTCTTATTGGTCTTTCTTATTGCAGCTTTGTTTTCAAAATATAAATATTTAATACAAGTGAGCCAAATATAAAGTAGTACTAGATGATCTTTCACTTTTTATGCTCTAAGAGTAATATACATATGATTCCTTCAGAAAAATGTCCCTTTTAAGCCACACCAACTTCTAAATCCCTTGACTATTATCAGAAAGTCATCATATATAATCAACCATGACAAAAGAATTGTAAATTCTGTTTTAAATAGGCAAGTATTATTTCCCTTCCCAACTTTTACTTCAAGTTTAATCTGTAACAGTAATACTTAATGATTTTCTCTTCCAAAACAGCAAAAACTAAAAGCATTAAGTGTGTCTAAAGAGTACAGTTTCACCCAAGTTCTATCCTGACATATGGCAGCAAAGATCATACAACAGAATGTACTCAGACTAGTGCCACGAGAAAACACAAAAGGTCCCGTGTGTGTGTGTGTGTGTGTGTGTGTGTGCGCACGTATTTCCCCAACTACTTAAAAATCAAATATTAAAAAGTTTATTATTTCACCATAGGCAGATGTGTAGTTGCTGAATTTAAATTTAGCAGTATCTTATGTCTTCTTGGAGATATGGTGTTATACAAATATTAAAAGCACAATAAGTTAAAAAATAAAGCCTTGGTTGAGTATAGCCATGGTTTATATACAAATCAGAGCACTAAATAATGTAAATTTGTTCATCAGAACACAGCATCAGATAACATCTAATGAAACTATAGCCCATAAAAAGCAGGGAAAAAATCTTACAGCCAAGCTGTGCTTACTTGAAACTTTTACCCTATGTTCCTACCCTTCACATGCTTTATTCTAAACAAAATATATTAATGCAAACTATACCAAAACATTTTGAGTTGATATTCTGTAAAATGTAGTATGATGTACTCCCAAAGGTGTTACAAAAGTAAGTTCAACATGGATGCTACAACATTTCACCCAGAGCTTAATACTGAAGAACAAAGAAGCCAGTCTTCTGACAGTGGCCACAGATCCCAAATTCATATTAAAGATATATTTGGCATTTACTATGGAGACCTTCCAATATATTCTAACGGCATGCTGTAAAGGCCAGTATCAGAAAACACGGCCGCAGGACAGCATGGAAAACCAACCGAGAGAACATATTACTGCGTGAAGTGAATGCCTACAGATTTAGAGAGAAATCTTCTAATGTCAAAGTGTAATATATTACAGGATATCTGCCATAACCAATTCCATCAAGATCAGTATGCCTTTAACTGTGGCACTGGCAAAAATGACACCTTCAGGATTCCACTAAGGAACCCAAACGAAGCCGACAGGTCCATCAGTAACCTCAATAAATGAGCTAGTTCTTTTCTTTGCAGGTACTGTTTCAGTTTTTCTTTTAAGTCCTTACAAAACAGCTTAAATTACTAAAATCTTAAGGCAATATGTTTATTCCTGATTCTCAGTGTTCCCTTAATACAATAAATACTAAATCAGAACACAACATGCTGAAGTATACCTTAAAACACTGCTCTGACAAACCTCAGGGTCTGCCCCTTGGCTTTTTAAAATGGTGGTGTCACCTTGCCGATTCAACAATAAATACTGTTTTTACTTTATCATTAATCTGGTCCTTGGCCAAAATATCCATAGTGTATTGGGCTGCAATTCTAAAGCCTCCTCTCTTCTCAGACTCATTAATAGTACTTCACCGGAATCCAAGAAAACATGGATGAGGAACTTCTAGGTTGAATGCTGCAATTGTCACAGTTTAAAGAGTGGAATGTTTTAACTCAGTGTTTAATCAAAAGCAGTGAATGCATCATGAGAGTCTCAGAACAAGCTTCTATCAACCTATGCATCAGCTCCGCCAACGAAAATAATTTCAAGATTTGTTTCATCGTAAGAAAGTGTAACGATTATGCAATCAAGCTATGAATTACACCATGGAAGTTCTGAAGTAAACAGAAATCAAAGTCAGTCAAATTTGGGGGCTAAATTCCCAGTTTAAAGCTTATCAAAAATGAAAGAAACTGAAAACTACATAGCTAAGACCTCTTAGGTCCAATGTGCAGTCACACCCATCACCACTATCCTGTCAATAGACAAGGGCATCGATTTGTATGCTGAGAAAATACACATGCATTCTACCATTTCTCTATACAACTGCTTTCAACAAGTTCTCAAACACTGATTTTAAAGTCTTCTTGAAAACAATTTTGCACTGAATTGCAATAAATTAT
Organism: Echinops telfairi; assembly: GCF_000313985.2. Classification (NCBI taxonomy): domain Eukaryota; kingdom Metazoa; phylum Chordata; class Mammalia; order Afrosoricida; family Tenrecidae; genus Echinops; species Echinops telfairi. Next base: position 57,557,386 of record NW_022103906.1, on the reverse strand, counting down.
AACTCACTGTTACACATGTTAATTTTCATAAAATTATATTATAGATGTTTGCAAAGAGAATTACATTAATATACAAGAGTACTTCAATAAAAACTGATAAACAATGAAGTATAAATAGGTTTTATAACCAAGCTGCACGGACATTAGAGGGCTTAGGTCTTAGCAACAGGCCACTGGATGTGTCATAACTGGTTCGCTCACTCTTATAACTGAGACCACTGGTAGCACTGGATGTCCTGGAAGCACCTCCTGAAATGCAGAGAGAGCAAGATAACTGGCATTAATCCAACTAGCTGCATTAGCCGCCTGGTCATCTTCTTCTCCCACTGTAAATCCAGACTCGGTTTCTTCATTCAAACTCACTGCCATGGAAGCAGTTCCCACTCTGTGCACTGCACTCCTACAGAACTGCCCCTCTGGGCTTCCCAGGCTGTCAATCTGGAGCAGCTGGTGGGTTTGAACTGCTGACCTGGCAGTGATCGGTCTAACACGTAACCTCCCATGCCACTAGGGCTCCACAGGGAGCTCTGGAGGCACTGTAGGGTAAGCACTGAACGTCCACCTGCAAGGTTGGTGGTAAAAACTTACCAGCCACTCCACGGGAGAAAGATGGGGCTTTCTGCTCCAATAAAAATGTATAGCCTTGGAAACCCACAAGGAGAGTTCTACTGTAATGGATAGATTTGTTATGAGTGACAGCAGTTAAGTTTGTTTTGTTTTTGAGTTTTTCTTCCTCGTCCCAATGTTTTTCAACCAGAAGGACTCAAGAATTCCTTGTGTAACTTAAAAATATAATAAAAAAACTTATGCATTTGAGTCATTAAATTGAGTGGGGGTAAATACTTTCAAATAGGAGTGATAGTGGATAGTGGGTTACAAGTTGGGCTGCCAACTGCAAGGACAGCAGTTCAAAACCAGCTGCTCGGAAAAAGATGAGTTACAGTCTCAGACACCCATAGGGGCAGTTCTACCCTATCCTATAGGGCTAGTATTAGAATCAATGACAGGAAGTGTGTTTTGCGTTTTTAAACTGTTTTTGAAAGCTTCTCACATAAATCAAATAAAAATCAAAGGAGAGAAACCACTCTGTATAACCACTTCTACTTTCATTCAATAAATATATGGAGGGCATAGTACTAAGCATTGGTTACCAGAATAAGACCCTAATTAGTCACTACCAAAGAAAGGATGTCTGTAGAATGACTGAGTAGAATCAGTAGTCAATGGATTATTTAATTAATGAGTCACATGAGTGTTGGGAGGTTGTAGCATTACTTAAAAAATTGTTCCAACTCTGAGTCATGGTGTCTATTTTTTATAATCTAGAGGGCATACATGAATTAACAGCACAGATGTCTATGAAAGAAAATGACAGGCCTAGCAGGGCTCCATTTCAAGCATGCATGGGTTTATTGCAAATAAAACATGTGTAAATCCATCTTTGTGATCAGTGGATGTCTGCAGACAGGTTCTCTCAGTGACACACTTGTCTTTTTTTCTCATTGGGGAGAGAAAAAGAGGCCCAATCAAAACAGGGGCTTATTAAGAAGAGATTTTCAGAAAGTGGAAAACTGCATTGGTGATAAAATCCCCAGAGCAGTCACGCGGTTTCTTTCCCCATCGTGACAATGCAACTGCTCGTTCTTCAAAGAGAGCAGGGCTGTCTTACAAGAATGGTGCTGGGGACCTAGTCTAGCCTTCCCACAGACCTGGCCTTGCGCCTTCCCCCGGCTTCTTCTGCCTTCCCAAGGCTCAAGGAGTACTTAACAAGGAACACGACCTGAGCTCCTCCAGGAGGCAAAGTTGCCGTTTTGATGTGATGTGAATTGAAGAGGTCACAATTCATCAGAAATGATTTGGAGAGACAGAAACATTGCCTTCAGCAGTGTACAGACACCGGTGGAGGCTATGTTGAGTAACAATAGCTTCACATTTTGGTATTTTTGTTTAGGAAAGTGTTCTATGATTTTACAGCAATATGTATGTTTTAATTTAGCATTGTGTACTGCATACCCTAGCACTAAGTGGTCTCTCTTCCAATGTTCTCTGGAGTATAAAACTGGCTTTTTAAAAAAAAAACAGTTTCATTAGCACTTCATGTACATATTATATAGTCCAATAATCCAATCATATCAGGAAGAGTTGTACAATTGTCATCATATTCTAGAACATTTTCTTCTTCCTTGTAATCATTGTTATCCATGTAATTACAATGTTTTCCCTAATTGTTGCAAAATATACACAATAGGACATTCTCCAATTCCACAACTTCTACTTGTATAATGCAGTGTCATTGATTAAACTCTTTGTTTTACAACCATTATTGATATCCTTTTCCAAATTACTCTACCACCATTGATATAAACTCAATGCCCCCTATGCAACAACTCATTCCCCTTCGTCTACAGTAACCACTGGTCAAGTTCTTTTTGTATGTGTGTGTGGTTTTCTTGATAGACTATTCACATAACATATACTTCATGGTTAAATTGCTTTTAAAATGAGTGCATAATCACAATCCATTCTAGTGCTCCCTCCGCCACCCCCCACCCCCCGAATTCATGGTTTGCTCCACAAATCCCCTCACCCTCCCTGTTTCCCATCCCCACATCCCTATAAAACTGGTTAACTCCAATCATGTATTAAGAGTACTTCTCACGACTCTACATTATTTTTAATTTCCCAGTGAGGAAGAAAAAGCACATTAAGAGCTGGAATATATTAGCAATAATTCCTAACTAGCTAGGGTGGCATGTTTCAGAAACTTTAATTCGTATCTACATCTTCTCTTAATAATACATTGAAATTAAAAGTCTCTCTCCTATTACCTAATGAATTACTGACATTACATTTTATTTACTGATTTCCTTCCTATGCTGCTAAGATGAGCTACAAAGAAAATCTGGAACGAAGTGAACTGACATAAAGAAAGCGTGCCAGCAAAAAATGAGGGTGTAAAAGTGTCACTAGAAAACATTTTCCACAAAAAATATCTTAATACTTCTAAAATAATAAAAGGAACAGTGATACACAAGTAAATATAAATTCATACATTAAAGAAAAAGGCTAGAATACATTCTAGAAGCTCACATTTTCAAACTCTACCATAAGAACCTAAGCAATACTAAAAAACAAAACAAAATGTATCAGAGATAGAGGCAAGGACAAAATTATTTGGCATATACTTACTTAGCGGACTGTACTGGCTCAGCGTGGACCTCACTCGCCTTGAAACGGGTGAGGAGCTAAGATAGCCCATATTGCGATGATAGTCCATCAGTTGCTCTGAGCGTTTCATGCCGACGGTAGGCTTCACAGCCTCCAGCCTTTTTAATAAAGCCTTAATTAAAGACAATCAGTTTGAAAGCCATTGTTAGACAAGTTTCTAGAACCAGAAATTAATGAAATGTATCACTCCTAATGAATGCCTTATTGTAAAAAATTCAAATACAGTGAGGCTTCAAAAAATGTATGGAAAAGCTCCATGAGCTGTTAGATTTCTTTCCCACAAACTTTCTGAAGCTCAAATCAGAACTGTCTGTCTGGAAAGGAATAAAACACACCAACTACCGATTTTGGTTCAGAAGACTTCAGCGAGAAGTTGACTTTTTTCTGGTCTTTGAAGGTCAAGAACTAAAGAAGGGCATACCAGACAAAAGGGCCAGCAGGCAGGCTGGTAGAGCCAACATTGATGTCTACACCTCTGTCTTACAGTGTCTTCCTTCTCTCCCTTTCCTCCCTTGAATATTTCGGTTTGCTCTACCATCAGCTATCTCTTCTCTGGAATTGCTCAGCTGTAATGCTAATGGTGTCAAGCGAAAACAAGGAGTAAACTGCTCAGAGCTGAAACCTCAGTAAAGGAAGAAGGGACAAAGACTACCCAGAGTAAACGTCTCCTGTTACTATACTTGGGTTGACTTTTTCCCGTGAATCTGACTGCAAAACAGTACTCTCTCTTCAAGTATGAAAGATCAGCTTGCTACAGAGAACTATGAATCAATGAAAGACAATAATAAAACACAACCATAGATCAACTCCCTGGTCCTTGATCTACCTAATATTCGCAACGATAGTTGTGAAATTTAAGCAAAAGAACCTTTTCACCTTCTGACTAGTTTAGAATTATAAATAAGAATAGGAACATTATATATTAAACTGTTTTTGAATCATTGTTAAATAAAAGTATGTTATTGGATACCCTGGCTAGTTGGCTTATAAGAGGATTCAATAAATTCGAGAAAAAACTCCTCAAGTCCATTTTTAGATAAAAGTTCATGAAGCCCTCTCACGTTTATTTCTCTCTTTAAAGACACTGAAGCAATATACTTAAAGATGTCAAACTCTCCTAACATTGTACTATCCCTACCTACAGTTTTTAAATACAGAAGAAATGTTCAACACTGTTTCACACCTTCAATGTACTTTACTGTACAGAGTAATGCTTGTTCTTTTATCTGATTATACTATTAAAAATCCTTGCACTGTACAGTGTGGAATGGATGGTATAGAAATGTGTGTATTTTCAGTTACCTACTAATTTTACTCTTTTACTAACTGAAGTTTCAATATTTATGAACCTGCCCATTTCCTCACATTTAATTGGTCAAATATGTTATTATTTTTGCTTTTTAAAATGTTACCTATGTTATAAAACAAATTCCTTAGATTAAAAAAAATCAGAGGGATATGGTCAAAATCAATTTTAACATAATTTGACAGGAGATCAAAAAGTGAAAGCATTCTATAGCTGCAATATATCATCTGTGAAGTTTCCACAGAGACTGAGCAGGGAGAGGAAATGTATTTCACAATCTCTGCTCAAGCACACAGAGCCACCTCACATTTCTACATAACCGGAGCCTTCCTTAGTTATCACGAGCTATTTTCTTCATTGGAAAAAGACAACAGAGTTTAAGCAGAGAAGTAGAACCACCCTGAGTAAACGATATAATTTTTTAAGGCCTCAGAATATGGGTACTGATTAATACTCATACTAGGTATGAGCAAATCTTCATCTTCATGGTATCATTCTCCCTTTAATAATTTAATGCAAAGAAATATTTCGTACTTCTAAAATTAGAGTTCTACATCAGCACACAAAGGCGAATGGAAGGATGATTTTACTTTTCATTTGAAGTTTTTATCACTTTCAAAATGAAATTATTTTGTTTTGAATATTTTGTTAAAACTGTGTTTTCAGTAAAGTCACTTTGTATAAATTTTGGAAAAAATTTTTGAACTTATAATATAGACTTTGATACAATTAGTGAAACCCCTATATCTGAAGAAGTCTCTGATGCTGGAGTTGATCAGATGAAAGCCATTTCCTCAGATTCATGCAATCATATAGGCATCCACCAGATGGCAAAAAGTGGGACAAACTTCCCACTAAATCCCACCAACGGAAAATACAGGTGGGTATTATACATCTCATAAAGGTTAAGAACTATTTGAATTATCTAAATTTATGTATTTAATAGTTTTATTTTTAAAATAATATTTCAATACGGGGACACAAATAGGAAGATTATGGTCTCCTGATATACTTTCTGCAACTGATTAGTATTTTTCTGCATTTAAAAAAGGGAAAAATGAATAGATTTTTTTTTAAAGGGAAAAATGAAGAAAATTAGTAAGTTAAAATCTTCATTTTAGGTCTAGATCTAATTGTGGTACATTCAGCAGGAAGCTTACTTCTCTTACTTCTTCCCTGACCTTACTTTAATTACACCATCCTCCTCCTTCACCTTTTTTTGCAGCTGAGGAATCTCACACACAAGAACGAAATAAACCAATTTCTTGCTAGTGGATAAAGGAAAACTGTACAGTGAAAGTCCATACTAGCACCCCTCCTTTAAGATGATGCTATAGATGCTCTTTCTGAAAAGGACTGTATTATATTTACAAAAGATGAGACATGGTTTAACAAAACTTTTCAAAATGCACAGTAAAGTTCTAATATAAATGCATATATATGATACAAGCATGCCCTCTACTGTATAAAACTAACTTTTCTTTACTCCTTTCATTTTCTGTTTGGATGCAATGCTGAAGAAAAACAAACAATGAGAGTATTAAATTAACAGTAGGCAGGTGGATGCTTTTAACTCTTGCACACAGGACTACATTTTATATAATCTTTTCTTTTCTTGTTGTTTTCCCTTTGCACAACACTACTTTGTCCTGAATTACCGTAGACTCTGTGTTGCTTACAAGCTTGGAAAGAAAACTGAAAACTACTGCAAGTAACTTGAATGCACCTTGGAGAGGACTTAAAAAAATTCATGGAAAAATGGAAAAAAGAATTTTTCCAAACAACCTAGAAAATAGGTTTAAAAGTCTATCAGTACACACTACGGAACTACTAGAGTCATTATGGCTTTAAATAAAGAGTTTGCTACATGACTAGCCATAAAATAGAAGCAGGCTGTCACATCTTTCTCTTGTGGAACAGCTGATGTGTTCCAAGAGACACCTTTCTGTTAGTGACTGAGTACGGACCCTTTGGCCACCAAGAGCTCATCCAGTGAAATACAAGAAGGGTTCGCGCTGAAAGCTGTTTCAGCCATTTTATCAGCTTTGTGATATACTGGAGCACTGAATTGATACGTCCATTTGGGTTGAATTTTAGTTTAAACCCAAAGGTTCTACAGCCAGATTACCTGAGTTTAAGATTAAAATTTGGCTAAGGTACTTACTAGCTCTGTGTCCTTGGAATAACCATTTAACCCATCGAGGGCATTTTTTTTTAATTTACAAGCTATACATAAAAGTGATACCTATCTCAAAGAATTGTGAGCAGACAGAAAGCATTAGCTTTCTGTTTCTAATAATAATACAGTACATCCTGATGAAGAGAGTACTGACATGGTAACTCACTCACTGCCGTTGAGTCTATTTTACTTTACTTATATCTACAATCAACACTCATGGAAGCAGCAGTCAAGAAATCAAAGGAAGATGTATTAAAATTAGCAAATCTGTTGCAAAAGACCTCTTTTAAAGTGCTATAAATCAAGTGACACTTTGAGGAGTAAGTGAACCCAGGCCAAGCCACGTTATTTTCAATGGCCTCATATGTATGGGAAAGCTGGACAGTGAGTGAATAATGAAGACTGAAGAAGAATTGATGACTTTGAATTATTGACTACATATATACATACCATGGACTGACAGAAGAATAAACAAATCTGTCTTGGGAAGTACAACCAGAATGCACCTTAGGTTGACAAGACTGGTGGGTCTTACCTACTCGGGACATATTATCGGAAGAGACCAGTCTTCTGGTAAAAGACATTATGCTTGGTAAAGTAGTGGGTTACTGAACAAGAGGAAGCCTCTCAATGAGAAGAACTGAAACAGTGGCTACAACAATGGCTTCAAACATAGCAATGATTGTGAGCCTGGTCAAGATCTAGCAGTGTTTCATTCCGTTGTGCATAGGGTCATTATGAGATGGAACTCACTCCAAAGCACTTAACAACAACAGCGCTGTTTTTGTTTTGTTTTCCCTACAAGATGTGGCTAACAATTATACCTATCTCAAAGAATTCTGAGGATACTAAAAGCTAGCATGCAGAAGACACAACAAAGCCAGGTATTTAGTATCAGCGCAAAAAATACCAGCAATTATCAAGCACGTTTTATTAAAAAAATTATATGGTATAATTTTAAATGTGAGAATTTTAAATTATCTTGAATACACTGCTTTGGAATATCAAATGTAACTGCATGACTTTTATCAATGAACATCTTTTATAAATTCAGTAGCATATCAAACAAATTGAACTCTTCTCGAGTATGTGGTTATCCTCTAAAATAAGTCATCATCTTTTTTAGCTTTCAAGGACAAAGTGAAATAGTTAGATTTGGCTATTGACTGAATATATCTCACAGAAAATATATTGTGTCTGACCTTGAGATACTATGTCCTGCACTATGGTTGTGATCTAGCTGATCTGGTCAAATAAGTAGGAGAAAGAGAAGGCTTTCTACTCCCGAAAGAGTTAACAGTCTTCCCTTGAAGGCCAATAATGAGAGTAGTGACCCCATGAGGGTAAGGGGAAGGTGAGGGGAGAAGGCAGAGAAAGGGGAACCAATCACAATGATCAGTGTACAACATACACACACACACCCACAGGGAGACAAACAACAGAAACATGGGTGAAGTGAGACAGCAGATGGTGTAAAATATGATAATAAAAATCATAAATTATCAAGGGTTCATGAGGGGTGGGGAGAGAGGAACTGATACCAACAGCCCAAGTAGAAAGAAAATGTTTTGGAATTGATGATGGCATCCTATGTACTTGATACAACTGATATATAGACTATTAAAGAGTTGTAAGAGCCCCTCCAAAAAAAATGATTTACTAAAATTTAAAAAAGAAAAAACATCTTTATCATCTTGGAAACGCACAGGAGTTCTACTCTGCCTTACGTGTGACTATGAGTCCCCTATAGAGTCACTGACTGCTGGGTGCCAGTGAAGTGTTTTGTTTTGTTTGGGGGGGTCAAATAAATAAAAGCACTCTCCTTATTTTCTTCTCATGTTCCTTGAAAATAGTGTACTGAACAACAGGACTGTTTTGAGTTTGCTTTATTTTTGTTTCCCCTCCATATGGTGTGGTTCTTGTACCTTCCAGTTTCATAGATAGCGCTTCATGTATTATATGCCATGTGGATTTATACTTGCATTTATAGCACCCTAAAATATTCACTGTATTTAAATTTTTGGAAGTTGGACTTAGAGATCAATACAAAAAATACTTTCTTGGATGACTAAAAGACGTCAGTAACTTACCAAGTTTTCTCGTTCAATCCTTTGCTGGTCCCTCTGTCTGTTGAGAGCACTGTGATATAACTTCGGGGGATGACCAGCTGATCTCTTAGGAATTGTACTTTTGCTTCCTGGTTTTTCAGCCTGTCTGGACAGTTCTTTCAAAAGCCTTTGGTTTTCCAGGTCAATCTGCCTCACCTCTTCTCTTGTGAAAGAGTAGTTTTTCCTAGGTGCTACGGGGGGTGGATCCATGTGATGTCTTTGTGGTCCTTTTTTGTCTAACTGCAGGAAAGCTACAGAAGTAAAAATAAAAAAGACAAAATGGCTAAACAAAGTAGCAGAGCAATATAATGGTACAGGCACTGAAAACTATAAAATGTATCTTCTTATGTATATTGACATATATAATGCCTGTATATGAATCTAAATCAATAGTCCCATATAGTGTGTGTAGATATATATATACATATATATATAAATACAGTTATACATATTATGTAACTATATGAGAGGGTTTCACAAAGTCATGGGGCGAAATACAATGGAAGTGGAAAAGAGCAGCAAGGGGAACAAAGCAATGAAGTCCCTGAGGAATCCCCAAAATACTTTGGAGGCAGGGCCTGGCAACTCATCAGACTCAATAGGAAAACATTCATAAAGGTCAACAGATAGACCTGGAACTATTTATAGGCTTTTTTTTTATGTCTATCTATATAAGATGGGCAGGATAAACAATCCCAAGGAGAACAATGGGACCAACAGTTCTGGGGGACATGGGAGAGGGGGAGGTGGGGGAAAGGAACGGGGGAACCAACAAACTCAAGGACAAGGGAACAACAAGTGACCTAAAATTGAAGGCAAGGAGAGCATAGGATGCCTGGTGGAGTTTGAAGAAGTGCGATGTAGCCAAGAGGAATTATAGAAAGCCGAATGAAGGTTGAACATGATAGTGGGGGAAGACGAAAGTAAAGGTAAACAGAGGAAAGAACTAGGAGGCAAAGGACATTTATTACAGAGGTCTAAATACAGGCATGCACATATGTACATATATTTATATATAATGATAGGGAAATAGATCTATGTACATATATTTATATGTTAAGTTTTAAGGTAGCAGGTGGACACTCGGCCTTTACTCAAGTGTACTTCCTCAATGTAAGAACACTCTGTTTCAATAACCTGGCATTCTGTGATGCTCACCTTCCCAACCTGATCACTGAAGACAAAATGGGTGCACAAGTAAATGTGGTGAAGAAAACTGATGGTGCCTGGCTATTAGAAGATACAGCATCTGGGGTCTTCAAAGCTTCAAGATAAACAAGCAGCCATCTAGCTGGGAAGCAACCAAGCTCATATGGAAGAAGCACACCAGCCTGTGTGATCATGACGTGTCGACAGGATCAGGTATCAGAAGACCCAAAACAAACAATCATATTGATGCAAAGGAGAGGAGGCGGAATGGAGACCCAAAGCCCATCTGTAGACAATTGGACATCCCCTCACAGATGGGTAACAAGGAATAGATGAGTCAGTCAGGGTGCAGTATAACACCCACGAAACATACAACTTTCCTCGATTTCTTTAATGCTTCCTCACCCCCACTATCATGACCCCAAGTCTACCTTACAAATCCGCGTAGACCAGAGCATGTACACTGATACAGTTAAGAGCTCGCAACACAGGGAATCCAGGACAGATAAACCCTTCAGGACTGATAATTAGAGTAGTGATACCAGGAGGGTTGGGGGAAGGTAGGGGTAGAAAGGGGGAACCAATCAATAATCGACAAATAAGAGCTGATACCAAGGGTTTCAAATAGAAAGAAAATCGTTCTAAAAGGATGATGGGAACATTTTTCATACAAATGTGCTTGACACAATGAATGAATGTATAGATTGTTGTAAGAGCTGTAAGAGACTCCAATAAAATGATTTTTAAAAAGTACGTGGACAAATGGAATTAGTAGGTAATGGAATTGTTCCATGAACTTTTTGATATACAGTATACATGTTAAATTAGCATATAAATTAAAATAGCCCTATATTATTATTTGTATAGTAGTTATATACATACAGCTATATAATATATAGCATTATATTGCTGTATAGTAATGTTAATAACATCTAAATGACAAGTGTGGTGAAAAACAACCTAAGACAGCTTAGAATGGACAAATGCTGTCTTATTTATTTTCTGTTTCCCTGAGGCAGGTTCAGAGCTGAGTCATTAGAAACCTCTGATTTGAAAACAACAAAACAAAAAAAAAGAAACCTCTGGTTTGAATCCACTACTATAATTGTTTGCAGCAATTGCTAGTTGGAGGACATACTTCAAAATATAAAATATCCTCAGCAGTGACTGATAAAAGCAATGACTAAACAATGGTAATAACAAAATAGGATTATCTCTAACTCTTCATTTAATCTGAAAGAATTTTTTTTTTCAGCAATAATTTTTTCTACAAAAGATTATGGCTACTAATATTATCATTAAACTACTACTGAAATATGTGAATTATATGTCAATCAAATCATTTTTATTGGAAAAAATACTAAAGTCAAACATTTTATCTTTCATAAAAACATTATCAAAATGAATACATGAAATAAATTTTTAACCAAAAGAATTCTTTTCCATGTTATAATTATCAAATGGTTTTTTTTCACCAACATGCCTAAAACATTTCTAAAATGTCCAAATTATAATTTTCACTAAGTCCTAATTACTAAACATTTGTAAAAGGGTTCTAACACATTAAGTATGCTCATTTTTTAAACAAAAGCATGGTATAAGGTAAACTGATGTTTAAAAAAAGTACTTTTAACTTCAGAGTATCTTTGTTTAGACTAGTTTTTTTACTTATTTAATATTTATTTAGTATTTTACTTAGCATTTTTTTAGTTGTGTAGCTTTTGTTCTGTATAGATGAGGGGGTACCCCCCCAAAAAAACCCAGAATTGCACTGGGCAGAGCAAACTTTTTTAGTATGCATTTTTCCTGCTAGGCAAACATCAAGGCGTAGTCGGGAAAGTTCTCTGGTCCTTTGAATATTTTTGTTAAAGCAGTTTTGCTCAAATTTTGTTTTTTGTGGTCGCAGATTTAAGAGAACATGCAGCTGTGAAATTTTGTTTCCTGATAAGGAAAAATGCCACAAAAACTGCTGTTATGTTGAACACAGTTACAAGGGCAGTGCTATGGGAAAAACGTAAGTGTATGAGTGTTTTCCTCATTTCAAAAAAGGTGAAATGTTGATTGATGACAAACAGTGCTCTGGACCTCAGATGGAAATACTGACTTGTAGTGCCTTTGGAGTTTGTTCTACCAAGTCAAACTGTTAGCCATATTTTCTATTTAGAGGTTCTGAAAAGACAGCCTAACAGTGTGTGACAAAAAAGGCCTGATTTGTGGCAGACAAGGGACAGGTTTTTCCACCACAAGGCACCTGCTCACACAGCCATCTCAGTGTGCAAAACAGCATGCCTCTCTTACTACCCCATGCACTTACTCACCCGACCTCAACTGTGACTTTTTTTCTCCTGCAGGTGAAGGAGGTCATGAGAGGACAGCACAGAAGAGGTGAAGAAAAGAACGAGGCGGTGCTGTAGCCACCCAAATAGACGAGTTTGAAAAATGTTTCCAAGAATGTTATTGCATTTTTGACAAATGTATTAAGTGTAATGGAGAGTACTTTGAAGGTGATAAGGCTGTTTTGTAAAAAAATTAAATATATAGCTTTGAAAAAAATTTTCCAGTTTTCTTTGTATTCATCCTAGTGTTACAGAGGGAAGAGGCATTTTTAATCCCCACTTTAAAATGAGAATGGTACAGAAAAATTAAACCTTCCGGGTAAAAGCAGTAATAGTTAAGTCCACTTCCCAATGCTTAAATCAAAGACTATCAAAGATTATAAAATCTCATTTTTAAAAATGTAAGAGGCTTCCTAGGGTTTTAAAAGAAATGAGGAAATTTACAATTTTTAATTTAATTTTTTTTCAATGCTTACATGCATTTTTTAATGCTTACACGCATTAACATACCTACAAGGTCAAAACTCTGTGCCAGTTTACTTCCGGAGCCTTCTAATGCACTCCTGGTCAGAGCTGTCAAGGAATCATGTGGATTTATCTGCACATAGTACAAGTACACATTATTTTCCATTGCTGCCAGTGTTTTTATAGTTGCTAATTTTTGTCAACTATCCTGGTATTTCAGCTATGTTATGATAATCAGTATTTGTGAGACTATTATTAATAATTTTTTTAAAGAATAAAGTCCTAATTAAAGAAAAAGAGGAAGAGAAGTAAAAAAAGGTTTCTGTTCAGGAATTATTTTTTGTTGCAACTAATGCTGCTGTAATTCAATTTTAAAATGTTTAACAAAACAACTTTGTTAGTATTCAGAATAAATGATCAAAGAAAAAATTTTAAGTAATTTACAGATATATTTATCACATTTTATTCTATGATTAATGCTAATAATAAGATTCTGGTTCAGAGGGCGGGTACCCTGAGTTACTTCACTGAATGATTATCAACCATGGAGAAACCACTAGTGCTGTACAGATTAAATTATCTGGCTTCTAAGAAGTACCTATTTTGTAGAATTTAATAAAGTTAATTAACCATATACGCAAGCCTTTAAATTAAATTCTAAAAGAAATTAATAGTGAGCTAGTCTGTGTGTGTGTGATTTTAATTGTAAAATAAAATAAAGCTCATTCTTATGAGATGGTAACAGGCATATCTCCTCTCTCCAATCTTGTTACTAGTCCTGACACCAGAAATTCCCCCAACAGCACTCTCTACTACTTTGCTAGGTTCAATAATTCAGTGCAATGGCTAAACAGATACAGGGTTTTGTATGCATATAAGGGATTACAATTCCAAATCAGAAGCAACTGAGGATACAGTTATTCTATCAGGGCAGCTTCTCTCCAGTCAGGCCTTTCTCCCTGGCCCTCAGCCTTTCAGGTCAGCCTCTGCCCTGTGTTACAACTGTTCCATACAAATACATGTTTGGGGGAAGTGTTACAAAGCTCTTTAGTTCAATAAATGCCCTTGATGCACCTTACTCTCAGCCCAAAGGTGTTCAGCTCTCCCACTTCCCGGTAAGGGCCTGGATGGAGGTTATCTCATTCTGACCGGAAGCCTCCTGCCAGAAGGTGCTCAGCTCTCGTTACGTGAGTTGGCATCCCCACTGCAAACAGCTCATTGCTGCCTCATACCTGATTCTCCTGCCATCATTTCGCTGTTGTTGCTTCTCACTGTCTGTGATGTCACAGTTCTGTTTACTAGATCTAAGAGGTTCTCAGTGTAGAAACCAGGGCCTATAAGATGTGTTCTGTTCCCTCTCTCTTATTGGTGGTAGTGAAGTCCCCCCCCACCCTTCCACCTTTGGGGTGGCTCACTGAAAACTTAGTGAGATGATAAAACTGATGAATCCCTTGCTAGGGTTCCATACACCTCATTTGTATAGTACCACCCCCAGTAACCCCCCAAGAAGGTTGTCATGAACATTTATTTGCACTATTAGCAATCCCTTTGGTGGCCCATAAACACCTCATTTGCACATCCCTACCCAATCCTTTGTTGGAGATTACAAAACCATGTGTGTGTGTGTGGGGGGGAATCAGTGATCCAAAGCACAATACAAATATCTTCATTCTAATCTATTTTTTTAAGTATAGCACACTAGTGCCTCTTATTATAAACAATATATGAATATTTATATCCTGGTACTAAGATTTTCCAAAACAGCCACATTATATGCTTTAGTATATTAAAAACAGTAACACATGCAATGACATAGAGTCAATTCTGACCCATACCAATTCTGTGGGTAGAACTGCCCCTTTGGGGTTTTGTAGGCTGTAAATTTTCACAGGAGTAGAACGCTTCATCTTTCCCCCATGGCAACAAGGAAAATGGAAAAAGCAGCTAATGAATTGGTGTATTTGGCAAAGAAACCTCCAACCAGAATGCTGAGGGTGTTTATTTTAGCCACAATAAGATAAACAAGCTAAAAACGGATTGGTTTCACGCATACAATTTAAAGAAAATATAAAGGTGTTAGGGATTTACAAGGTCAAAACTTCTCATACCTGGTCTCCCCCAGAAGATTACAGAAGTTGCAACAGAGCTGTAACTGAGGAGTTATAATCAAGGAGCCTCAGCTGCTACACAAGTCCAATTTAGATCTTGGAGCTCAAGGCTGGGAATCGCTTTCAAGGGAGAACAAATCCGAATCATGGCAAACCGTCTGCTAGAGTAAACTTTACTCTCCGGGGTTTTCGATGGATATTTCTAGTAAGCAAATGACTAAGCTTTTTTTCCAAGGCACCTATGGGTGAATGCAGACTTCCAACCTTTCCATTATCAGTCAAGCATGTTAATGGTTTGCACCAACCAGGTTATTTTTTGCATGTGGAAAAAACAGAACTATGAAAGGACTTCAAAATGTCTGTGGGAAAATGGAATTAAAAGTTAATGACATCTTTCCACAAACATTTGGAAGTCTCCGCATAAATGTGTGGCAAGAAGATATACTACAGAGATTTTAGAAAATGTCTACACTTTTATGCCATGTATCATAAACTTGAGAGGGCTTGTGACTATTTCAGCCAAAAGTACTGCGGAGATGCTATGTGACCTCTGATTCTAGGTCGCTGAAGGTGATGGATGAGGTTTGGGCTGTTTCCTGGAACACTTGTGTTTGGAGCTGAGTCACCACATAGAGTCCAGCAACGGAGAGGCTGCCATGGTTGCAGAAGTCAAGCCACATGAGGAAGCTGTGTGTGTTCTCTCGTCAGTGAGCCTAGCTTTCAAATCACCCCAGAAGCAAGGCTTTGACACAAGTAGCAAGTACTCAAATGATTCCAGTTCCCAGCTGTCAAGTCATCCCTGGGCTTTGAGTCTATTTGCTGAGGCAGTGGTTCTCAACCTGTGGGTCACGGCCTCTTTGGGGGTCGAACAACCCTTTCACAGGGTTCGCCCGACTCATAACAGTAGCAAAATT
>NW_022103906.1:57532237-57540513 GCF_000313985.2 Echinops telfairi | reverse complement strand
AAAAAAAAAAAAAGATATCAGAGCTTAAATTCTTAACACCTGGTTTACAGAGGCTACGGATGACAGTGGAAGCCCAAAATCTATTTGCAGCATCAATTCATGGATGAAGCCTCTAGTGATTTCTCTGTGACCATAGTCCAGGGATGTGAACAGCCTTGCTACCAGAGAGCATTGTAGAGTCAACAATAGCAGACATAGTTAAGTTAAAATGTAACACCTTATTATATGATCTTCCTTTTGACCCACTTTAATGTTTCAGCTTTGTTTTTCTTCTGGTTTCTTTTCAATAGAATTTTTCTGTTTTGTTTTGTCATTGCTTTTTTTGTTTTATATGAATTTCTGTATAGGAAATCCAGGATAAGTAAATCTAGGGACAGTAACTTGATTAAGAATTACCTAGAGGTAAAGCATGGGAGGTTGAGAAGTTAATAATGAGTAAGAAGAAAATGTTCTGAAATTGATAGTGGTGATGATTGCTGAAGTCTTAATATGATTAAACTATTGAATTTTATGAGGTGAATTATATGCCAATAAAACTATTTAGAATAACTATTGTGTGATCGATAAAATACCTGTGTGCCAAATCAAGACCATAGCAGTTAACATTCTTTTGGGGAGAGGGACTGTGGCTTTGACAATTTCATCATCTAGTTTTGTTTGTGCTTGTATCATACATTTCAAATCAACTATTAAGTCTGGGGTATATTTGGTCCTTTTATTGACATAAAACCTCCCTCCTTTCTCATTTTCTTTATTTTCCATTTTGAATTCTTCAATTTTCTTCTTGGCATATCTTTTTTGAAGGCCTTTCACTTTCATTCTTCCTATACTATTTTACATATTCAAAATGAAGCTCACTGCCACAAAGTCTATTCTGACTCACAGCACCCCCAAAGGGCAGGGTAGAACTGCCTCTCAGTTTCTGACACTTTTAAATAACAGTAATTTAATGCCTGATTTAACAGACAGCTAGATTCTCTTATCAACTTCCACATTCACTCTGTTATCATTTGTCATGGAGTCCCTGGGAAAACACTGTACACTTGTAAAAAGAGGGTGTAAAAAAGCAAATCATACCTTAGTTTTATTAATGAAAAGCACCCCACCCTAACAAAGATTCTCCCTAAAATCACTGAAGCTGTTCTTTTAACTCTGTTTCAAGTATTGAGTTCTGTATCTGTGAGTCTGGTATTTGTGGTCCTGTAATGCTTGGCAGTGAGCTGAGAGTATCTAAGATTTTCTGCTCAACTATCTCTACTCTGCCAGGAGTAATGATTAAATGGTCGATTGGAAAAGAGGAAATAACCATAATAAATACTCATGCACCCAATGAAAGAGTCTTAAACTCTTACAGAACTGAAGAGAAATATAAACAACTCTGCAATAATAGTGTAAGGCTCTAATACACACTTCTTATGAAGAACAGAACAAGAAAGAAATTCAGCAAAGACCCAGAAGAACTAAACACAAACAACTTGATCTCATGGATACCCAGAGCACCCCACTCAATACCTCTACAATAATATATTCTTTTCTAGCATATATGGAACATTCCCCAGAATAGACCATAGGTTAGGACACAAAACAAGATCAACAATTTAAGCCTACCAGCCACTCTACAGAACAAAGATAAAGTTTCTATTCCTGTAAAGATTTACAGCCTTGAAAACCCAAAAAGGAGATTCTATTTTGTCCTACTGGGTCAATACGAGTTGGAATTGACTTGATGGAAGTGAGTTTTTAATAGAAAGATTCAGCAGGGTGGCAGGGTACAAGATCAATCTACAAAAATCAGTCAGATTCCTTAAACTACAGAGTTCTGAAAAGGAAATCAGAATAACAATATCATTTACAAAAGCCATCCATAAAATTCAACACCAGAGAATATACCATGCTCATGGATAGGAAGACTTAACATTGTACAAATATCAATACTACTCAAAGGGATCTATAAACATAATGCATTCCCAATTCAGATTTCAACATCATTCTTTAAAGAGATGGAAAAACTAACCACGAACTTTACATGGAAAAAGAGGAGACCCTGATAAGAAAGCACCACTAAAAAGAAACGGAGTAAGAGGCTTCTCATTCCCCAGTCTCAAAATTTACTATATAGCCATAAGTCAAAACAGCTTGGTACAGGTACAACGATAGATACATAGACCACTGGATCAGAACTGAGGACCCAGAAGTAATTCCACCTACCTAGATATAAGTGATCTTTAGCAAAGGGCTGAAATACATTAAATGGAGAAGAGATAAGTCTTATGATAAATGATACTAGCAAAACTGGTTATCTATTTGCAGAAGAATGAAACCGGACTCATGTCTCATACCAAATACAAAAACAAACTCAAGAAAGATCAAAGACTTAAGTGGAAAACATGGAACTATAAAGACTGTCAATGAAAAAATAGGGACAAACTTAGGGGCCCCTAAGACAGGGCATAAAGACACTACCAAACAAAACAAAAAACACACCAACAGCAGAAGATAGATGACTGGGACCTCCTAAAAATTGGACAGTATGTGCAACAAAACTCTTCACCCAAAGAATAAAATACTTAACACCAAAAGAGTAAAAGAGAACCCACAGGCTGGGAAAACATTTTTGGCTATGACCGATCAGACAAGGGACAAATCTCAAAAATTAGTAGAAAACTTCAACATCTCAACAAGAAAAAGATAACCATATTTTTATAAATATGCAGAGTACCATATATACTTGCGTATAAGTTGAGTTTTTCAGCACATTTTTAATGCATTTATTGTGAAGGGGAAGGCAATATACTTAAGAGGGAGGTTGGCAAAATATGATGAAGGCAAAGAAGACATTGGGAGGAGTGAAAGAAATAAAGGCAACTGAAGCAAATACTGTTGTATACACAATGATGCAACAGTGGAGATCTAAGAGTAGATGCTTGGATATAGGCATGTAGGCTAAACAAGTGTGGGAAAGTGATGAAAGTAAACCAACAAATATACATATATGTTTGACAGAATATTTGCATATGCTTATTTACTTTGCTGAATATAACTATGAACGTATGAAAGCATACAGGGGGCAAAGTTATGAAAATATCTTAGACATAACCATTACATGAAGGAATGGCCTGGAGATCAGGACCAGTATCAAGGGCACCAAAGTCAACTAGGATATCAAAGGCTTTAACTAAGTCACCAGGATAGGAGGGTGGGGAAAACAGGTCTGTATTTAGTTATGTCCTAAAGTACCATGGACTGCTAAGAAACAAATCTGTCTTGCAAAAGTACAGCCAAGATGCTTGTTAGAAGGATGGCGAGACGTCATATCATGTACTTTGGACATGGTATATCAGGAGAGACCAGTTCTAGGAGAGGGACACTAGACAGAGAGATATCAGACCTTGTATAGAGCTGCAGCAAAAAAGAGGAAGGCCCTTGACAAGATGGGCTGACACAGTGTCTGTAACAATGGGCTCAAACGTAAGAAAAATGTGAGGGTGGCACGGTACTGGGCAATGTTTTGTTCTGTTGTACAGAGGTGCTATGCCAGAACCAACTCAATGGTATTTCACAACAACATACAAAGTTTAATATTTAAATTCAATGTAATTTTTTAAAAAAAGAAAGTTACCTTTCAGAAGATGATTTAGGTCCATTGTGTCATGTAAGACTTTCTGTTTATATCTTTGGTCTAAATTGGAATCCAACGATGAAGACTTTGAGGTTGAGGTAAGACAGGGCCCACACTTTTCTTTCCCTTTTCTGGATGATTTCAAATGTCTTGAATTATCCTTTAAATCCTCACCATTTTCATAAACTTCTTGACTCACATTTTCTTGCCTTTTAACTTTTACTTTTTGATCATTTGATGCAGCCAGCTCAAAAGACTGGATAGGGCTGATGTCCGGGGTTGAGAGCGGAGTCACGTCAGTCACGGTATCTTCAGATTCCTCAGTGTCGTCAACTTTCGGCTTCGCCTTTATAAGCTGTGTTCCTCTTGATTTTCTTCCTGAATTATGTCTCTGTTTAGGCGATAAGGAGATGGCACCAGAAACACATTTTTTTAATGATGGAGAAGTATCAGATATATAGACATCAGACCCTGTATATGAACAATCTGTATCTGAACTTGAAGACGAGGAGGACAAAGAGGAAGAGGAACTACTTTGGGGGTATTTTTTATTTACTCCTGTTTTAAAGTTATTAGCTGGGTTCACTGACTTGGATCTGACCTGGCGTCTTTTCCCATCATCACTGCTCTCCTCACCATCTGTGTAGTAATTATCTTCACCTTTTACAATCTGGGGAATTCTATTTGGAATGGCCAAGTGCATTTTATGTCCTATTGGAGCATCACACTGTTTCTTTGATCTTGAAGATGTGATCAAAGGAAAACAACTTCTAGCTTGTACACTATCATTCTCTATAGGGTGCCCTTCTGAAGGAAATGTCTCTTTTATTCCATTTTCCTTCCCAGTAAGATGACTTTCCTTGGTTTGCAGTCCAACTTTCAAGTTTATGTTTTCTGTATCTTTATTTATTCTATCTTTAGGATCAATCTGTTTGTTAAACACTAAGTTACTTTCACATTTCTTCGTTTCTTCAGCGTCACTGTCAAAGAAAGAATGATCAACTTCTCCTTCTGATATGTATCCAAACTGGTCCATGATGGCAACAGTATTTCTGAAAAGAAAGAAAGGGCAACCATAAGACTAATTTCTAAACACATGTAATTTTCATTTACTGCATAACTTACCCACACAGGGACGTTTGGCTAATACATGTCCCCACAACACTTCCAAAATAATAATAAACAACAAAACAGTAATTGTGAGGCTACAGAGGTAATAACAATTTGTACGAATAATTTTTTTAAATAAATACAATAGCCTACTTCACAGAAAAATAAATCCAGAGCATCAAGGCAGGCATAATACAAAGATATTTACTTGAACCATAAGTAAAATAACCAAAACCACAAAAAACAAACCCAGTGCCATCAAGTTGATTGCAACTCATAGTGACCCTACAGGACGACACAGTAGAACAAAACTATAAATATTTATGGGAGCAGATAACCTTATCTTTCTCCTGAGAAGCTGGTCAGTTCGAACCACTGACCTTCCAGTTAGCAGCCCAATACTACCCCACAGTGCCACGACAATTCCTTTAAGGAAAGCCTAAACCCACTGTTACTCAGTCAATACTGATGCATCGTGACCCTATATAAGGTTTCTAAGACTGTAAATGTTTACAGGTGCAGTCTCATCTTTCTCCTCAGAAGCGGCCAGTAGGTGTAAACCACCTCTCTTGTGGCTCAGCAGTCCAACACTTTGGGTATTCCCAAAGTCCCCAAGAAAACTTTTAAAGCTAATAGAAAAATTCAGCAAATTTGCAGGGTACAAGGTCCACAAAAATCAGATGAGTTTCTATACATCAGCAATGAAAAATCTGAAAGGGAAACTAGGGAAACAATTCTTACAATAGCAGCTAAGAAAATACCTAGAAATATATCTAACCAGAAGCATAAAGGAGTTTTACAATGAAACGATAAAACTCTGCTGGAAGTCATTCAAGACCAAAATAAATGGAAAGATGCTCCATGTTCATGGACTGAAAACTACATATTGTCAATACCACACAGAGTGACATGTAGATTCAACGCAATCCTGATCAAAACTATAACACTCTTTGTTAAAGAAATAGGAAAGCCAATCTTCATCTTTATATGAAAAGTAAGAGGCCCTGAATAGCTAAAACAATGCTGAAGGAGAAGAACTTAGGAGGACTCAAACATCCTGATTTAAGATATACTGTATAGCTCCAAGGGAGAAAGGAGGCTTTCTATTCCCCTAAAGTTACAGTTTTGGAAACTCAGAGAGGCAGTTTTACTCTGTCCTATAGGAGCCCTGGTGGCATAGTGGTTATGCACTGGGCTACGATCCGCATGGTTGGCAGTTCAAAACCACCTGCAGTTCGGTGGGAGAAAAGACTGGAGTTTCTACTCCAGTAAACAGTCTCGGAAACCCACAGGGGGGTGCTATGAGTCAGCATTGACTCCATGGCAGTGCCTGAGTGATAATAGGGTCACTATGAGTTGGCATTGTTTCCATGGTAGTGAGTTTGATTTTGGTTTGATATAACCAGAATAATCAAAATACCCTGGCACTATGTTATAATAGACACAGACCAATGAAATAGAATTGAGATCCAGAAATAAACCCATATATTTATGGTCAGCTGATTTTTGACAAGCTGCTAAACCCAATAAATGGTGAAAGAGTCTCTTCCATAAATAGTGCTGGGAAGACTGGATTTCTATATCTAGAAAAGTGAAACAGAATCCTTCCCTCATACCATATATAGAAACAAATTTAAAAATTAAAGACCTATATGTGTGAACCGAAGCCATAAATAATAGCAGAACTAACAGGGGCAACACTGTCAAGCCTAATTCTCAGTGAGGAATTATCTAATAACAAAAGCACAAATAGTAAAAAGACAAAAGTAGGAACTTTGGAATCAATTGATGGTAGGTTGTGGGTCCCCACCCTCACCCCCCACTTCGACTTTTGTCTTTTATGAATCAAAACATTTTACAAAAGAAAAGACAAGTTACAGACTGGGAGAACATCTTTGAAGCCATGTACTTGACAAGAATTCTAATAACATATATGTATATGTATATATACAACACACACAATAAAACTTCAACAATTTAAACAAAAAGACAGCCCAATCTTAACATAAGCAAAGTGCTTGAATAGACATACATTTCACAAGATGCTTAGAGTCATTAGCCATCAAAACCAAAACTCACTGCTATCCAGTTGAAGACTCATAATGACCCTACAGGACAAGGTAGAACGGCTCCTCTGAGTTTTTGAGTCCTAACGGGAGTAGAAAGTCCCATCTTCCTCTGGCGGAACAATGGGTAGTTTTGAACTGCTGTCCCTGTGGATCTTAACCCTACAACACATAACCATTACGCCACCAAAGCTCTTCAGAGGAATAAATCAAAGCCACATTGAGATACTATTTCACTCCCACGAGGATGGCTAAGAAGAAAAAACAAAACAACAAAACCCAAAATGACTAAGTGACTATTAAAAATCCTCTCATCCCTTCTTAAAAAGGAATAAAACACCTACAGCACCTATAGCTGTACAAGAAACTCAGAGTCAAAACACCTGAATAAAACTTAATTTAAATGTTGATTTGTCCTCGTGCAAAGATGAGAAAGAAAAGACTGTATGAGGATAAGTAAAAAAACACTGCTGTTAAATAAGGTTGCTGTTAGGTGCCACGGAGTCAGTTCCGACTCAAAGCAATCCTGTGTACAACAGAATGAGACAGCAGCGCTCCTGTTAACAGTTGAGCCCAAGCCATCTTAGAAACCTTTATGTAACAAAAATAGACAACTGTGAAGCTACTGTTTCTTCATTTAGAGCCACTCTCTGAAGCTGGTGTTTTTATCACTCCTTGTCTTCTCCACAAAATTCTGCACTCTTAGATTTATACCATGTTAAAACAGCTGTTTTAGCATCTTGAGGGGCTCAAATTTTGTTCCATTTCAATGCTTTTTGGGGTGAAAAAAAGAAGAAATCTGAAAAGGTAAAATCAAGGAATAAATATATGTGCATATACGACTTTGAACACTAGCAACAACTTTTTTACTTCCAATATACATTTCAGTGTGTTAAATATGCCTCTTTGTATCATATATGTCTGTGTTAAAAAGGGGTCTGGTTTAAGATATGATAGGGCTTCAAAAAGTTCAAGGAAAAATTTTACTAACTAACAAATCTATTTTTTTATAACCCCATCAATCCTACACAGTTTGACCTCTAAAACCATTATCCGGTGGAAAAAATGAGGGCTTTTTGGAAGGCAGCTGTTTCATTTTAGGAAGCCAAGAGAAAACAGAACTGGTGCCAGAAAGCACGAATACATTCTAATATGCCTACAGTATTGACTATAAAGGAATTATTTTAAAAGGGCTTCCATTGGCCAACGGGAGAAAGATGAGGCTTTTAGCTCCTGTAAAGATCTATAACTGAGTGCTCAGAATTTAGACTCAAATACAATTCCTTCCTCTGATCTTGTATTCGATTATTTACAATCCTTGGATCACACAGACAGGAGTACTTGTTATGCGTGGACTTAGCTGACAATTCACTTTTAGATAGCTGCTTGTGACAAGTCAGTAAGACTCCAAAGGCGATTCCTTCTGGTAGCTGGGCACCATGTCATTTCTTTACTATACTTTGCTATAGCACCCATATATT
>NW_022103906.1:57530432-57532137 GCF_000313985.2 Echinops telfairi | reverse complement strand
GTGGACTTAGCTGACAATTCACTTTTAGATAGCTGCTTGTGACAAGTCAGTAAGACTCCAAAGGCGATTCCTTCTGGTAGCTGGGCACCATGTCATTTCTTTACTATACTTTGCTATAGCACCCATATATTCAGTGATCACTTCATGAATGCAAATATTGAACAGGGCAACATCAATCGAGTCAGTGGTTTAGCATTTAAAATACTTCCTCATCCCCAGCCAGTCCTGGGGCTTTGGGGCTTGGCTCAAGGGGAGTCCCCTCTAGGACATGGAGTACACTGAATGGTATGACCCTTTGCTGGACATGCCTACACAGCAGGGTATGCTGGGCCCCTCTAGGGTTTCCTGTATGGGCTCCAATACATTTCTTCCCTTTTGCTTAAAAAAAAGAAAAAAAGAATTTAAAATACTATTGAGAAAATGAAAATACACATATTCAGGACACCTTTTTAGATTAAAATGCATGGGATGTTCACTTACAAAGACTGAAAAACTTAAAAGTGACTGAACAATGCTTAAGAAAACAATGAGGGTTAAACACAAGTCAAAAATTTCAATGGCACTCATTCGCTAAGGCAAAACTATGTCTTTAGGATTAAAACATGTCACAAAAAGCATAGAACATATGAAAATAGTAAATTTATTAGGCAATCTCAAGAGCTTGTTTATCCTGATAACAGTGGTCTCACACAGTATTTGTCCTTTCTTGATGGACCAATTTCACTCAGCATAATGTTCTCCACATCCATAATTGTCATAGGGTGCTTTGTGGCGTCATCACTGTTTTTGAGTGATGCATAATATTCCAGGGTGTACGTACCAAAGTTTCTTTATCCATTCTTCTACTGACAAACTTTTGCGCTGTTTCCAATTTCTTGCTATTGTGAACTATCATGAACACAGGAGAGCATGTTACACATGGCTCTTATTTTAGGATATATACTCAGCAGAGGTATTGTTGAATCGTATGGGATTTCTATTCCCAGTTGGTTTAGGTACATCTGTATCTCATTCCACAATGGTTGTACATCCATTATATTTCAATTCTATTTTCCATAAATTTTTTGAAGCCCCTTCATAAATGTGTATGGAGCCTTGATACAAAATCTATTTCTTCTATTACTAACAGTACTGTTATGACAACTATAATTCATTTGATGGCAAACAATTGTTAAGATAACAAGATCCTACCGTCACTGAGATATTTTTGCAGGAAAATGTTCACCAATATGGCTTTAGGGAACAGTTTGTTGCAAGAAAAAGGACGGCCTGTACAGTGAAAACGAGGCACACACGCCAGCGTCTGCCACACAGTTTGCTCGATTTATTTTCCACATACCAGCTTTTCTAACACATTATATTGGAGCAAATCTCACCACAAATTAAATGTAGTAGTAGCTTTGGGTATATTAAAAACTATTACCCTAGGTAACAAAAAATTTTAACTTAATTCCCCCATTCTTATCTGAGCTTGTGACCAAAATCCATTTTCTAAAGTGTAGCGAATTTCAAAAAATTGTGGTAAACAGGACCATTCTGAAGTTATCAACTTTGAAATGTTTCCAGCCTGCTTTCCTCCTTACCCCTGCCACAGGATGGCATAGCAAAAGAACTGCTGTTAGTTGATCCCTGATAACTTTTTTTATCATTTTATTGGGGCTCATACAATTCATCACAATACATAGATCAATTGTGTAAAGCACAC
>NW_022103906.1:57529280-57530198 GCF_000313985.2 Echinops telfairi | reverse complement strand
GATTCCAACTGACAGTGCCCTACAGAGCAGAGCAGAACTGCTCCCTAGGGTTTCTGAGACTGTAACTCTTTACAGAAAGTGTCCTTCTTTCGGAGTGGCTGGTGGACTCAAGCTACTGACCTTTCAGTTAGCAACCCAATGTGTAGCCCCCTCCACCAACACAAACTCACTGCCATCGCGAATTGATGCCAACTCACAGCCACCCCCTCAGGGTTTCTGAGACAGAACTGGTATCAGGATTAGAAAGTGCTGTCTCCCTCCAACTGCAGGTGGTTTTGAAGTGCCAGCCTTGTGGGGATCTCAGTCCAACCATACAGTACATAATAAGTATTAGGGCTAGTAATACTCTTTCCCACCATTATTATTCTCCCAGTTCCCCAACACTCTTGGAGGAAAAGGACTACCCCTTTTCCTGGAATGAGGACACAACCTATCACCAGAGTCAATTCTGATTCACAGTGACCCTGTAGTAAAGTAGACTGCCCCACAGGGTTTCCCTGTTTTTCATCTTAATAAAAGCAGATTGCCACATCTTTCTCCTGGGGAGTGGCTAGTGAGTTTGAACTCTCAACCCTCAATTTAGCAGCCATGCAATTAACGTCCTTTGAAGAAACAAAAACCCACTGCCATTGAGTGGATTCTGACTCCTAGTGACCCTATATAAGGTTTCTGAAGCTGTAAATCTTCACGGGAGCAGTTGGTCTCATTTCTCTTTCAAGGTGCCACTAGAGGGCTTGACTTGCCAAGGCTCTTTTCAAGAAATCAAAAGCCTAGCAAGCTCAAGGTACTGATCAACTAAAATTACTAGTTGGTGGCAAGTCTGCCTTCACACTTTGAATAAAAGAGAACTGAGATGCCTAAAGGTCAACAAACAGACCTTGAACTACTAACAGGCTTTTTTGGTGGGTTTTTTTTCTC
>NW_022103906.1:57526134-57527556 GCF_000313985.2 Echinops telfairi | reverse complement strand
TAAGTGTGCTTTATACAATTGATGTATGTATGGATTGTGATAAGAGTTGTATGAGCCCCAATGAAATGATTGGGAAAAAAGAGAGAATGAGATGGGCAGTTGCAAATACAGATTCAAAGGTTCTGGGTAAATGGGCAATGCAGTTAATATAGCTGCATAAGATAGCCTTTGCTACCTTCTAAGCACTGTTCTAAGCACTTTTACATTGATTCATTCGGTACCCAAGCTCTATGGGCAGAGAAGAGGAACCTGAGGAGCACAGATTCACAGACATGATAAGTCACAAAGCCAGATTGCAGAAGAGTCAAAATTTGAACCTAGAAAGTCTAGCTGGGAAGCCAGCATATTCTTGGTGTTTCAATTTTTACATTGAAACAAGTAAAATTTAGTAACAAAAAACTAGTACCTGTTGCCATCAGACCAATTCTGAGATTTCCACTCAGAGCGATCCTTTTGTGTGTATGTGTTTCCATCTATAAATCTTTATGGAAACAAAAAGCCTCATCTGTCCTATCAAAGAGCTCTACCATGAGTCATTTCTGATCTAAACTTTACCCTGTGACTACAGGGAATAAACCCCTCCTTGTGAAGAGATCTGTGAAATCTGAGTGGTTGTTGCAACAAATTAGCTAACCCAGGAAGAGTAGATCATGTCCTGGGAGGGCGACTGTTATCAGAATCCGTAAAAAGGTAGGCAGGATAGAGGCATGGCTGACCATCACTAGTCAGTCATCAGCCCTGTGCTATTACTACTAATAATGATTCTCCCTCCACCTCCTGTCAGTAGATGAGTAAAGTCCAGTGGTCCCACATCATCTCTTTTTTTTTAATGACATAAAGAATAGGAATTAATAGCTTATAAAAGTAATGTCTAAGGAAAAGAGTATATTCAGATACTTGGAAGTCTGTGAGACAAAAGATTTTAGACCTGTTATCTGCAGTCTGAGGTAGAACTTTCATATATGGAATGGGCTCTTTTGCAAGATGGAGTCATGAGATATGTTCACTAAGAACAAAGCCTGGATTGTCCACTTGCTGAGATGCTGCAATGGAAATCCATTCAATTAGAAGGAGACAGAATTAAAGAATAACATTTTATGAACTGGCTCTAAATCTTACTATCCATAAGACAAATTATAGATACGTCTTTGAAACTGTTTTTCCATAGCTAATAGTTTCTTGGCTTTGAGGGCTACTGAGGTCCTACTCATCTTCATATCCCTAACCCAAAACCAAATTCACTGCTAGCGAGTTGATGTCAACTCATAGCAACCCTGCAAGACAGGTTAGAACTGCCTTCTTTGAGTTTCAGACAACGCACCTGTTAACCAGTGCAAAAAGCCCCATTTTTCTCCCGAGGAGAGGCTGCTGACCAAACTGCTAACCTTGCAGTGATGCAGCCCAACTTGTAACCACTATACC
>NW_022103906.1:57518310-57521222 GCF_000313985.2 Echinops telfairi | reverse complement strand
GATTCTCAGAATAGAGGTTTATCATAAGGCTGCAGCCATAAAAATCCTGTGGGACTCACTCAGTTTTAATCTGAAACATACGCTGAGAATTGAAATGGACCAGAAACTAAAAAGCTGTCTGATGCGGAAAGTCCGTTCTCACTCATAGTGATCCTATAGTGCTGAGTGGAACTGCCCCTTAGGCCGGGGTTTGAGGCTCAATCTCCCCAGCCCACAGGTGGTTTCTGACCTTGTGGGTAGTAGCCTAACCACTTAACCCATAAGCTACCACTAGAGCAACTGTAAATGGCATATAAATGGTACCAATGTAATCATAAGATCCTTATAAGTGGGGAAAGACCCCAAATAAAAACTTAACCCATTAAGTCTTTAACAGGACAAAAGAATTTTTTAAACAAGAGACCACCAGCATGAGGCTATCACGGTGTGCCAAGATTCACAGCCACTTGGCCAGATTAAAAAATAGAGAAAACAATGGAAATTCATCATAAAACCATGATCCGGTGACTTCATCAGCATCCCAAGGAAGACTGAAGAAGGGGGAAAGGATCAAGAGTGGGACAGTACACTATTTATAGATCAGAAAAGCTTATAAAATTGGGTCAGGACCCTCACCCACCCTGGTCGTGGTACGACTTATGATTAGGCAGCTCTAGTACCCCAATTTCCACCAAGACCTCCCCCTGCAAGTCCTGGGGGCAAGATTGCCCTGAAAGAGAATCTTTTCACATTGCCTGTCAATGGTGAGAATTCAACACATGTAGAGATTCAAATGCAGTTAGGGGCTCTCATTGTAGCTTTCCAGCAAACCTGTCACTGCCATCCAGTCAATTCTGACTCATGGTGGCCCAAAGTTCTTATATATCAGCAAGGAAAAGGCCTCAAGTAAAGGAATGCTGGCAGCCTCTGAGCTGAGAAAGGCTAGAAAGTGAATTATCTAGTGAAACTTTCAGGAGAATTACAGCCCTTGGGCATTTTGATTATATGCTTTCGACTGCCAGAACTATAAGATAATGTATGCTGCTTTCAGCCACTAGGACTGAGGTGATTTGTTACATCAGCAATGGCAGACTAATATAGTAGGGACTCAACTAGTTTTGTATGAAAATGCAAAGAAAGGAACTATAAATGCAGCCGCATTTGTAGAAGTTCCCATGAGGAGTTGCCTGTTTTCCTTCACAACGTGTTTTGTACTAGTTGGTACTAACAAGAGTTACAGTCTTGGAAACACACAGGAGTGCTGTGCTTCTGCCATGTCCTATAGGGTGACTGTGAGTCGGCATCAACTTGATGGCAGTGGGTTTGTTGAGAACTTGATGTAACCTGATAACTTCCCTAATAACCCCCTGTAATCATGAGTATTGTGTGTGAGTTCTGCGTAGCCACTACAACGGAACACATCAGAGAAGTAGATGGGTTCTACTATGGGAAGGATGGCTGGTGTCAGAATGAAGTAAAGAAGTTGTAGTGTGAAGGCATATCTGACCGCTGGCTTATAAGAATCATCCTTGGGCAGATGTGAAGTTAGATTTTCCTCCCTTGTGTAGCCAGAGAAGGTTAGACATGGTCTCCACAGCATTTACCCACACACACATACACACACAATTGCCACAAGCCATAGAGACCATTATATTAATAAACATAAAGATGTCGTTTCTCAGCATATCCTTTACTTGTGTCTGTACACTTCTACAGATGGTATTTCCATTTTTTCTAGTCCTTCTGGAAGAAATTGTACTCTTCAACTTACACCACGTCAAAACTGTAGTTTTCTCATACTTGGGTCAAATCATATTCCTATGAAATGTTCTTTGAGTTTGGGGTAAAAGAAGTCTGAAGGGACAAGATCAGGGTTGTAGGGTAGGAGGGGTAAGCTTTCCGGAGGAAATTCTCCTAGGACAGGCCTTGATACCCTCAAAGAATGAACAGATACCCTGTCATGATGGGAACAATCCCTGGCCTTTTTCTTACCTATGCAGCTTTCAATCAGCTTAAAATATCTTCATAGAAAGTCCCTGAATCATCTTGTGTCCTTTATGAAAATCTATTAACTGTTGCCATGACCCTCTGTGATAACTTCTCTACTTTGAATTTAACTGACCCAGCAGATCTGCTCAGAAGTCACTGTTTTGATTGAAATTGTGAAAGTGAGTACTTGGCTCCAATGTAACCTCTTCTGAATCTTTCCCCAACTCATAGACCTGTCTTCTTGCACCCATAAAACTTCGTAATGCCTTTATCACATTGCTTTGTATTTTTTCTCCTGTACCCACTGCCCCCATTAGAATGTGAGCTCTTCAAGGAAACAGATTATATTTTATGCTTGTTTTTCTTTTTCTAATAAACCACCTTGCTAAAGTATATGAGGGGGCTTCATAAAGTTCATGTAAAAATGGAATGAAAAGATAATGGAGTCTTTTCATGAACTTTTTGAAGCTGCTTCTCATTTGGAGTTAATAAAAGAACGAGCAGAAGTCACAAACTACCTCCCAGAAGCTCACAATCTATTTGTGGGACAAATAATTCGGTTTGGCCTTTTCACTCTTGTTTATGAAAATACTATTTAAGAAAGAAGGGGGAAAAAGAGGAGCTGATCCCAAGGGCTCAATGAAAAGTAAATGTCTAGAAAAGAACGATGGAATGTATGTACGAATATGCCAGATACAATTGATGTGTGGATTATAACAAGAGTTGTTATAATAAAATGATTTAAAAAAAGAAAATACAATTTGAAATTCCCAAGCAATCAAGGTGCTGTTTGTGTTTCTACAGCAGTCTGACAACACTTAAGCTGGGAGTTCCTTGGCAACAGACTTAGGAACAAACCACTCCCTTCACCCTCTGAGGACTAATGATTGTTACCCATTTGCACCATGTTCATGGTGGCGTAGGTGCTATCTGATCAGTTCTGA
>NW_022103906.1:57515628-57517567 GCF_000313985.2 Echinops telfairi | reverse complement strand
TGTGTGTGTGTGTGTGTGTGTGTGTGTGTGTGTGTGTGTGTGTCTGAGGTAAATATGAGAGCAGAAAGCCTCATCTTTCTCTCATGGAGCATCTGGTGGTTTTGAACTGCCCACTTTGTGGCTAGCAGTCCAACTTGCAATACAAAATGCAACCAGGGGTAAATCTACATTGTGCACCATGTAGCATTTCATGTAGACTTTGGAGTACAAAAATGGCTAGGGAAGGGACTCTCAGCAATTTTTGCCTATGGTGCTTGGTAAAAACACTTGTAGTAGAGTTTTGGGGGTTTGGTTTTTTTCTTCTTCTTCTTCTTCAAACCACCCAAATAAGCTCCTTAGCTAGCACAGGTAAGCACTCTATTACTAGTCGAAAGGTTGGTGGTTCACACCCAGCCAGAGACATCTGAGAAGATCGGTCTGACAATCTGATTCTGAAAGGTCACAGTGCTGATAACCCAGTGAAGCACAGTTCTACTCTGAAATATGGGGGCACGATGAGTTAGAATTAGCTCGACAAGAATGAACAACAAAACAAATGAGGAAAGCACAGTGGGTTTCGCATGGGGCAGGTCAGCAGCCGGAACCCATCCGTGGCCCCACAGGAGAAAAAGGAGGCTTTCTGTTCCTGTAAAGCTTCACAGCCTTGGAAACCCACGGGACAGTTCTCTTCCGTCCTATAGGGTCACTGGGAGTCAGAACGGACGTGAGGGCAGTGAGTTTGTACTTTGGGAGGCTGAAGGTTGACTCCATTTAAGTCCTTCCTGCGTAATGCCAGATGGAGGCCCACACAAGTTATCTAAACTGAGACAGCTTCAAGAGACTGGCTCTGTGGACGTATTCCCTTTAAACGCCTTGCCTATGGTACAAATGTGGGTATTCTTAAAAGAGTCATTGACTTCACCTAGGCAGGCTTCCCTCCACCCCCCAAACCATTTTCTTAAGAGCTAATCCCAGATGTCATACCATTCCATAGTTCCATCATATCAAGCAGTGTAGTACAATCGATACCACATTCAGTTTCAAAACATTTTCTTCCTTTTTGAGCTCCTTGATATCGGCTTCCCCTTACCCTCCCCACATCACTTGCTGTACCCACCCGGACTCTGGTTATCGCCTCTATAGATGTTACCTATTTCGGGTTTCATATACCAAAACATTGAGAAAACACATAACAGTTAAGAAGGCTGTCAACAATGACAAAATATGACAAACCACAACATGAAAAAACACAGAAAATAATAAAAAACCAGATCAAGCCCAGAGTATGTCAGAAGGGAGATCAAGTGACAAGGTTTGAACCACATGAGTCAGATTTACCATTTTAATCTACTAGAATGATCTCTCCAGTACTCTGATAACTAGATTACTCCCATCCCTCAATTATGGTTAGACGGAAATCAGTGGAGGCTTATTCCTTGTGTAGATCCCACAAATATATTTTGGGTTTCCACTGTCATCCATAGCCTTCTGCACACCAGAATCTCACAATTTAAGCTTTGATACTATCCCTTCCTTCAGATTTGGTTATATAATTTACAATCCTTAGATCACAGGTGTTGGTGTGCTTCTTCCATGTATGCCTAGTTGATGTCTCACTTAGTTATCTGTTTGTTTGAAAGCAAGTCTTTGAGACCCCAAAAGCTATTCTTTCTAATAGCCGGGCACCATCTAATTTCTTCACCAAATTTTCCTATAGCATTCATTCCTTCATTGAGCAGGGTCTTGTTATAAGAACTAATTGTTCTTAGACTGGAGCTAGGATTAAGTGCAAGCCCAAATCTATTCCTGAATCTATGTTTTCTATCTACATCTGGTTCATCTTAAAGATATCTTTGTTAATTTATGGTAGAGGATCATCTCGCTGGAGCAGAAGGACTTCTATTTATAGTGTCCATGATTGGCTCATGGTACTAATTTTGAAGCACTACTGAGAGAGAGA
>NW_022103906.1:57510341-57513778 GCF_000313985.2 Echinops telfairi | reverse complement strand
AAGGAGGGGTTAAAGAGGAGCTGATATCAAAGAGTTTAAGAAGAAAAAGATGTTTTGAAACTGATTGTAGTAGCAATTGTACAATTATGTGTAATCTATTTGAATTATGGAATGTTACAACATCTGTAAGAGCTCCCAATAAATTGATGAATTAAAAAAAAGATTATCAAAAGTTAAAGCTCTCAAATGTGATATTTTTAGTAGTTTCTCTTGTCTCTCAAATTATCCTCAATATATTATCATAAAGATGGGCAATTTATTCATTCATAAGTATTTATTAAGGGCCTACCCTGTACCATGCCCTGTTCTGAGCTCTGATTAACTCTAAAATACTAACTTTTATTTCCTAAAAGCTTTCCCTCCATCCAATAGCAAGTAAATGACAAAGCAGAGACAATGTCATATTTTAGGTAGTTTATAAGAGCTTTATATATTCAAATATATAGTGTAAATCTTAAAATATTTAAATCCCGTCTTACTCAGTCCAAGAACGTTCCATCAATAATTGTGCCCTGCCTACTTTGTATTTCACTCTGGTCATGACAGCATATAAACCAAAACAGCATATAAACCAAAGCACCGTGGCATAGCAAAAGCTTTGAAGCCAGGCCATATGAGGTCAGAACCAAATCCTAGTTCTGATGCTTGTTTTGTAATGTTAAGCATGTGATTTTACTCTCGGTACCTTGCTTTCCTCATGCATAGAATGAAGATAATGGTGTCTACCGGAGTTGTTGTGGATATTAAATGAAGAAATGCATACCTATTGCTTAACTGTCTTTGTATAGGGTAAGAGCTCCATTAATTACTACCCCCCCACCCAATTATGGGGGGTTTATTAGGGAAGTTAATAGATCACCACAAGCCAGGATCAGTAAACAGGATATAGTCACTGGTCCAGAGCAACATCTCTCCTCAGCCAGCAACCACGTCTTTCACTGGCCCTCAGCCTCTCAGCTAAGTGGTCCTTTGGCCTCTGCCTTTGTAGACCGTTTGGCCTGCCTGTTGCTCTGCTATACAGTCCCGTAGTCTTCATACTGCTCCTCTGTTCTGTTTCATGCTTTCCTTGCCTTGGTCTCTGGTCTCGGTCTGGCTCTTTTTCTCTGCCCCATTGTCTTCGGGTCACAGAATGTGGTACCTCTCATTGCAGCCTCCGTCACTTCAGAGAGAAATCGCCAACATGCTCTTCTTCCCATGGATTGGGGGTTTCTCTTGTTTCCTGCCAAGATGGCTCATACTTAGACGCCAAGGGAGTGGCAGATTTCCCCCATGTTGTGACCCTCTGCTCCAGGTCTGGAGGTTTTAGTTCCAAAAGAAAGCATACTCCCACCTAGATACACAACATGGATTCCTTTGAACTGGAAGTGTTTGTTTGAGATGAACTTGTTTGTCACTAAAGACTCCAAATCCATTTCAGTTTTACTTTTCCTCCTTTTAAAAGAATTTTTAAAGCCACTCCAACCACTATTTAGGTTTTAAGGATAAGGAATCTAGAGGGAATTAACTAAGATTTTTGAGCACTATGGATTTAAACAGGCAAATGTACATAAGCTTTTAGCACATGACACGTACATGTTCAATCCTACTAAGAAGACTTGCGCGATCATCACCACAATCAATTTAAGAATATTTTCCTCCTGTACTTATTGTTGTTAGCTCCCCATGGCCCCCCAACCTCCATTGCCATGCCCCCAGGTACCGGTAATTATTAATCCAGCTACTGTCTCTTTAGATCTATCCTGAATTTCATATACAGAAAAGCATACACAACAGAAACAGAAAGTGAACAACAATAAAAAACCCAACAATAATGACCAAACAAAACAGAGAATGACCTCAACCTAAAAGAAAGCAGAAAATACTGAACACTGAAACAACTTTAAAATGAGTCAAAAGGGAGATAAAATGATAGTGCATTTTAACCTGACTATATCTGCCATAATTGGCTTAACAATGCAGTTTGATAACAAGGGCAATTCATATTCTTGAATGATGGTCAGAGGGGATTCACAGGAGGCTTAATACATGTGGGGACCCTGCATATGGATTCTGGGCTCCCACTGTCATTCACAGCCTTCTGTAAGCCAGATGTTCATAATTTAAGCTATGATAGTATTTGCTCCTTCAGATTTGCATTTTATTATTTACAGTCATTGGAGCACACAGGCTGGTGTGCTTCTTCCATGTGGGCTTAGTTGATTACCTTACTTACCTTGCTTATTTGGAGACAAGCCTTTAAGAGCTCAGACTTATTCTACATTCTTTATGGTAGAACTAATTTTTCTTAGATTAAAGTTAGAACTACAAACATTTTTAAATGAAGACATGGTTGAAGACAGTAGGTAGGCTACGTATGCCAATGAATATCAGTATTTTTCCTTTTTAATAGATAATACGTTGATAATACTCTTACTTTGTCTTAAAAGGTTCTTTGGTATGAATGTTGTGTGTTTTCCTTTGTTGAAAGGACCTGTTAATTAAAATTATTCACAAATGAAATTATTTTTAACAACATAATATGTCTTAGTATTTGAAAATATACTTTCATGTATTTTAAAAATATGTTCCCTTAGAACTAAGATAGAACTCAATTTAGTGAAAATCAAAAGCACTTCTAAAACTCTGAAATTCCTCATAATGGCTTCATGGAGTGAATTCTAAGCTCTTTTAAATGTTTCTGAAATTCTTAAGTATAGTCATTATTTCTTACTGCTTCTTTCATCTATCTGTCTCTCTTTTTTCCCCAATATTAATTTACATTATCATTTCACTTTAAAAATAATCATTAATCTCTTGGTCATTCTTTTATTTCCTGTGCCTATTATTAGCAGTAATTGTTAATATATATGTAGCATGCTGGCATCTATCATCTCAGCAAGCATTATTCTATATTAATGGCTGTGGCCATGATAGAAGAGGAAAATGTGTACTCCAAAAATTATTTGGACTACATTCTTTGCGTGGGTACAAGCGTTAGTACTGAATAGCTGGCAACAAAAATACAGCGAAGCGGAGCCAAAGTGATTTTGGCAGCTGCGCACATCCCCTGGTACAAGACATACTTCTTGGTGCCTTTCCCATAATTAGGAATTTCAGGCTTCATTAACTCCTGGACATTTATTTAAGACATCTAGGTGGGGAGGAAGGAGCCCTGGCGGTGTAGTGGGGTACTAGTTAGGCTGCAGGGACAGCAGTTCGAAACCATGCGCTCCGAGGGAGAAAGGTGAGTTACTACAGTCTTTGAAACCCACAGGGGTGGTTCTACCCGGTTCCATATAGGATCTCTATGGTGCTGAGGAGATTTATTTCTTTTGAG
Organism: Echinops telfairi; assembly: GCF_000313985.2. Classification (NCBI taxonomy): domain Eukaryota; kingdom Metazoa; phylum Chordata; class Mammalia; order Afrosoricida; family Tenrecidae; genus Echinops; species Echinops telfairi. The sequence goes on along the minus strand of NW_022103906.1, from coordinate 57,510,462 downwards.
GTGGGGAGGGAAGGGTGAAAACGGCGGTGTACAAAGGAAGGGTGAAGGGCATGTTGCCTATTTAAATAGCAGGGGGCAATAAAGCAGAAATCTTGGGGGTTGAAAACAACGCCACGTCCCT
>NW_022103906.1:57507062-57508253 GCF_000313985.2 Echinops telfairi | reverse complement strand
CCTCATCATTCTCAAAACGTTTGCTCTCAAGCCCCTGGCATCAGCTCCTCGCTAACTCCTTTTTCAAAAGCATCACACTCTCCTCCCAAATGCTCCTTTCTTGAGTCTATTAGTTGAGAGAATAGCTCTGAAATAATGGCCGCAGGGCTGAAGGTAAGACTTCCTCACTCAGCAAATTGATAAGAAAATCATTATGTAAATAAGCAGGGACTATTTCATACCTAATTTAGCCAGAGTTGGTGAGCAAGCAGGTGTGTTTCTCATCAGAAGCTCCGATTCTTGAGAGCTTTAGATCCAGAAGCTCCGATTCTTGAGAGCATTATTAATGAAGCTATTCATCTCATTTATATTTATTGGACAGTGTATACAGGCCATGACCTGTTTTAGAAGCTGTGGTTCAATCAACAAGATTGCATTCTTGTGGGTGATTAGACAACACACAAGTGAAGGGTATCATAAATGCTTATGAGCACAAAAAGCAAGGTTAAGTGATTCAGTGGGCCCAGTAAATGGGCTCAGTCAGACATACCAATGATCGTAAGGCAGGCACAGGTGGGCAATGCATCCCCTTACATTGTACATAAGGCCCCCAGGAGGCTTACTCAACTAACAGCAGTAGCGGTAAGTAGAGGAGAAAGGGGGAGGGAGCTTCTGGCGGGGGTATTTACTTAGCTACCCAGAGAGAGACTTCTTGTAGGAACGGCCTGGTCTGGTGATCTCCTCCTGTAAAGTCAGCCATGGACAACTGAGGAGCACGGTGGGGTCTGACACCCACGGGGGCGCCGTGAGTTGGAAGCAACTCCACAGCAGCTGGTAGTATGTGAGGGGAGGAAGGTTGGTTCTGCCAGGGTCACATCCCTACCAGGGTGGGGCCGGGAAGACCCGAGCAACCCCTCTGTTTCCCCCAGGATACTTTTCCCACCAGGTCCCTAGCTCACGTGTACCTCAGCGTAGTAAAAATTTGGATTAATCATCTGGAAAGATGCTTTAGTAGAGGAATTAAAGAAAATTGTACCTTAAAGGTGCTAGCAAAGAAAATTAAGTAACATGTTTTATCTTTGGTGCATACAACATAAACATTCCAGGTAATAGAAGAAGTCAAGGACAATCTCAAGAAAAATCATTGGTCATGCTTTTGGAACTTGGATTCTTAAAATAGCTTTTAATTAAAAAAAACTTTTTAAAGTACAA
>NW_022103906.1:57504782-57506013 GCF_000313985.2 Echinops telfairi | reverse complement strand
TGTGCACAAGGATCTTTGTTTTATTTGGGTGGCAATCACTATTAATTTTACTGTCAGGTAGAAATCACATCCAGTGGAATTTTTAGGTAGTATGGAAGCTTTTGTATAAGGTCAGGAGGGTTGAAGATGAACACAGATTTTGACACAGACCCAACTAGAGCTAGGCTGCTCTGGGGCCAGCCTGTTGCCGGTTGCAGATGTAACAGCTATCAGTCCATCTTGTTGAGTGGGCTGTCATAATGGGCTGTTCTTCGTCTAAAGTTGTAATGTGGCCTTCTTTTGGGCCAGTTAACTCACTTAGAGCCAGAACTTCAGATATTAGCCAAAGTTACTTGACTCTTGCATAACATCCAGTCAGGCAACAGTAGGAGCAAAGGGGCAAGAGTAAATCAGTAGTTTAGAAAAATTTCTCACTACTTTGCCTGCAATTCAAAGTTAATTATTTTTGTTTTGTTTTTACGAAGTGAATTTTATAATAAAAAAGGGAAAATATTTCACGCATCTTGACAATAGGAAGAGAGAATGACTTTTTTACTGCCAGTTTTTCTGTCAGGTCGTCCATGCCTTTTTCTCTTTCCTTTTACCTTGTAGTTTATGATATACTTCTTCATTTACTTATGTACTAGCAGTTAAAAAAGTAAGTAAAGCAATTCATTAGTGAGTATGTAAGAGGGAACACAAAAAAGTATACAAAGACAGGTAGCATATGGGAAGCTAAAGGTCACTCTCATGTGATGGAAACATTAATAAAAGACTTCAAAGCTTAGTCAGTTTAAAAAGTTCAAGAAGTTGATAAATCTAATGAGTAGCGTTTATTGAGTAATTGCTATATAGTTTGTATTCTGGTCTCGTTAGAGAATTTTGTGCACAGTGAGCTAATGAACGCCAGTGTCGGGCACATGTTGTGGTTGTGAGGTGTCATCGGTTTGGCTCCCATCCGCAGTGACCCAATGTACAACAGAATGAAACAGCACCCGGTCCTGTGGCACCTTCACAATTGGTGTGTTTGAGCCCATTGTTGCAGCCACTGTGCCAATACATCTTGTTGAGGGTCCTCTTTTGGTCACTACCCGGGTACCTTACCAAGCATGATGTCCTTGTCTAGGGGCTGGTCTCTCTTTAAAATATGTCCAAAGTCAGGGGAGAGAAGGAGGAGGGTGGGGGAAAGAGAGGAAGCAACAAACCCAGGGACAAGGGAACGACTAGAGATCTAAAATCCATGGTAAGGAGG
>NW_022103906.1:57470148-57501529 GCF_000313985.2 Echinops telfairi | reverse complement strand
TGCTTTTGTGTTGGTGAAGAGACAAAAATGAGCATATATTCTCTGTGTCTGTTCAGGCTGAGTAGAGTTGACTGGTAGATGTGGCAGGATGGGAGAATAGAGGTTGATAGAGACAGTAAAAACATTCATACAGCAATCCACTACTCTAATTGATGTGGCTTGGAACTCTGAGTTATTTTGTTGTTATTAGGTGCTGCTGAGTTAATTCCAAACTTAGAGTGACCTGTGTACAATAGCATGAAACACTGCCTGGTCCTGTGCCATCCTCACAATGTCTGCTGTGTGTGAGGCCCCTTTGCAGACACTATCAATCTGTTTCTTTTTCACGGACTCTCCACCAAACATAGTGTCCTTCTCCTGGAATTGTTTCCTCATGATAACTTGTCCAAAGTACATGAGGTGAAGTGTCTCCATGTGCAGTTTTCAGGAGCATTTTAGCTGTATTTTCTTCTGAGACAGACTATTTATTTTTCTGGCAGTCCATAGTGTATTCAGTATTCTTCAACAGGATAATCCAAATGATCCCATCCAGTTATTCCATATGTCCTTTTAAAAGCTGTATCTCAGTGACTACATGGATACTGTCATGACCTCGTGCTAATGGTCTCTCTCGTTTGGTTGGTATGACACTATAGTTATCTTGGCCTTGTCCCATTTAAGACTTAATAAATGTTGTCTTTACATGAAAATGTTTCCATTTTCCTTATTGATTGTCTAGCTTTCTCAGGCATATGAGGCCATTGGAAATATCATGGGTTGGGTTGGGTTTTGTTTTCAACCAGACATCTTTGCTTGTCAACATTTTGTAGAGATATTTTGTAGCAGATTTACCCAATGCAATATGTCATTTGATTCCCTGACTGCTGCTTTCACGAACATTGATTGTGGCTCCAACTAAAATGAAATCCTCTACAACTTCATGATTTTCTCCATTTATCATGATGTTTATTTCTCTAGTTTTGAGGACTTTTGCTTTCTTTTCATTGATGTGTAATTCATCTGGAAGAATGTAGCTTTAAAAAAATCTATTGTTCTTTGCTTTCAGCAAGCAAGGTAAAGTACTCACACCACACCGGTTGCTAATGACTCTCCCTGCAGTCCTGATACTTCACTCTTCTTTGTAGAGTCCGACTTCTTGGATTATTTGCTCTGCATACAAATTGAATGAGGATGGCGAAAGGGAACAACCCTGACACTCACCTTCTTGACTGTAAACCATGCAGTAGCCCCTTGTACTGGAATCACTGGCCCGTGGTCTATATACTGGTTCAGCATTAGCACAATGAAGTCTTCTGGAATTTCTATCCTTTGTAATGTTATTTATAGGTTTTTTGTGGTTACACAGCCAAAATCCATTGCGAACTCAGTGAAACACAGGTGACGTTTTTTCTGGTCTTTTCTGTTTCCAGCCAGGATTCATCTAATATCGGCAATGATGTACCTCGTTTCACTCCCTATTCTGAATCTGGCTACCGTTTCTGGCTATTATTTAAATCTATGCACCAACCACTGAAGCTAATGATGAAGAATTCTACCAACGTCTTCAGGCTGAAATTGATCAGAAATGTATTCAAGATGTATTAATAATAATTGGTGATTGAAATACAAAAGTTGGAAAGAGAAAGGACCAGCATTTGGAAAAGATGGCCTTGATGATAGAAATAAAGCCGAAGATATTTTGCAAGATCAATAACTTTTCATTGCCATTACCTCTTTTCAGCAGCACAAAAGGCATCTATACACATAGGGCTTCTCCAGGTAGAATACACAATAATCACATTGACTACATCTGTGGGAACAGATGGTGGGAGAAGCTCAATATTAACAGCTAAAGTGAGGCCAAGGGCCAACTGTGAAACAGACCACCAATTGCTCAAATGTAAGTTCAGGTTAAAGCTGAAGAAAATTAAACAAATCCAGGAGAAACAAAGTAAATCTCACTTGAATTTCGAGACCACCTCAAGCACAGTTTCTCTGCATTGAACACTAATGAGAGAAGACCTGATGACCTCAAGAACATCATGGAGAACTCAAAAGGTTCTGAAAACAAAGTGGATGAAAGAAGAGATGCAGAAACTTGCTCTTGATCTTAGAGTAGCTAAAGAAAGTGGCTAGAAAGATGGGATAAAGAAAGTGGTAGAATGATGGAATAAAAGGACAGAAAATTCCCAAGGGCAGCTTGAGAAGACAAACCCAAGTATTATAATGTCATATGTAAAGACCTAGAGTTACAAACCAAAAAGGGAGAACATGTGTAGCGGATCTTAAGCTGAAAGGAACTCAAGAAAAATTCAAACTTTGAGTTGCAATATTGAAAGATTTTCTGGGCAAAATAATGAATAATGCAGAAAATGTCAAGATGAAAAGAATAAACAGAGTCACTGTACCAAAAAGAACTGGTCAACATCCCACTATTTCAGGAGGTAGCATATGATCAAGAGTCAATGGTATTTTCCCTGTCCTCGGACACATAAGAATTGGAGGCAAAGAAATGTGGATTTGGAGAAGTTTGGGGCCAGCTTGCTCCTCGCAGGCTCCAGCGCCCCCATCCCACACTGAAAAAAAAAAAGTCAATGGTAGTGAAGGAAGGAAGTTCAAGTTGCACTGAAAGAATGAACAGGAACAAACCTCCAGGAATTGACAAAATACCAATGGAAATATTTTAGTAAGCTGATGAATCACTGGAGACACTCATTGAGGCCAAGAAATTGAAAGATGGCTACCTGGCCAGCTGACTGGAAGAGATCCATATTTGTTCTCATTCCAGAGAATAGTGACCTAACAGAATGTGAAAATTATGTAACGATATCACATGCACATAAAATTTCCTTGATGATCATTCAACAGTTGCAGCAGTATATTGACAGGTTGCTGCTGGAAATTTAGGCCAGGTTCAGAAAAAGAATAAGGAATATCATTGTTGACTTCAGGTAGATCTTGGCTGAAAGCAGAGATTATCAGAGAGATTTACTTACATTTTTTTGACTACATAAAGCCACTAGTTTGTGTGGATCATAACCAGCTATGGATAGCCTGGAGAAGGATGGTAATTTCAGAACAATTCATTGTGCTCATGAGGAATTTGTACATGGATCAAGAGGCAGTTGTATGAACAGAGTTGTGTGGTTTAATATCAAGAGAGTTATGTCCTCTCACCATACTTATTCAGTCTGTATGGTAAGCAGATAACCAGAGAAGCTGCATGGAATGAAGAACACAGCATCGGGATTGGAGGAAGGCTCACTAGCAACCTGTGAGTGATAGGTGGGTAAACACAACCTTGCTTGCTGAACATGAGGACTTGAAGCACTTGCTGATGAAGATCAAGGTTAGTTGCCATCAATTTGGATTACAACTACATGCAAAGAAAACAACATTCCTCACAATTGGACCAATTGGTAGCATCATGATAAATGGGGAAAGACTGAAATTGTCAATGATTTCATCTTACTTGATCTACAATCAATGCTTGTGGAAGCAGCAGTCGAGAGCAAACAACATTACATTGGGTAAATCTGCACAAGACCTCTTTAAATTGTTGAAAAGCAATCTCATTTTTTGATGTTTCCTGCATCATTAAATATTTTGCCTATGGAATCCTTGAATATTACAATAGGAGGTTTCAAGTTTTTCGCCTTCAAATTGTCAATTAGAAAAATACTGGGAATGTTCTTCCCACTTGTTTTCTAACTCCAGGTATTTGTACACTTCATTATAAGACATTATTTCACCTTCACTGTGGCCCTTTTAAATATTTTTTTAAATCATTTTATTGGGGGTTTGTACAACTCTTTTTAAAAAAATTATTTTATTGAGGGCTCGTACAATTCCCATCACTGTCCGTACAAACATCCGTTGTGTCACGCACATATGTACATTTGTTGCCCTCATCAATCTCAAAACACCTGCCTTCCACGTTAGCCCCTAATATCATTTGCTGTTGACGTTTACATTTCTTCCACACCCCTTATTTAGCTACTCTACATTCAAGAGCAAGTTTCAGTCTCTTCTGATATTTGTTTTGGCCTTTTCTTTCTTTTTAATGACCTTTTGCTTTCTTCATGTATTATATATTAGATGTTATTTTGCAACTATCTGGTCTCTGATTACAAATGTTCAACATGCCAAATCTGTTCTTGAGATGGTCTTTAAATTCAGGTAGGATAAAATCAAGGCCATATTTAGACTCTGATTGCTTTATTTTAGTTTTCTTCAACTTCAACCTGAACTTGCATATGAGCAGTTGATGATCTGTACTGGTCAGCTGATGGCCTTCTTTTGGCTAATGATATTGACCACCTCCATCTTCTCTGCCTGTAGGTGTAGTCAATTTGATTTCTTTATGCCCCATCTGACTAGGTCCATATGTATAGTCACTGTTTGTTTATGTTGTTGGTAAAAGATAGTATTTGCAAGGAAGAAATCATTGGTCTTGCAAAATTCTATGTGATCTCGTTTCATTTCCATCACCAAGGCATTATATTCTGGTTGCTGATCTAATTTCTTTGTTTCCAACTTTCACATTTCAATTATCAGTTATTATCATTACACCCTGATTGCATATTTGATCAAAATCAGACTGCTGAACTTGGTGAAAGTCTTCCATTTTCTCAGCTTTGGCTTAGTAGGTGCCGTGTAAGTTTGAATAATAGTTGTATTAACTTGTACTCCTTGTAGGAGTATGGATAATATACTATCACTGACAACATTGTACAGCGTTGTACTTCAAGATAGCTCTTGACATGTTCTTTTAAACTATGAGTGCCACATCATTGCTTAACAGTTTTTCATTCCTATCATAGTAGACCATGTGACCGTCCTATTACAAAAGGTTAATACCAGTCCATCTTCCATATGCACAGGAGATGGATAAGTTGTGCATTCCATTTCATATTTGATGACTTCAAATTTTTCTAGATTCATACTTTGTATATTATGACAATCAATGGCTATTTATTACATGCCACATCAGCAAATGAAGGTCCAGAACGTTTTGCTCCATTCCCTTATTACAGTCGATTCGACTCTGAAGTTGGTGGTAGCCTTTCCCCAGTTGTAATTTGAATGCTTTCTAAGCTGAGGATCTCATCTTGCAGCACTGTGTCCAACAGTGTCTTGCACTCATTCGTAAGGTTTTCACCAGCCAAATATTAGAAGTACCTTGTCTTGCCAGGGCCATCTTCCTAGTGTTAGTCTGGAGGCTCAGCTGAAACTATTCACCATGGCTGTTCCTGCCAGTGGGTGTTTGAAATGTTTGTGATGTTTCCAGCATCACAGCTGCATGATTAAACCTCAAGCATTAAAAAAAAAAAGCACTAAACAAAAAGAGCAAAGGCAACCTAAGAAATGTGGAAAATGTACATTTGAATTTAGCAAAACCATCTAAAGGAAGTGATGCATATGTTCACATTTTTTAAAAAGCCAGAAGCAAACAAAACCCAGATATTCCAGATCAGAACTATTGTAGTATTGAGATTTGAGTTACCAGGTAGTATATGAGAGGATTTATAGGAAGTAGGGAGATGGGGTGATTCAGGTTGTGGAAATCCTCAAATGAGAGAGGCGAATTATATTTTACTCTGTAGGCCTGGACATCGACTAACACTTCCTGAGACCGATGGGGCACACAGTTAAGCTTTAGAAATAGTAAGTGGAAATGTGGTTGCACTTAGAAATACTATACAGTTGTAGCAGTACAAAATAAGAGGAAATGAAACCATGCAGATGGAGAGGAAAGTGACTGAAAGTGAGATTTTTCTTGATATTAATTGTTATTGGCTTTTACAGTTTGGTTCAGGATGTTCTCAGTATGTCCCACAATTCGATTTAACCCCACATTCAGCTCCCAAACAAAAGGGTCCCACCGCTTAGAGACAAATGGGAAGAGCAGTCTCCCAACTGGAATTGTTTTATCCGGACATTCTGGTCATTCCCAGGAGATTTATTTCTCGTTTTTGGTATTTTGCGGCTTTTGTTTCGGGAGCTTACTATGATGTCACCGTGGTAATTGAATGTGGCCTTCTTAAAAATATCTCAGGCTTTATTCCCAACCTTATAATTTTGAAGGTAGGAAGTGCCCTAGATTCCTGAAAACATATGATTTCCTGAATCAGAATAGTACATGCAGGTGTACTGAAAAGGTGACTCAGCATATTCAGTCTGGCTACAGGAAAAGAGTATTTTCTGTGAAGGTGGTTAGCGTTAAAATGATTGCATACGAACCTCCTGGGCCTTTCAAAATTGCTTCTTTTGAAAGAAAAATATATTTCTACATGGAGCTAGTTGTTTTCCTCCTTCACAGTGAGGTTAATTTCCGAACTAGCGTCAGTTGTTTGGGTGGGGATGGCAGGGGCCGGCTGGCCGCCCTTCTCACATGCTCTCTTGGAAGCCCTGGCAGCCAGGGCTTGGGTCCAAGGCACTCATTTCCACATCCTGCCTTAGTCCTGGGGCGTGTGCATCTGTGCTTCTTGCAAGAACAGTGGTGCTTTACAGTCAGCCCAGCAGGCTTTGGTTCTGTGCGTTTGGGTGGGCTTCTCAAACTCAGGTGGTACTGTGGGAGAATGCTGTGCGGTGGGTTTGCTTCTGAGCCTGGAACTCCCTGTGCTTATCAATGACTTTAGCCACTGGCCAGCCCTGTATGGATAGCCACAAAGCTGGATGGAAAGAAAAATTAGTCTAATAATTTCAAGTAAAACGGTTCTAAGGCCAAGAGGGAAGCAGCAATGAGCATTTTTAGTGTAAGACACATTCACTTGTGTAGGCTACTAATTACTGTTATTGTTGAGTTGATTCTGACTGGTAGTGACCCAAAGGACAGAGTATAGCAGTCCCATCGGGTTGCCAAGGCTCTAATCCTTTCAGAAGCAGACTGCCACCGCCTTCATCGGTGTAGTGGCTTATGAAAAGTGCCATCCAGGTGGCAGGCAGCTAAACACTTTGAGCCCTTTGCCACCAAAGATCCTAGTTTAGGCTGCTAGGTCCTATTTAATAAGCTTTCTTATTAAACACAGCTCTTGGAAATGTACGTAAGAATACATTCTGACCTATAGGCTCTTAGTTATTTGTGAATAAACTCACTCATGCATCTGCAGAGCATTTATTTCAGGCCATGCACCCCCATTGCCAGTCTACACTAATGCACACTACCCACTCCGTTCCCCAAAGCTGGACATACAGATGTGCTGTAGCATTTCCCCCAGGTCACGGCTGCATGGTGTGCTCTATGAAAGCTGGGAGTCGAGTTGTGCTTCTTCCACTCAGATATGCTTTGTTAGAGAAGCTGAAATGAGCCCTGGCATCTCCGTGGTTAGTGCTTAGCTGCTAGCTGAAACGCCGACAGTTGGGACCCATCAACTGTGCCTCCGGTGGAAAGACCTGGAGATCTGCTCCTCTCAAGATTGCCACCTGGGAAACCCTGAGGCAGTCCCCGACCTGTAGGGTTGCTGTGAGTTGCAATTGATGGCGCACAGCAACAAGAACAAAAATCGAGGAGCCCTAGGTGATGCAAAACGGTTAATGCAGGTGGCTGCTAAACAAAAGGTAGGTGGTCGAGATCACTAGGAGGTGCCTCAGAAGAAAAGTCTGGAGATCTGCTTCTGAAAATCAGCCATTGAACACCTTGTGGAGCACAGGTCTCCTCTGACACACGTGGTAGAGATTTTGCCTGTTTGTATTTCCTTTGAAGGCAGCCCTTTCGTTTTGTCTCTCCACCTGGCTTTGTCTCTCAGCTCCACAGCTTTCCTTGGTCTCCAACCCTGGAGCACCTGTCCACAGGCCTCTTCCAGAAGGCCTCTTCCTTCTGGGCAAAGCAACACACGCAAATAGGTATCTGAGGGCGGCATGCTGCCTTTGCCAACTCCTGTTGTTCTACATATTCGTCAGGCTTAAGACAATATCTTAAACATTCCAGAAACATCAGGATGTCTTTTCTGAAGCACAGTTGTTGGTCTCATCATATTTTTCTTCAGATTTATTAGTGTTTATTTCATAAAATCTTTTGTGAGGTTTCAAATCATAGAAGAATTCAGGAACTTGGTGCATTTATCATAGTTGACTTCTGGTCACTTTTAGAGGTCTCAGTTTTTATTCTCTCATTCTTAGGCCATTTTATCCTTAAGCCACCAGCAGTCACCATCCCTACGCTGAACTGCCGACCTTTTGGTTAACAGTCAAGTGCTTTAACCATTGTGCTACCAGGACTTTGGCTATAGGAGGTGTCAAATGATAGTTTTTTTCCCATTTAATTTTAAACGTTTCTATTGTAAAATAAGAAACACTGGTTGAGAAGATAACAAATATGCATAGTTGGATGAATGGCGACGAAGAGCGGATGCCCTGCTAATAGAAGAGGAAGAGAGTAAAATATATAAAAAACAAGGCATCAAAACTAGAAGGATGAGACCCCCTTGTATAAAGAAGCTCCTTTCTCTACCTCTCCCCGTCAGCACCTTCTCTCAGCCTCAGTCACCCCTTCCCGACTTTATAGCGATCACTTCATGGCCTGGTGTGGGTTTTTTTCCATTCAAATATGCATCGCTGGACATTATAGTCCATTCTTGTTCTTTAAAAAAAAAAGGTTCCCCTCCATTAATTTCTTTGCTCACAATTTATCTGTGGTAGGACCTGGGGGGTTTGTTTGTAGCATCTACCATAGGCCGAATTTTTCTGGCTGCACATGAATGGTTCATTTCCCCATATTTGTCTCTCTTCTAGATGTCTGTAATGGGCAACTGAACTCAGAGGCTTAATTAAACTCCCGTTTGATCTGGTAGGTGGTGGTATGCTCTTCCATCAGGAGGTGAGCCAGATACGCTTACCTGTCTTTGTGACACAGGTACCTGCTGATGTGCAATACTCAGCTCCGCTGATTTATTAGGGATGGCAACTTGGTGATATTTTAATTATGTTTTTCATTGATTGGTTTGAATAATTTTTCACGAGACATGGAACTATAGTTCCTACAGAAAAGCTGCATCAGTGTTTGAATGGTTCTTTAGGTGGCCTGATGGTGCAGTGGTTAAGCACTCAAGTACACAGGACTGCACAGGCCTTGGAAGCCTTATGGAGCAGACAGACTCTGTTAGGTTGGGTCCCTGTGAGTCAGAGCTGACTGTGCAGCAGCAGCTACAACCCGATAACTTGGTTCCTACTATCCTCTGAAGGTGACTGGTTTAGTTGTTTCTAAAGATGTTACAAACTCATAAGATTTACACATATTTGAATGGTTTTCAATGACCTTTTTTCCCCCAATGAGCTTTTTTGAAGCTCATTTTATCCCATCTCTGACCAGGGGAAATCTTATCACGTTGGCTCCTGTTAGGACCCCAGTGGTCTTTGTGAGTTTCTTTGTTACACAACTCGAGGTTTCAGGCTCATTTGGAACATTTCCTGCTGGCACCTAGAATTAGTTCTCTCTTCAAAAAGAGCGCTGGTTTCTATGTTGTTGGAAACAGTATTTCAGGAGCTGGATCTGTGTTATTGAGGCCGGTTGGTTGCGAGTGGTTTGTGGCATTGTTTTTGTCTTCCTCTATGGAAAGAGATGAAAAATATGTGAAATGTGTTTTGCTGAGAATGATCATCCAATGATAAGGCTTATCTACTTTGCATGTCTCCTTAATGCCAAGTAATGTTTATTTTGAGAAGTGCTTTGTAATACTCTTTGCATTTGCTTATCATAGGCTATATTGGCATTGATACAGGGTTCAAGGGAGTGGTTTCTGTGGCCTCAGTTTGATTCCTTTCATTCTAAGTTGTTGCCGTGGATACCTTGGGCATCAAAACCCCTGGTACATGCAGTCTACTTACTGCAGGATCTAAGGCCCTAAAGTGAATGCCTTAGTAACTGGTGCAGCTGACGTAATGTTAGCTGTCCTTTCTGTGTGCAGGTGCATGTATGTGTTTCCTCATTTACTCCTTCTATCCTCCATGCGATGGGAGTCCCAGCATGGTGTAAGCATTAGCTCTCGATTACTAGCCAGAGGGTTCTCGGTTTGAACCCACCGAGAAGCACTTTGGAAGATGTGGCAATGTGCTTCCCAAAGGTCACACAGCCTTGAAAACTGTAGGGAGCCGTTCTACCCTGCACACATGGGTTCAATGTGGGTTGTAATAAATTCAGACCACATGAGAGTACTGCCATCGAGTCCACTATATAGGGTTTCTGAGGCTGTACATCTTGACGGTGACTGACAGCCTCATTTTTTCTCCGCCCAACAGGAACTGTTACTCTCAATTTACAGATGGGGAAACTGAGGGTTGGAGAGGTTAAATAATGAGTCTAAACAGTAAGTGGAGGAACTAAGAATTCAATCCAGGTCTCTCGGCCTCTGGAGCACACAGAGTTAACCACTTTATTTCCTTGTGAATTACTGAAGATCAGTCTGGTTAAAAAGGCTTGAGGACTCTGGGTGTCTGGGGAACTTCGGCACGAGAGTCATTCTGCAGGGCCCAAAGGCATTAGGACGAGAGCATGACTGCCCTCTTGCTGCTCATCCATCACGTTGGGCTGTTTTTGTTTATTGCTGGATCTGGATGAGGCCTTAGAATTCTTCTCGGGGCAGCTTTCCAGAAAGCCCCTGAAAGTCCACTAGAGTTAGTGTATAGCATAAAACTGACGGAAATGAAATATGGAAACAAAAACAACTTATAAATTTCAAGGGTTCACAAGGGCAGAGGGTGGAGGAGGTAGGGGTAAGAAGAGGAGCTGATACCAAGGGCTGGAGGAGAAAGAAAATGTTTTGGAAATGATGATGGCAACATATGTACAAATGTGCTTGATACAGTTGATGTATGGATTGTTTTAAGAGCTGTAAGAACCCCCAATAAAAATGATTAAAACAAACAAACAAAGAAACTTGACCTGTCATTTTGGCTGTGAACCTCAGAATGACAGTGATCATGACACTCATTGCACTCTTTCTGTGCCTGTGTGTGTGTGTTCAGTTTCAAACAATATGCTCTTCCTTTTTGATCGAGATTCCTTAGTCCATTGCAATGCCTACACAGAACTTACAGGCAATATTCATGATTAAAGAGTTTATTAAGGAAGTTAACAGGTTGAAATACAAGTGAGACATGATCAGGATATAGTTGTTCAGTCCGAACTGGTTACATAGTTCTTTCAGAACCAGTTACATTGCCCAAGGGGCGTACCACTCCACTTCACCCAAGGGTATTCAGTTCAAGCTCTTTAGGCCAGCAAACCCGGATACCCAGATTAAGTGCTCAAAGGCACCCCAGTCAGTAAGCCTCAGCCTGTAGGCACTCAAGCACCTCCCTCATGGTTAAATCACTTTTATATTGAGTTGTGTAATCATCAGTTCTAGAGAGTGTTCCCTCCCCACTCCCACATACTACATTGTTTTCTCCCTCATCCCCCTCATCCTCCCTATCTCCCATCCTACCTCCTACCTCCCCTGTAAACGTTTGCATCAGTTCTTAACGCTATGCCTCTACTCCTTCTGTGCTTTGCAAACTAGAAAACCCAACAGAAACAGTAAAAAAACAGAAACAGAATAAACTGGTAGGGATAAAACTAATAATACAGAGATGAAAAAACAAATAGTAGGTAAGAAGGAAAAGACCACCGTCAATATTTAAGAGGCCAGGGAAGAAATTTTTATCATGGAACAAGCAAGAAAGACAGGCACCTCGAAAAATCTCGTGGGAATCTGCCAGCGGCTTAATCAGGCTAGGTACTCTGCAGATGGGTTTTGGGCTCCCATTGCCCTCCATAGCCTTCTATAAACTGGGTGTTTCCAATTTAGGCTCTGATGCTTTTCCATTTGTCATATTTGAACTTTGTTATTCTTGTCTTTGGATCAATCAGGTTGATGCCTCACTTAGATGGCTGCTTGTTTGAATACAAGCCTTTAAGATCCCAGACACTATTCTGATCCATAGCTGGGCACTATCTGCCTTCTTCACCACATTTTGCTGTGGCGCCCTAATCTTCAGTGATAATTTCATGAAGGTGGCTTTTCACATCAGATCAAAACAGCAACAGGTGATCATACGCTGTCTGCCAAATCACTGAGACCTTTGACCTCATGGAGGTGGAGCATAGTATGAACCATTGCCGAGGTCAAGATTGCTGTTATCCTCCTAGTCAACCGTTTCTCTGACTCAGTGATCAAAGCTGTGCAAACAGAAACAAAACTTACTATCCTAAAAAATGGCGCCAGTCTCAGCCGTAGGATAGGCCCAGGACAGGTGGGCTCCAGGTGGGGGACAAGCAAGCCTCTGGCTCCATTTCTGAGAAGCTGCCTGTGCAGCAAGTGGAGGGGGCTTCAGTAGGGGTTGGGCCAGTCACTTCAAAGTGAAGAGAAATGTATATAAAAAAGGCAAGAACATGTTGTCTTAACCCATGTTTCTCATAGCACTGCCTACTCCTGTGAGTTGACTTAGCTCTTAGACAATTGGCCAGGCCACTGAAGCAGTGTCAGGCATGGCACCACCCTGGAAGAAATCCAGAGGAAGAAAGCCCCCTTTTGGAACAAGGACTGTTCATAGAAATGGCCCTGACCCTGTCTTCCTCAGGGCTTATTGGCTAGGTTTGGCAGTTGTCCATTCCTGATGCATTTCTGGCAAGGGAAATGGGAGTTCTGTGATTTCTCTCCCTCACAATTCCACTGCTCACTTGAAGGAACTTTTTCCTGAACTTACCTTTGTGTGTGAGCATGTGTGCGCACGCGGGTCTGAAAAGATTGTCACTCACTTCTACCTGTGTAGTCCTGCCTCTTCTCAGATTCATTCAGTTCCTGTGCCCTCAATCTAGCCAGCGGTTCCATGCTCTTCAGGTTTGTCCAATACATATTTTTTGAGGTGTGGAGGGGAGTCGAGATTACCAGTTTTCTGACATGGGGATGGAGTAGACCAAGGTGCCTTGTGGGATTTTGGATGATGCCTTTATAAAGCTCTTAGCCTTGACTGTGCTTGACTGTGTTTGAGAGGCTTCTGAATTTGTGCACAGGTGCCTGCTGCACAGTGGTTCAGCGCTCTACCGCTAACCAAGAGACCGGCCCTTTGAATCCCCCTATTGGGAGAAAGACCTGTGCTGCTTCTCTAAGGTTACAGTCAAGAAAACCGTATGGGTAATTCTATTCCGTCACATGGGCCCACTCTCAGTCATAGTCTACTCAACCACCTGCAGCAACGACTTGAATATGCTAGTTTGTAGTTGAGTGTGCAGGTACTAAGTAGATTTGATGGTGATCAGTGTACATATGGTAGTTGAAATGATAAAGTCTAAGAGCTTGTCCAGAGCATGCAGTGCTTGAAAAGCAACAAGCCAACGGGCAGGCAAAGGAGCAACCTACCGAGGAGTGACTAAGGGAACGTTTTAGAGACAGTGACTTGGGGGTGGGGGTGGGGGTGGGAGAAGCAGGGAATGAGGGGCCATCAGTGTCTGATAGAGTAGAGAGAGCCAGTAAGAGGACTGAGAAGGGCCCACTGGATTCCCTAGCTCGGACGTTATGGATACATGCCAGTGTTTTGGAGTTGTCTGGGAGGGTGACAGGGCCTTGGACTCAGAAATGATATTCTTTAGATTGAAGAGTGAGTGGGAGGTTAGGAAGCAGAAACCACCTGTTGACTATGCTTTCTAGAAGGAGCTCTGGTGGCACAATGGTTAAGTGCTTGGCTGGAAACCCAAAAGTCAGCAGTTCGAACCCATTACCAACTCCACAGGAAAAAACAACAACCTGACAATCTGCTCCCGTAAAGATGTACGGTGTAGAAAATTCTAGAAGGCAGTTCTAACCTGCCATACATGGTTGCTATGAATTGGAATTGACTTGCTGGCACACACCAGCAGCAATAGCGGTACCGTATCCCATACTCTCTAGAACAGTGGTTCTCAACCTATGGGTCCCAACCCCTTTGGGGCTTGAACGACCCTTTCACAGGGGTCGCCTGATTCATAACAGTAGCAAAATTATAGTTATGAAGTAGCATTGAAAATCATTTTATGATTTTGGGGTCACCACAACATGAGGAACTGTTTTAAAGGGTCACGGCATTAGGAAGTTGAGAACCACTGCTCTAGAAGCTTGTCGAAGAAGGAAAGAAGAGAAGCAGCAATAAAAGAGTAGAGTGAGGGAATTATTGTTTGAAGAGTTTTAAGCACAATTTTAGTTTAAAGAGAGACATTGTAAAGTAAAGAGGAAGGGACTGAAAGTCCAGGAGGTAACTGGTGACTGGTGTGGAGTAATGTTCAGGCAGAGGCCAGATGGACTATGCCCCTCTTAACTTGCTCTGTGGTTGGTCAGTCCATCGCTCTGTTCCACGCTCTAGCTCCTGGGTCTGCTGCTGCTTCTCTGATGTTCGAGCTGTCTTTGGATCCAGGCAGTTCACTGCACAGGGATCTTGGGTCCAGAGGATACATTCTACTCCTGGCTTTTGCTGGTAATGAGATCCCTCCTGTTTCTCATCCGGCTTGTTTCACACAGCATGATGGTATTCCATATAATCTTGTTCACAATTACTCACAGGTAAATCCTATCAGTATCTTCCCTCACCTTACCTGACTCATGGTGGGAGTTAAGAGACTTTGGCTAGAAGAGGCACATTAAATAATTCATGACCCCTTCGAGCTGGTGTTTCCGAGCCAAAGAATGAACTGAGTCCAGGAGGTTGCTGAGGGCTTAGATAAAGGGCAAGGGCCTAAGAGATGGAAGGCCTCCTCCTTGTCATGCCACACGAACAGGTGACCAAATGGATGGAGGCGTTGAGTTGAAGAGGTCAATGACCTGTGTGGATGTGAGCTGCCCTCCTGTGCATCGTATTTCTCTTTTGACTGAGGGGCTGTCTCCAGAAGTCCTCTTGGAAAATGTTTCCAGGGGAGGGCTATTGCATAATGCATTATGAGATTAGAAGGACTGGGACCCGTTGGAGTGGAATTGCTATCTCTTAACTGTTTTGCCCGAGGTTAGCATTGGACCACGGTCTTTCAGGGCATTTACTTATAACTATAGCCAGGAGCAATTTTGTTGATTAAATATAACAGAATTTAGATGTCTGTAAAATGAAAGAAACCAAACTCACTGTCATCGAGTCAACGATGACTCATCTAGGACAGGGTATGACTGCCCCTATGACTTTCTGAGACTGTCATGCTTTACCAGAGTAGAAAGCCCCCCTCCCCACCCTCTCTCTCCTGTGGAGCAGTTGGTAGTTTTGAACTGCTGTGTTGAACCTTTGTGAACCTGTTTTGAAAGTTTTGAACCATTCAGATCACAGCTCAATGCATAACCACTATGCCACCAGGGCTCCTTTGTCATGAAATTGAGGCATTTTTAGAGTATGTTTTAGCCATGTTAAATTTCCAAGACTGGTCTTTTTTTTTTTGACTGGTCATATTCAATGCTTATATACATTATAGATATTTTCAGGAACACAAATAATGTTAGATTTCAGCACTGTATGGAAAATGGTGAGTCATTAATTGAATTGATCTTCTTACCTTAAAAATATATATATAACAAAACATCCATTTATACATTTTTACACGTACAGTAAAGTAACCTTAATTACTTTAATCATGTTATACAGACATCACCACTAAGTTTCCAACTTTTCCATCATCCTTAAGAGACATTCGGAACCCCTTAAGCATTGTCTCTGATTCGCCCTGCACCCTTGGTAACCATTGATAAACTCCAGTCTGAATTTTGGTTGTTACTTGCTGTTGAGCAGGCTCTGCCTCTTGACTAGTGTGGGAGTGTAACAGAATGAAATTTCATCAGGTCCTGTGATGGTTGGTATGTCTGAATACCTTCTTACGGGTCAAACCATTTTTTAAAATCATTTTATTGGGGGCTCATATAATTCTTATCACAATCCATAGATACATCCATTGTGCCAAGCACATATGTACATTTGTTGCTCTCATCATTCTCAAAACATTTGCCTTCTACTTGTAGATACATCCATTGTGCCAAGCACATATGTACATTTGTTGCTCTCATCATTCTCAAAACATTTGCCTTCTACTTGAGCCCTTAATATCGGCTGCTCATTTTCCCCCTCCCTTCCTTCCCCCTCCCCCTCCCTCATGAACCCTTCATAATTCATAAATTAGTATTATTTTGTCATATGTTACACTGTCCGACATCTCCCCCCGCCCTCTTCTCTGCTGTCCATCCCCCAGGGAGGAGGCTATACGTAGATTCTTGTAATTGGTTCCCCCTTTCTACCCCACATTCCTTCCACCCTCCAGGCATGGCCACTCTCACCACTGGTCCTGAAGTAGTCATCTGTCCTGGATTCCCTGTGTTTCCATTTGCTATCTGTACCAATGTACATCCTCTGGTCTAGCCAGATTTGTAAGGTAGAATTGGGATCATGATAGTGGTGGGTGGGGGGAAGCATTTAAGAACTAGAGGAAAGTTATATGTTTCATCGTTGCTACCCTGCACCCTGACTGGCTCATCTCCTCCCCACAACCCTTCAGTAAGGGGGTGTCCATTTGCCTGCCGATGGGGTTTATCGAGGCTCTCTCTCTTTTTTTTTTAGGTTCTCATTTTTTTTTTTTTTCTTGACCAATTATGATTTCCTTTTCCAGAGATTGGTCTTTCCTGATGATGTGAATGAGCGAGAGTTTCTCCATCCTCTCTACTAAGGAGCTTTCTGGGTTCAAGGAACAGTTTTCTTAGAAGACTGATTTGTTCATCCTTTTTTTAAGTCCACAGTGTTTTTTCTACATTTAGCCACTCAGCAGTTAGTACACATCCATTCTTTGTCCTCTTTTTCATTATCTAACTTCCGCATGCAAATAAGGTGTTTGAAAAGATGTGGCTTGGGCTAAATGCACACCTTTGATATCAAAATGACATCCTTGCTTTTTTCAAACCTTAAAAAAGATCTTTTGCAGAAGATTTTCCTGATGCAGTGTATCACTTTATTTCTTGATTGGTGCTTCCACGGGCATTGATTATTGAATCAAGTAGAATGATGTAACTGACAACTTGAGCTTCTTTTTCCAGTGATCAGATGCATATCAAAAAAGATGGAACAAATATAGTCATCATAAAAAAATGTTTGTTGATGTATTGCCATTTCAGGAGATAATAACTACTATATGATCAAGGAGCATTGGTATTTAAAGAAGAAAGCCAAGCTGCACTGAAGGTTTTGCTGAAAAACTAGGCCCAGGGGTTGGTGGAATATGGATTAAGAATGCAATGCTGAAATTACTCACTGGTCTATGTTAAGAAATTTGGAAGACCAATTGGAAAAGACCCATATTTATGCTCATTTCAAAGAAACATGATAAAATGGAATGCTGAAATACCATATCATATGTTAACAAAATTCTGAAGATAATTCAGAAATGACTGCAGTCATACATTGGCAGGGAACTGACCGAGGGTCAAGCCAAATTCAGATGAAGATGTGGAATGAGGGATGACATGGCTGATATCAGAGAATACTGGAAAGGTGTTTCCCTATGTTTTACTGACTATTATACAAAGGCACTTGATTGTGTGAATCATCATGATAAATGATGTGTGACATTGCAAAGAATGAGACTCTCAGAACAGTTCATTGTGCTCATGTGGAATTGCAGGGACAGTGAATAATTCAGTGCAGTAGTTCTCAACCTTCCTAATGGCGTGACCCTTTAATACAGTTCATGTTGTGGTGACCCCCCAACTATAAAATTATTTTCGTTGCTACTTCCTAACTATAATTTTGCTACTGCTATGACTCAGGTGACCCCTGTGAAAGAGTTGTTCGCCCCCCAAAGGGGTTCATGACCCACAGGTTGAGAACCACTGGTTTAATGTGACTCTTAGAGCCCAAGTCTCTGTAATTCCCACCAATTGAATTTTTTTCCGCATGGGCCTGGGTAAGAAGGTGGGGAAGACACTAATAGGATTCACCAGTGAGTAATTGCTAACAGAATTCATCTCGATTGCCCTTCTGCTGGGTATAAAATGAGCCCTCTGGGATCTCACTATCAGCAAGAGCCGGAGTGGAGCACATCATCTGGACCCTGAGATCCCTATTCATTGAAATGTCTTGATCCAGAAGACAGTCTTGACACTTGAGAAGTAGCCTTCAGCTTGGGTACTAATTCAGAGAGCTGGGTTCACTGCTAAAGAAATAGAAACAAAGTAGAGAAATAATTTATATTACCAACTTTCTTAATGAAACTACAAATGAAGTATTATACGTGCCATTTCAACAGTTATAAGTTATGAGTGAATCTTTCCATTTGTGACCACCCTTCCAATTTGAGGAACCCTGATGGCTTTATCGGGGCACTTCAATACAAATGAAGTATTATACGTGCCATTTCAACAGTTATAAGTTATGAGTGAATCTTTCCATTTGTGACCACCCTTCCAATTTGAGGAACCCTGATGGCTTTATCGGGGCACTTCAAGCCCACAACCTGCTCATGGGGGTGAAGATGAGGCTTTCTGCTTCCATTAGCCCTAGAAGCTCTATAAAGGGTCACCATGAGGCCAAATCAGCTCAGTGGCAGTGGATCCCAATTTATGTAGAATGATTGTTGCAGTCGTTGGCCCGCAGCAGCAGCTCTCTTCAGCCAACAGCCACGTCTCTCTCTGGCCCTCTGCCTGTCAGCCATGTGGTCCCGTGGCCTCTGCCTCCATGGACCAGGAAGCCAGCTCACAGCACCCCCCACAGACTCAGAATCTTGGCTTTGCTTCTCTTCTGCCTCATGGTTTCCTTGCCTCAGTCTTTGCTCTTGATCTGCCTCTTTTGCTCTGTCCCATCGTTTCTATTCCACAGTCTCTCGTACCTCTGCCACTCAGGCCAAGACCTTGAACTCGCTCTTCCCATGGTTCAGGGATTGCTCCCTGTGTCTGAGATGCCTCTTCTTACACAGAGGAGTGGTTTTGATGGAGGTGTGGCTTTTGTCTTAGCAGGCCACACCCCAAAGAACAAAGGGCGTGAGTGTGACTTGGTTCACACCCTCTACTAAGATCAGGACTTAATCCTACCTTCAGCCTGTCACTTAGTATATAAGGAAGTTCCCTCCAAAATAGGGTTGTAGCCAAAATCATCGTCCAAAGTTATAATACATCCACATAAGGAATTGTGTCTAGAAGGAGCAGATTAACTGAATACATCTCAATTTGACAAAACAGGTGAGAAAACTTGCACAAAGTTACATGGCTTGTAGGAGTCACTACCAAAATGGAGACTCACTTTTGTTGGGTTTTTTTGTGTCATTTCACTTCCTCTACCACCTAATAAAAACCAAGTCACTCGTTTTGTGCTTCCATCAGAAACAGACTTAGCCACTTGAGCACATCAAATGTGATGTATTTTCCTTTCCTCTCTAGTACTCAACGAAAAGTAGGGCACTCCCAGTACTTGGTAAAGTTTAGATGATTGAGTGAAGTGATGAAGATATGATTCATACCATGGAAACTTAACATTTTGCTTATGAACTCAAAATTATAATGGAACCAATGATAAAAATGGTTACAGCATTAAAAAAAAACCTCTTCAGGAATACAAAAAGCTGGTACTATAGTTTTCATTGCTTTTTCTCTAATCCAATTTGCTTTTCTTCATTCTTTCTCTTCAGCTTTAGTATCAGTTTTATACTTGCCAATTTAGACAAACCGCTGTCTTTGCTTGTGTACTTTTAAGTGCATGTGAAGATTTCACTTTTCAAATCCACATTTGATTAGTTGTGTTAGTCTGGGTAGACTAGAGAAACAAATCCATGGACATACATATGTGTACACACATATGTGTATAAGAAAGAGATTTATATACAAGAGCAATTAAACATTGAGAAAACATCCCAGCCCAGTCCAGATCAAGTCCATAAGTCTGATATTAGCCCATATGTCCAATATCAATCTATAAAGTCCTCTTCAAATTCAATAAACACATGCAATTAAGCCAAATGCAGGACGATCACAAGCCAGTGGGTAGAAAGTTTTTGGGTCCAGTGGCATTATAACCATCTCAGTGCTGGCAGGGGTCTCTCTCTGGCTTCTCTGACTACCGAGGTCTGGTTTTGTCCATGTGGCTTGTCTTCTGCGATGTCTCCCAGTAAGTGGCAGAGAGAGAGAGGTGTCTTCTGCCTCCAAGGAAGAAGTACCAGATTTCCCAGAATCCTCAGGAGAAGGCCATACCCACAGAAGTCTCATTGGCTGTCTCCAGATTGACAGCCTAGACTCTACCCCTACACTCTTAATCCTTAAATTGACACTAGATTAGGTGACTGCCACATTAGTAATGCACTGAATTCCTCTTGTTATCAATTGGAGTTTGCTTTCTAAGGATTTTTATATTTGAGGCTTTGAAATTCTAAATAGAACACATTTTTCACCTCTCAGGTGAATGTAATCCTTTCCAATTGATGGTGTGTTAGACATGGTTCTCTAGAGAGATAAAACCAGATTGCTGATAATCATATATATATATATTTATGAAGATAGATATCCATAACACAAGAAATGAACTGTTAAATTATAAACAGATAGATATATAATACAAGAAATGAACAGTTAAATTATAATGCAGTACAAATGACTCAGTGCGACTCACTCCCGTGAGAGAGTTGTGAGACACTGCCAGTCCTTCAAGTCTTGAGGGCCGCCGGGTAGTCCTCTGTAGAGAGAGCTAGGCTATCCCAGCACAGGCAGCAAAACAGCCAGGCAGGTCACCAACTGTCAGCCAGGTCACCAACTGTCAGTCCCCAGCTCAAGAGATGTAAATTTCAATCGTGTAGTCTTAAAGGGACCTTAACTTACAGCGACACAGTCCACAGGCTAGGCATCCCACAGGTAGTGTAGTCTTTAAATTGAGGCACAGGACAAGCAAGGCAGCCGCACACTGGTCCGATGATCAAAGAGCGGAAAGGCAAGGCTCCCCAGCCATTTATCTCTATGCCCTTCAATTAATCCCACTTGTGTTTATCGGCCAGGCTGGCACAATAAACTAACTATCTCAGATGGAAAAGTAAATCTAAGTATATTAACCTACTTCTCATCCTACCTCTATTATTCAGTTAAAAAAAAAATCAGTTTGCCTTTGTGTTAATACTAATTTTTCTCTTAGAAGGCAGATGAATAACCAAGAAATATTACTAAGAGACTCAGTTTGTGAGAGTTAAAATGTAAAACCATGAAAGATCATAATACAATATAGTATCACATAATACAATAGCATATAGTTATATTAATTCTTTGGGAAGTAAATTAACATTGTAAAAAATCTAGACTATGAGTTGAAATCACAACAGCACTTTATATTTGTTTGCTGCTTTATAATTTTAAAGCATTTATATATACATATTATCTTTCTTGATTCCATATTAATCTTTTCATATAAACAGAGCAGCCTTTATTAGTCTAAATTGAACTGAATCTCAGAGAAGTGGATATGTTCATTATAACTTGAGAAGTAAATGGGAAAGAATCAACTACAGTCTACTTTTCTTCCTGGCTCTTATTGAGTACTTGCGCATGCCTCGCTAAAGCTGACCGTTCAGATTTCATCATGCTAATGTTAGGGGGAAGTCCAACAGATTACACATCCCTTCATAGGATAGAGTCTCAGGATCTATCTTTTAAAGATTTTTTATAATCATTTTATTGGGGGCTCTTACAACTCTTGTTACAATCCATACATCAGTTGTATCGGATATATTCGTACATATATTCCATCGTTCTTTTCTAGACATGTACTTTCCATTGAGCTCTTGGAATCAGCTCCTCGTTTTTTTCCCTCCCTCCTCCCCGCCCCCACCCCTCGTGGTCCCTTGATAGATTGTAGATTGTTAATTATTTTCAAACCTCACACGGACAACTGTCTCCATTCCTCTCTGGTTTCTGTTGTTCTTCCCCCTGGATGTGTGTGTGTGGTTATGTGCCATTCATTGTGATTGGTGGCCCCCTCCCTCTCCACCGCTCCCCCTCCTCCTCCCTACCCTTTTGGTATCTCTATTCCCATTCCTGTTCCTGGGGTCCATGTGTTGTGAGTGTTATCTCTTGCCTATACCTATGTACATGCTCCCGTCTAGTCTAGATTGGGAAGCGGCACTGGGGTCATGATAGCGGGGGGTGAGGAGGCCTCACGGGATCAGAGGTATATTGTGTGACCCATTAGTGCTCTACTGCACCCTGATTGACTCAACCCCTCCCTGCAACCCCTCTGTGGGGGATGTTCCATTGTCCATAGATGGGCTTTGGGTCTTCGCTCCAACCCCCCTCCATTCTCACCAATGCATTGATGCATTTTTGTTTGTTTTTTACTGTTTGTTATGAGTCTTCTGATGCCTGTTTCCCTGTCTCGATAACACCTCACAATTGCACTTGTTCGTGTGCTGCTTCCATGGGGGCTTGTTGCTTCACTGTTGGTTGGCCACTTGTTTAACTTCAGGCCTTTAAGACCCCAGACACTATATCTTTTAATAGCTGGGTACTATCTTCTGTCTTTACATCTGCTTATACACTCATTTTGTCTTCAGTGATTGTGTAGGGGCAGGTGGGAGGTGAGCATCACAGAATGCCAATTTGTTAGAACAAAGTGTTCTTGTATTGAGGGTAGGTATGAGCTGAGGCCTAAGGCCCATCTACAGCTTCAGTGTAGTGCCTTATAAATATATATACAGAGGCCAGTACCACGATTGTTATGGATTAATGTATTTACATAAGTGGGTACCTCTGTTAATCTCCCTATCTATGCCTTTGCTTCCTAGAGCTTGCCTCCTTTCCTTTTGCCTTCTGCCCCGCCATCACATTGACCCTTGTTCCACCTCTTAGTGTTTCCCCTCCACTAGCTTGGTGTTGCTGTAATCCTCACAGGAGCTCTACCCTCTCCTAGATGCTGGTTCTGCTTCCCTAGTTGTTCCCCTGGCCATGACGCCGTCCACTCACCACAGCCTTCTCCCCACCTCCTTCTTCCCCCTCTACCTTCTGGGGCCATTGGCCCCATTGCCTTCTCCCTGGGCTTCCCTCCCATGGTCCAACTCATATAATTAGGCAGACATCCATGTCCTAGTTCGAACAATAAGAAAACATATGGTTGAAGAAAGAAAAGGAAAAAGAAAAAGATGAGAGAAATAAAAAAAAGGAAAAGAAAAAGATCCAGGGGTTGCCCCTCCTTGCCTGAAGTCCATTCTTGGGGCTCCTGATGGGGCTCTGTGGCTTGACTTTACTCCTATTGCTGATCTGTAAGCTCCATTCCCACACTGTCTCCCTACCATGTGTCCTCATTATTGTCCCCTGTATGCTCCAGTTATGGGACAACATGTCTTGAGCTGTGGTAGTCCCACCATCCTCTCTGTGCCTTAGCAGCTCCACGCAGGGACCTCTGGGCTTGGTGTGTCTATGTAGAGTGTAGGCCAACTGCCCCTTTCTCTTTTTTCGTCTTGGTTTGCTTCCATCTGGTGTGTATGGTAGGTTGGTTTCTTTCCCCCACCAGAAGGGTGTGTTGTTCTCTGCTGCACACACTTCCAGGGCGGGGGTCAGGTTGGTTCTGGTTGGGGCCAGCCCTGTAGTCCAGTCTTTTCATGCATTCTTCCATGTGTTACATTGCCCTCCTGGTTTGATGCGCCATGGTGGGGTCTGTATGCATGCTCCAATTCTGTGGAGACACAACCAATACTCCCCCCCTGGGTGGGTTAGTGCCCTGTTCCCCCCATGTCATCATCTCAGTTTCTCCCCACCCCCATTCTGCCTCCTTCAGGATCTATCTTAACTGACAATGATCTTTCACTATAGAACTAAAAACAGAATCCCCATTCATGCAGACAATGCTGGCCTTTAGTTTGAATTTTACACATACTTTGGTAGATAGTCTAATGGACTGGAGAAGCTACTCGTGATCTGACCTGTTATTTATCTCTTGCCAAGTTCGTTCTAGCACAACAATGACAGGATTCATATTTCTAGTGGCAGCGTTGACTTTCCTGTCTAAGTATCCCTCAGGGCTGAGGGGTCCATGACCTGCCCATGTGCTCTGTGTCCATTGCTTAGTTTCCTGTTAATTCTGCACAAGCTTGGCAATCCCGGGTCAGGGTGTAGGGTTAGTTGAGAGGCTAGAGGGCAATGTTTCCAGTTCACTGTCACAACTTGTGCTTTAAAGTTGACATTCTCTCAGGCCTCTGTCTTCTTCCCTGTTATTTCTGTAGCTTCTTAATTGATTCAAGACCTACTTAAAGCAGAAGGAGATTCTGAGGTATATGATCTTCTGAGTGACGCCTCAGTTCCTATACCCACTCTACATTTCACAGATATTTTTAGTACTTTCTAGAACTTTTTTGTGGTAGAACTATATTTATACCAGTAGGCATAGAAATGAAAATGTTTTTCATTAAAAATAGAAAATCAGAAAAGCAACAAGTGAAATATATAATAGAAGAATAATTAAAGGGACAGTAGTGGTTCAGAGCTAGAATTCTTGCTGCCCATGCAGAGACCTGGGCTTGATTCCTGACCAGTGTACCTCACGAGCAGCTGCCGCCTGCCATCAGTGGGAGCTTTCAGATGCTGAGCAGTCTTCAGTAGTGTTTCCAGACTAAGACAGACGAGGCAGCTAATGGCAATCCTAAGGGTCACAATGATTGTACACGAGTTTGCCATGAGTTAGGGACTTACTCACTGGTAACTAACAAAACAACCTCAGAATAGGTACATTATGGTATAAGCCTTTCAAACAGTATATTCAGAGCCTTTGATAATCTGAAAGAAGCTTCTGATATAACTTTGAGTGTGAATAGTAAGATCAAGAACTGTATGTACATCATGATCCTAAATGTAAAGAAGTGTGAGTATAGAAAAGTAAAAATAAAACTGCATGTGCCAGACAATTCTGTTTCATGTGTATTAACGCAATGCTCATAACAATCCTAAGAGTTAGGCAGTACTGTTAACTATTTCACAAATGAAGAAATTGAGGTACAGAAACATTCAGTAAGGTGCCCAAGGTGACATAGCTAGTCAGTAAGTTTAGGAATCCCCGTCTGGTAGGAAATACAACAAAATGTCAGTAGTAGATGTCCTTACATTATGACATTTGGATTAGTTTAATCTTGACATCTATAGTATATTGTAGATTGTATGTTTGTTATTTATGTAATTGGAAGTAGTATTTTTCGGAGAAATTGCACCATGTTTGAAATGTAGAAAAACAGCAATATGAGAAAGTAGGCTTGAATTTCAAAGAATTTCTCTTATATTTATGAAAAAAGTTACACTTGATTATGAGAGACAATAGACACAAGTACAGTTAGTTCCTATCAGTGTCATCTCAAGAAATGATAACTTTCCAG
The DNA here is from genome assembly GCF_000313985.2 of Echinops telfairi. Lineage (NCBI taxonomy): Eukaryota > Metazoa > Chordata > Mammalia > Afrosoricida > Tenrecidae > Echinops > Echinops telfairi. The sequence goes on along the minus strand of NW_022103906.1, from coordinate 57,476,262 downwards.
TGGATGAGTTTGACATCTTCTGTAGATGAGGAAAACGAGATCTTTAGCTCACAATTAAGTGTAATGCAGCACAATCCAGGAAATTGGTTTCTGATCAAATCAGAGTTGGTTTGGATACTTAAATACATTACCAGTAATAAAAAATGTACAGGCACATGCATCAGAGAACATCTTTAAGAAATGCATTTTTTCTTTATAAGATAAGACCTCAAAGGCAAAGTTCTTTCAGGAGCAGCATCGTTTCAAGAATAGTACAAAGAAATTTTCAGTGATGTTGCTTTTTCCTCTGGTTGCTCGCCTTTCAACTCTTCTTTCTTGCTTTCATTTCCACCGCTCTCTTCAGAAAGTCAGCGAGCTAGCCCACTCACCAACTAATTAACTTTCAATTTGTTGAAGGTTGGTAACATTTTGAGTTTTATTAGTGATACCACTCATTTCAAAACGTTTTTTTCTTATGATTTGAGTGAACGTTTACAGAACAAATCTGTTGTATCATTTAACAATTTATGCATATTTTGAGTCATGATACGGATTGCGATTCCTGCTTCCCATGTCCATTCTTCCTTTTTCCTTATCCTTTCCTTCTTTCTGAAGTTTATCCATTGGTAGAGGTCACCGTTTTGCTCTCATGTGTTTAATTGGTCTAAGGAGTGTGTGTACCTCTCTGGTGTTCATCTGATAATAGTCATCATTTAAATGCTCCTATCTCCCACCCTAATTTCGAAAACATCTCAAAAACAGATTTGATGCATTAAACACTAAGGACAGAAGACTTGATGAGCTCTGAGAAGACATCAAGATGATCATAAATGAAGAAAGCAAAAGGTCATTAAAAAGATATGAAGGGGGAAAAGATCAAAGTGGATTCAGAAGAGATTCAAACTTGCTCTTCTTACTTGTGGAGTAGCTAAAACAAATGGGAGAATTCATGACATCAAAGAGCTGAACAGAAAGTTTCAAGGAGCAGCTTGAGAAGACAAAATATTATAATGAAATGTACAAAGACCTAGAAAGAAAAAACAAACTCAGCATATCTTCAAGTTAAAGAACTTGGTCTCACTACTTTCATCCTTTCAGTAGTATAGACCCATTGGGGCCTGTGCCCATTGCATCCTGACTTACTGCTCAGCAAACCTACTGTGCTGCCTGCTCCTGAAAAACAAACTAAAAGAGCTAAAGAAAAATTCAAACCTGGAGTTGAAATATTAAATATTTTATGGGTGAAATGTTGACTGATGCAGGAAGTATCAAAACTACACAGAGTCACTGTATCCAAAAGAACTAGTCAACATGCAACCATTGCAAGTGGTGAGCAAGCATCTAATCAAGAACTGATTGAAGGAAAAAGTTCACGCTGCACTGAAAGTATTACAAAAAGCAATGGAAAGCATACCGTTTGAAATGTTTCAAGATGATGAAGCACTGGAAGTCCTCACTTGTCTATACCATGAAATTTGGAAGACAGTTGCTTGGCCAACTGACTAGAAGAGATCCATATTTGTACCCAGGCCAGTGAAAGGTGAACCAACAGAATGTGGAAAGTATCGCACAGTATCATTAATATCTCATTCTTCTCAAAGATTTCTATAGTTTCTTATGGTCCACACAGTCAAATGCCTTTGCCTAGTCAAAACACAAATAAACATCTTTCTAGTATTCTCTGCTTTCAGACAAGCTCCATCTGAGGTCAACAATGATACCACTTGTTCCACATCATCTGAATCTGGCCTGGATTTCGAGAAGCTTCAACCATTGTTTGTGGAAACAAAGATTTCTCCCAAGTTGTCTTCTCCAAATATATGCCAAACTCTTGCTACACATGGCAAATGACTGTACACTTGGAGGTTAACAGAAGTAGGTCAGGGGTTCTTCTCTCTAAGAGTTATTAGCCTTCCAGAGAAAGCAGACACTACTGTTTATCCCTCAATAAGTAGGGCCCACTCCCTTCTGATAAGGATAGTAATTGGGAGGTGAACATGCTACTATGAAATGTGTCTGGCTTCTTTATTTGACTCTCCAATCTCTCATTCTCTATGACTTATTATCATCTTTATATAACTTAATCGTACAGTTGTGCCTATCGATTAGTTGTGGAGGGGCTGGCCTTTCCCCCACAATTGTTGAATGACCTTCACCAAAAAAACCAGAGAAGCTGCGCTGTATGAAGACGGATGGTGCATCAGGATTGGAGGAAAGCTTATTAACAACCTGTGATATGCAGATGACACAGTGTTGCTTGCTGAAAATGAAGAGGACACAGAACACTTACTGATGAAGCTGGAAGATTATAGCCTTCAGTATGGATTACAACTCAATGTAAGGAAAACCAAAATCCTCACAATTGAACCAATAGGTAGCATTGTGATAAGCAGATAAAATATTGAAGGTGTCAAGGTTTTCACCCTGAGAAGATCCACAGTCAGTGCTCATGGAAGCAGCAGTCAAGAGATCAAATGGGGAAGAAAAAATAAAAGAGGGAGATCAAATGATGTACTGCATTGGTTAAATCTGTTGCACAGACCTTGTTGAAAGCAAGGATATTACTTTAAGGACTAAGATGTGCCTGAGCAAAGCTGTGAGATTTTCTTTTAAAATAATTTATTGGAGGGAGGGAAAAAAGAGGAGCTGATACCAAAGGCATAATAGAAAGTAAATGTCTAGAAAATAATGATGGCAATATATGTACAAATATGCGTGATACATTGATGGTTGGATTGTTATAAGAGCTGTAAGAGCCCCCCTAAATGATCTTTTAATAAATAATAACTATTGTCATGTAATTCGCATATCATACAATTTAATAGTTCAGTCATATTAAGAGCTGTGCAATCATCACCACAATCATTTTCAGGGTATTGTCTTCTTTCTCATACTCATTTTAGTTCCCTATTTTTCCCAACCTCCCCTACCATGCTTTAGGTAATTATTAATCTAGCTACTGTCCCTTTAGATTTACCTATCCTGGATTTCATATATGGAAAGTCATACAAAACAAAGAAACAAAAAAGCGCCAAAAAAATAGAGAAAAGCCCCAATTAAAAAGAAAACAGGAAATACTAAAAACAGAAACAACTTTAAAATGGGTCACAAGGGAGATCAAATGATAAAGTGCTACATTGTAGCCTAACTACATCTGCATAATTAACTTTATCATGCTCTCTGTTTCATAGGGAAGTCATTCATATTCCTGGACTGTGGTCAAAAGGAATTTACCAGAGGATGAATCCATGTAGGGACCCTGCAAATAGATTTGGGGCTTCCACTTTCATCTGTAGCCTTCGGCAAACAGGTGTTCAAAATTTAAGCTTGGATAAGTTTCCCTTCTCCGATTTTGGTTTTTATTATTTGTAATCTTTGGATCGCTCAGGCTGGTGTGCTTCCATTTAGTCTTCATTGGTACTTCAGTTAGTAAGTACTCAGCTACTTCAGTTAGATGGGTGCTTGTTTTACAACAACCTTTTACCCAGATGCTATTCTTTCTGGTAGCTGGGCACTGTTCGATTTCTTCACCAAACTTTGCTCTAGTACCCATATATTTAGTGATCTCTTCATGAGGATGATTTTTGAGTGGGGCCATGTCATAAGAACTAATGGTTCTTCGCTTAGGGCTATGATTAAGTTCAAGCCACAAATCTATTCATATATTTTGGTTTATATATGCCTCTTGTTCATTTTAGAATCATTAACATCTTATAAAAGGAAACATGTAAATCATCTTCATGGAGTATCATTAATTTAGCCAGTGGTAGGGAATTTAATACACGATTGAGAAAAGGAAATTATACATATATAGGCCAGCTTTTCATGAATTGTTGATTTGTACAGATTAAAAGCTTAAGTAACTGTCCACTATTTACATAGACATTGAGAGTTGGTGATAAGGCAATGCTTTCAATAACATTCACTCACAAAGGCAGAGCCATACCTGCCAGACTAACAGATGCTATAAAAAAAGCAAAGAAAACATTAAAATTGTAAATATATCGTAGTCCTGGGCCACCATTCATTGGTTGCCCTCAAAGCAAGAGAGCGGAACCAAAGGCAAGTGACTATCAATTCCGTAACCTTGGGATAGTGACCATTTGTTTCTTCTCACACTAGGGTGTTAAGTCCAAGGGAGTATGCCAGTTCTTTAAATCTGGTACAGGTGAGTTGAAGGTACAGCTCAGTTCACTTAGTGGGGTTTCCTAATAGGTTACTTCTGGTGTGGCCCATAAAGGAGTTGTGTACCTCAAAAGGGAAGAGTAAGAAGCCTCAGTAGTCTGTAGTAGTAGTCTGTAGCACATGGCCTGGATCACCAAAGGCTACATAGAAAGTCAGTCAAAAATGTCCAGTTAGGAACATAATACTGGGTGTAGTCTCTTCTTGATTCTACATATGTGTTGTGAAGAGTTTGTCGTCCCCCGCCCCACTGGTAGGTTACCTCACCTGATTTACCCATCATCAGAAATGTAATCCCCTGCTCTGAGACAGACATGTTCTCCCCTTGGTCCTCACTTCCACGACAGCCCCCTCCACTCACTACTTGACTTGAATTTCCAGTGAGGTTCATGATGATAGGAGTGTCTGTTGATTCAAGCCTGGGCATTTTCAGTGAAAGTTGGACATTGAATAAGGAAGACTGAAGAAGAATTGATGCACTTGCATTGTGACACTGGCAAAGAATACTGAAAAGTACCTTGGATTACCAAAAGAACAAACAAATCTGTCTTGAAAGAAGTACAGGCAGGATGATCCTTAGAAACAAGGACTGTGGGATTTTGTCTCACATACTTTGGCCATGTTTTAAGGAGAGATCAGTTCCTAGAAAAAGACAGCATGTTTGGTAATGTATAAAGGCTGTGGGAAAGAGGAAAAGACACGACCAGATGGGTTGACATAGTGGCTGCAACAGTGCACTCAAACATCATAAGCATGGTGAGGACGACCCCGGCCCGGGCAGTGTTTCTTTATGTTGTGCTGGGGTCACTGTGAGTTGGGATTGACTGGAGGGCACCCAACAACATCATTAATGCTAGTAAGCAGCAACATTAAATAACATCACATGAAGGTAAAATTTTGCTCAAGACCATTGAACAACAGTTGTAGCAGTGTATGGACTAGGAACTGCCAGAAATTCACACTGGAGAAAAAATAATAATAATTTACAAATTATCAAGGCATCATGAGGGAGGTGAAAAATGAGCTGATACCAAGTAGAAAGAAAATGTTTTGGAAATGACGATGGCCATGAATGTACAAATGTGCTTGACACAGTGGATATATGTAAGAGCTGTATGAGCCCCCAATAAAATGATTAAAAGATAAAATTCAAACTGGATTTAGAGGATGGCATGGCACAAGGGATATCAATGCTGATATCAGGTGGATCTAGACTGAAAGCAGAGAATACCAGAAAGATGTTTGCTTGTGTTTATTGATTATACAAGGGCATTCAACTGTGTCACCCCTAACAAACTAGATAATATTGAGCACAATGATAAACCCAGAACAGTTCACTATGTTCTTGTGAAACCTAGTACATGGACCAAGAGACAGCCATTCAAACAGACCAAAGAAATACTGTGTGATTTAAAATCAGGAAAGGTGTGTGTCAGGAGTGTATCTTTTCACCTTACTTATTTGTATGCTGAACAAATAACCAGAGAAGCTGGATTTTATGAAGAACTCAGCATTAAGATCAGAGGAAGGTTTATTAACAACCTGAAATACGCAGGTAACCGAACCTTGCTTGTTGAATGTGAAGAGGAATTGAAGCACTTGCTGATAAGATCAAGGACTGAAACTTTCAGTATGGATTATAACTCACATCTGGGCTAATAGAAAACATGGTGATAAACAGAGAAAATATTGAAGTTGTCAAAAGATTTCATTTGCTTGTATCCACAGTCAATGCTCTTGAGAGCAGCAGTCAAATCAAATTGCATATCTCATTGAAGAAATCTGCAGAAGACGGATTTAAAAAAAATCAATTTATTGGGGCCTCATACAGCTCTTATCACAATACATCCATCCATCCATTGTGTCAAGCACATTGGTACATTTGTTACCATCATCATTTTCAAAACATTTTCTTTCTACTTAAGCCCTTGGTATCAGCTCCTCATTTTTCCC
>NW_022103906.1:57467639-57469983 GCF_000313985.2 Echinops telfairi | reverse complement strand
GCCCCCGCCCCACCTACCACCACCTTCCCCTTACCCTCCTGGTATCGCTACTCTCATTATTGGTCCCGAGGGATTCACAGCTGGATTCCCTGTGTTTCCAGCTCTTATCTGTACCCGTGTACATGCTCTGGTCGAGCCAGATTTGTAAGGTAGAATTGGGATCTTGATAGTGGGTGGGAGGAAGCATTCGAGAAGTAGAGGAAAGTTGTATGTTTCAACAGAAGATTGATGTAAAGTGTTGAAGAGCAAGGATGCCACTTTGAAGACTAAGATGGGCCTGACCCAAGCCATGGGTATTTTCAGTCACCTCATTTTTATATGAAAACTGAACGATGAATAAGCAAGGCTGAAGAAGAATCATTGCAGTTGAGTTTTGGTGTTGGAGAAGACTATTGAAAGTACCATGGACTGCCAGAAGAAGAAACAAATCTGTATTGGAAGTGGTATAGCCAGAATGCTTCATAGAAATGAGAATGGAGAGACTTCATCTTATTTACTTTGGCCATGCTTCTAGAAGCTACCAGTCCCTGGATAAGGACTGCCTTCTTGTTTGGTAAAGCAGGTCTGAGGAAAAGAGGAAGACCATGAAGGAGAGGGATTCACCTGGTGGCTGGCACAGGGCCTCAAATATAGCAACACGTGTGCGGATGGCGCAAAGCTAGGTCGTAGTTCAGGTGTGTGAAGAGTCGCGATGAGTCAGAACCGATGGGATGGTGCCTCACAGCATCAGCAGTCTGTACCCTGTGCTCTGCTCAGTGAGTTGTATGAGCCCTGCTTACAGGGTTTATGTCCAGGGGCTGTGTATGGCTTACCGTTTGATACAAACAATACAGGCCCAGGGGGTTTAGAAGAAAGTTGAATTGGTTGGATAGATCACTGATAGTTGGAGATATGTAAAGTTCTTGATTTTCCTTTTCTTGGTTGGAGAAACTAGAACAGCTTGCAAGTCTAGGTGCTGTCAGCCACGCCCATTTTTTATTGCTTACCTGGCTCCTGTTGTCTTCTTCCTCTCTGTCATTATTCATTTATAGTTTTGTGGAGGTAACATATATATTATATAACAAACCATTTGCCAATGGACCATTTTCTGTGTATAATTCACTGCCATTTATTGTGTTCATCATGCTGTGCAACTGTCACCATGATTCATTTTCAGATCTTTCACCACCATTCACAGAAACTCAGCCTACCTAATGATTTCTTCTTTTCCCCTCCCTTCTACCTTTGATCTCTGTACATTTGTCTATTTCATATAAATGAGATCATATAATATTTACCTTTTTGTGATTTATTTCATTCAACATGATATTTTCACGGCTCACTCATGGGTTGCATGTGTCAGGAGTCAGTTTTTCTATAGCTGAGTAACAATCCAGTATATGTATAATATGACACCTTTTATATACCCATTCATCTGTCAATGGACAATTAGGTGTTTACACCTTTGGCAATCATGTGACAGTGCACACTAGTGTACATATTGCTTATCTGAAAATCTGAATTATTATTAATTCACTTAAGAAAAAGGAAGCTAGAGACATGAGGGACCAGCCATTACTAAATGGCAGAGCCCTGGTCTCTGACTTTGAAGCTCATGTTCTTTAACCTCAGCTGCCTTTCTAGCTCGGTTTAGCATGATGGCTCAACATGTTGGGCATGACTTATTTCTCATCTTCACAAACTTTTGTCATGAGAACTTTCTCAGCCCTATCTCCCTGTCGAAGGATATGCATGGTTCTTTCAGTTCTTTTCTTCTGAACAAATTGGTTCTGGAGGCTGTCATAGAATAGGATTGGGTTAGAAGGAAGCGTGGTTTTGAGAATAGCACAGTTTGCGTGCGAATCTTAGTCATGGGATCCCAGGAGTTTGCCAGCTCCTGAGACTACTTGGAAGAGCCCTGCCTTGTGACATATCCATGTGGTTGATGGTGATGATTCCGGCAATTGTGTTTATTTTTGTGAGATAGACCACCATTTCAATAGCTTTACAAGAAATTACACCATCACCTTTTCAACTCTGTACGACTGTTTTTCTTTCAAAATAAACCAGAACAAAAAAAAAAAAAAGAGAGAAGAGGCATTTGTTTAGTTAACGTAGTCCAGTTAATAGACTGTAAAGGAAATCCACTTCAAGACTGGCTGTTCCAACCCCATCTGTGTACCCACAGGAAGCAACGCAGTGAGCAGTGTCATGCTTGAAAACAATGGACAGTGAGGTTTATGGGTTGGCTGGATTCCAGATAGTTCCTGGTTGGTTAGCTGCTAATATGCAAGCGTACTCTGGCGGCTGTCTGCAGATTCTCTTCGGGTACCCTTTCCTCCTGAGAGGGTGCCTCCAGCTTTCA
>NW_022103906.1:57465440-57466873 GCF_000313985.2 Echinops telfairi | reverse complement strand
CCTCCCCCTCCCTCTCTCCCTTACGAACCCTTGATAACTTATAGATTATGTTCTCCATATCTTACATCGTCCTCCGTTGCCCCTCACCCACTTTTCCGTTATTCGTCCCCCTGGGAGGGGTTCTAGATTGATCCTTGTGATTGATTCCCCCTTTCTTTCCTGACCCTCCCCTGCAGATAGGAGAAATTAGCATGCTGCTTAACAAGTCTTTTGGAAAAGTTTCTCTTTTCTTCATTCGTATTTCTTCATTTGTACCTGTAAATAAAATGAAAATGAAGATGATTTTTACTCATCCATCTGGGCCACAGGAAATTATTCACATTTTGCTTTTATTTAAGTTTTCAGTTTCATTGAAATTCCACGTGGGGATAATGATTAGTAAATTCAATCTTTAGTGACTTGAAAGAAAGTCTGTGCTCACTAATTTATGCTCGGGTCACAATTTTGAGACGCGGGCGCTCTGGCTCCATAGGTATTACATCCTGAAGGTGGACTTTTCTGCATTGTCACAGTGATTTTGACTCCATGCTGTTTTCTTCTTCTTCTCCTCTTATCTCCTTGCAAAGAGCCCTGGAGGTACAGTGGGTTATGTGCTCAGCTGCTAATGGACAAGTTGATCATTGGAAATGTCCGGCATCCTCACAAGAAGCAAGATGCTGGCCTCTTGCATCGGTAAAGATGCCAGCTCTGGACACCCTCAGAGGCTGTTCCTCTCTGTCCAGCAGGGTCCAGATGAGTAAGAGTACACTTCACGGTGATGGGTTTGGTTTGATTATTAGGCTTTCAAAGGATCCTTGGTGGTGGGGTGGGTTGCACATTGGGCTGCTAGCCACAAGGTTTGTGGTTCAAACCCACCAGCCACTCTGAGGGAGAAAGATGAGATTTGCAGCCTTGGAAACCCTAGGGGCAATGCTGCCCTGTTTTGTATGAGTGCTGAGTCAGAATCAACTCGATGGCAGTGGGTTGCTTTTTTTATTTTTAACTTTCAGACTTTTAATCAGGCTGTGGTTCTAGGATAGAGATGAATTTTTTCCTTTCTAATTAGGGCCATTGATCTGTGGGAGGAGATGGAGTGGGAAGAGTGGTGAGAATCAAAAACGAAATTGGAAAATCTAGTTGAAAAATAATAGAAGTTTTATTTAAAAACCAAAATAGAAAATGTCCCCATAAGTGTTTTTAACTTGAGAGAATAAAGCATTTACGTATTCATGAATAGTCAGTCATGACAAATATATGCTTATACATTATATTTAAGTATGAAGTGGAGACATAAAAGAAATATACAGGTGCATTACAAGACATAATAGAGCCACAAATAGACATTAAAATAAAGAATAAAAATTAAAAATTCTGAAAAACCAAATCCATTATCATTGAGCCGAATGAATATGACTTAGGTTAAGACTGGTTCTTAGGCTTTCTGAGACTAAATC
>NW_022103906.1:57462383-57464262 GCF_000313985.2 Echinops telfairi | reverse complement strand
TACCTTAATACTAAACCTATAAATATATGCACATAAATTTATTTCCCTATCCTCATATATAAATATATTTACATATGTACGTCCCTGTATTTAGACCTCTATGAATGCCCTTTGCCTCCTTGCTCTTTCCTCTAATTCCTTTTACTTTCCTCTTGTCCCACCATCATGCTCAGCCTTCATTTGGGTTTCACTAATTCCTCTTGGTTACATTACCCTTGATCATGCCCTGCCAGGCCTCCTACACCCTCCTCACCACCGATTTGTATCACTTGTTGTTCCCTTGTCCCTGCGTTTGTTAACACCACTTCCTTTCTCCCCACCTCCCCCTCTCCCATGTCTCTCTGTTTTCTCCTCCAGATTGTTCATCCAGCCTATCTTATTTAGACAGACCTACGGAGATAATAAGATGCACAAAAACAAGACAGAGCAAAACCAAGCAACAAAAGAAGAAAAAACAAAACAACAACAACAACAACAAAAACAATGACAAGCAAAACAATTCAATAACAAAAAAGAAAATCTTGTAGTTAGTTCAAGGACTGTTTATTGGCCTTCAGGAGTGTTTTCTGGTCGAGTCTGATGGGGTGCCAAGCCCTGGCCCCTAAGTCTATTTGTGGTATTCCCTGGGGACTTTGTTGCTCTATTCCCTTTGCTGTTCTGTTGCACACCCTTAGTGTTTTGCCTCAGTGTGGTAGGATCAGATTGGGCAGAATTCCCACACTGTGTCTCCAGTGTTGTCCCCTGTAGGGCTATGGGTCAGTGAGGGATGTCCTGTCTCTTAATGGGGCCAGCCATATGGTCCTCTCTATGGATTGGCTGCTCTGAGCAGGAATATCGTTGCCATGGCTTGGTGGGCCAGGATGTACTTCACTCTCTCTTCCTCCTCCATCATTTGCTCCCGTGTGCTCTGATCAGACTTGTCCTTCTCCCTGAGCTGCAGCTTCAGTGCTGTCCTCTGAAATAAATTCTTCTGGGGGAAGGGGCCGCTGTCCACGTAATTGGGATTGGGGCTGGCCCCTCAGACCTCTCCACTGGTTCCCTAGAGACTAAATATAGTGACTGACAGCCTCATTTGTTCCCAGGGAAACAGCAGGTGGGTTTGGATCACTGACCTTGAATTTGTACCACCCAGACTCCTGAAAAGTCCTGAAGTGTTCTAGGGGAGAAAAGAGACCCTCCAACTTCAAATATCATTTACAATACTTAAATTTATTATTTAACAGGACAGAGGTAAGACCATACTAAAAACCCAAACACTGCCATCGAGTCAGTACTGACTCGTAGTGACCCTATAGGACAGGGTAGAACTGCTCCTGCGCGTTTCAGAGACTGTACCTCTTTTGAGGAGTTGAAAGCCCCTGCAGACAAAAATCAAGCATCTGGATGAGGGAGACCAACAGTTCGAGGCCATAATGGTGTCAAAGGATTCACAGAAATGCTGCTTAGGTAGCATGTGGAAACCAAAGGATATCGTCACAAAATCATGACTGGCAGAAGATCAATTCCTCACAGTGGCCAGCAGGACCATAGACGAGGGAAAGGGGCCATGACTGGAATTCATACCCTATTGCAGACAAGAAAAGCTTGTAAGATTGGTTCAGGGCCCTTTGATGAAGGCAGTCAGGATATATATGACTCATGACTAGATGACCCTAGTACTCCACAAGTTCCATCAAGGGTAGACACCCAGGCAAGTACCTAAGGGCTAGGCTGCCCCACCCAGAAGTCCACTTTCCAACACACTCTGCTGAAGAGAAAAGCTTTTCACCTTGCTGATCAATGGTCAGAAAGAACTCAATGAAGGTGAAAAATGGATCTGGGACTCCCACTATAAATTATAGCCTCCTGTACCCCTGGTGCTCAGAATTTAAGCTCTAAT
>NW_022103906.1:57458880-57461046 GCF_000313985.2 Echinops telfairi | reverse complement strand
TTGCCCCAGCCTAGACGAAAATACATTTAATGGTTTGGTGTATATACTTAGAAACCCTTGCCTATCATGGAAAATATTCCAGGAGGGTATGTGTAGTTCTAACTCATTCCTTTCTGTGGCTGCATTAAAGCATTAACGCAGCATAGTTTGTTTACATGTTTGATTAGTAATACACATTTGGGTTAGTCTCAGTTTTGTAATTAATATACTCTTATATAAGTGAGATATGTTTCTTTGGGTTTTTTTGTGTATATATGTATTGCATATATGTACATATTTCTGTTGTATAGATTCTTAGTAGTGAAATCACTGAATCAAAGGAGAGATTTTTAGAATTTTGATATATGTGGTTTAGTTACCTTTTAAAATTTTTTGTGCAAATACTTATCTTTTGAACAAAAACTTAAGACAATGATTTGAATAAAAATATACCGTATAATTTAGACACTTTTTTTTTAATGGACCACTATTAAGCTTGAATTCCAATAGTGCAATTGTGATGCTTTCTGCTACATTTTCATTGGTTATCTTCTTGAAACCTTATAGAAATAGATGCACGCCCTCCCCAACAGTGTATAGCCATTTCCCTGTGGTTATGTTTTGGGCTGACATTGGGCTGAAGGCACCAATCACTCCCTGGGGGGAGATGAGGCTCTCAATTCCCGTAAAGGGTTTCATTTTTGAGCAGCCACAGGGGCAGTTGTACGCTAGCTAGCCCAGGAGGTCACCATGGGTCAGAATTGACTCCATGGCAGTGAGGTTCTTTGTTTGTGTCTTGGCCACTGTTAGGTACGGTGGGTCTTTATCTTCTTTGACTGTCTGATAGTATCGTGTCACTTTAATTGTGTTTCTATAATTAAAAAATAGGCTGGCATTTAAAAAGTAAATGTATTGGTCATCGTTATCTTTTATGATTTGCCTTTTCACTGTTCACTTAGTTTTCTTTTTCTTTAGTGTAATTTGTTCCCAGGAACTCTCTAGATATTAAATAATAGTTCTTCACATCATATGTTACAGATAACATCTCCCAATTTATCATTTATATTTTGCTTATAGTATTTTTGTCATGCAGGAGTTTTCTATTTTAAATAGTCATTTGTCAGACTTATTTTTGTTTGTTTATAACTTTCGGATTTTGTGCCTTAATTTAGGAACTCATTCATCATCCTAAGATTATAAACAGCTTTTCCCCAGTTCCTTGTAATTATTTTAGTTAGTTAAAATGTTTTAAGTTCTGTAATCAATTTAGAGTTATTTATGTAAGGTGTGAAGTAGGAATTGCACCTTTTATCTTGCATGAATATCAAAGTATCCCAACATTATTTGTGTTTTCCTCACTGACTTCAAATTCTTCCTTTGGGATGTTTTTAATCCATAGATAGCTGTACATCTGTACAAAGTCTCTTTTGTTCTCTTGATTTATTTTTTGCTTTTGATACCTACTAGGGAAATCCTTTTTAAAAGTATCTCAACTAATCTTAAGTAGCTACCTACTTATTTTTTCAAAACAAGTTTATGATTTGTCAATAATATATGTTTTCTTAACATTTTAGATGGTATTTTATGCCATTAGTTTTAGTTTAATGAATGATTGATTCACTTTAAAAATGTATATCATTTTTTCCCTTGTATTTCAGAATCTTGTGTTTGGAAACCTGAATGGGTCATTTCAGTCCAGAAGGGTCGTAATTTCTCATAATATGGATAAGGCTTTGAAAGAAGGTGAGATTAAATGAGAGTTTATCATTATTATAGAAAGCAATTCTTTTTGTTCTGAAAGCAGAATGATCTTTAGACCGTCTTGTCTTCGTATAGAGAGCACTATGCATTTTTCCCTCGAGTGTTTGTGTCTGATGACTGAATGAATCAGTCTCGGTGTTTTGGTTGACTGGAAAAGACTCACACACTTACTGAGCAGGTGTTCCTGGTTACGAGCTAGGCAACCACGTGTAACTAGTCCTGTGTCTACAGCAAGGGTCTTCCCTCGGTGTCTGAAAATAGAAGTCGGGAAAGATTTTTTTCTTCTGTAAAATGGAAGTGGTGATTGGGATAAATGTGCTGTGTTTCCAAGAATACTTTCTTCTAGTAAATTGGCATTCTATGATGCTCACCTTCCCGACACAACCGCTGAAGACAAAGCGGGTGAATAAGCAAATGTGGTGAAGA
>NW_022103906.1:57437510-57458014 GCF_000313985.2 Echinops telfairi | reverse complement strand
GGGGGTTTAAATGGAGAGAAAATGTTTTGAGAAACGATGTACAAATGCGCTTTACACAATTGATGTGTGTATGGATTGGGATAACAGTTGTGTGAGCCCCTAATAAAATGTTAAAAAAAAAAATGTGCTGTGTTTCACTTCTGAGCAAACTAATCAACCAAATTAAGGGGTGACAGTGAGTTATAGGGAAGAATAAGGATAAATACATTCCTAAGAGTTCCTAATTGTGACATGTTAGCTGTTAAATGCACTGAGATTTCATTAGCTACATAACCAAATTTTCACGAGGCTACCCTGAATCATCTCAGAATTAGGGTCACAGAATTTAATCCAGTAACTATCAAGTACCCACCATTTGCTCAGTAGTGTTCTAAATTTTAAATAGAACATTTTTGAATTGAATATGATTTTTTAATATGTTATCCTTTTCCAAAGCATTGGGAATACAGATTTTCAGCACTTTGTGTTACAAGACTGTTCTGAATGTCTGAAAATATCATTACTTTCCTTTTTATAGTGTTCTTTACAAGTGTATCTAATGTTCATGCACACTTCAAGTGAATGCATTTCTTTTAGTTTTTATTGGTTCTCAATACTTTTCTGAACGTCAGCAGTGAATGTGCACATTAGCAAATGATCTAGGTTATGAAAAAGGACCATAATTTGATAACACATAATGATACCAGAAGATATTACAAGGTCATTGTCCATCAATTATAGAATTTTTATTGTGTTGGGAGCATATCGTAGATAAGGGGAACTTGATATGATAAAACTCTTTTGCTAGCCTCCTTCTGTGGCCAATTCTAGAGGTTACCAGAGTCTCTAACGAGCACACAGAGGAAGCAGGACTTGCACCTGGAAGACAGTGACTTCTCCCACCCCTTTAAGCTCAGCTCATCTGGCGACAGGCTCTACCTGGTGGCTTTTATTTACTCACATACATTTTTCTGCTGAATGAATGAACAGATCAATGAATTACTTAAACCAATAACCCTACATCCTCCTAGAAGATAACTTTGCGTCCAAATACAGATAGTGATTCTGATGCGTTTTAAAAAACATTACAAATCATCCAGGTCATCTAAATGTGTCGTGGACTTTTTGTCCTGTTCCTGGTTAGTGAGGACTGTTGCTGTGTTCTAAGCTATTCGGACCGTGGACATTTATACTCATGGCACTCTCCCTAATGCACAGGGCTGACCGAACCTTTGAATTGCTCTTAGGGAAAAAGCAGGGTGAACAACAACAAAAATAAATAAAAAGGCTCACTTGGAGCTTTCTCCTTGCTAATACTATTTTCTTAACTTGACTGGTTCCTTGTTCTGTAAGTGCACCGATAGAGATTGCCTAACACCATATGTGATAATTACATAATCTGTTGTCAATTTGAGACTTAAGAGTGAAGGGGTGGAGTTTAGTCTGTCAATCAGGTTGCAACTTGATGACCTCATTTGGAGGTACTAAGGAGATAAATAGCTAGCTGGAGGGGGACACAGGCTCACTCCCTGGGAGACATTACTGACGATGAGTCTTATGGAGCTACACTGATGCAGCCAGAGCCCTGGAGCTAAAGGGGCCACGTGGAGACCTCTGTCAGCGTTGAGATGCTTTCACCGCCACTGGATCCACAAGACTTTCCACCCACTGACCTGTGATCACCTTGCATTCAGCATCATTGCAGGTGTTTTGTGAGTCTGAAGAGGGATTTATAGATTGGTATTGGACTTATGGGCTAATATCAGACTTATGGACTTCATCTGGACTGGGATGTTTTCTCAGTATTCAATTGCTCTTATATATAAAGCTCTTTCTTATACACATGTGTCTATGAATTTGTTTCTCTTGTCAACCTGGACTAACACACCTTATAATCTAGACTAACACGGTAGTCTCACAAATGCTCTCTTCACTTTTAGTTTCTCCCCACTTTCTTACCTTTTTTTCATATTAATTTACTGACATCTAAAGCTCCAGTCATATTATTCCATTCATTACAGTCTTCAGTGGTTCTCCTTCTCCTCCTGGTTTCCTTTGAGGGTAGTTGTAGAAAATAGATTTGAGGGCTAAGTACATCTGAATTTGTGTGGCCTTTAAAAGGCGCTTTCTTTTCTGGCAGTCAAGATAAGTGTGTTTTCATTTCTCACTGCAGTTAGTGATGTTCATTTTTTTTTTCTTCTCAAAAATTAGTACTTTTTAATTTCTTAATAAACCCTAAACAAAGCTGGTGCTGTTGAGCCAATTTTGACTCAGAGCAATAGAGGGAATGGCTCCCCAAGCATTCCAAGGCCGCACTCCTTACGAAGCAGACTGCAGCCGCTGATGGGCGCAAACCCCTTTCAGTGCGCAGCTGCGCACTTAGCCACTGCACCACCAGGGGTCCTTCCTGGTTTCTTAATAAAGACCATAAGACAGCGCTACCGTTTCTTGTCTTCTTGAATTAACTTGTGTTTTGAAACATTTTGTTGACATATATAAACGTGTATAAATGCACTTAGGTAGTTTATTAATGGGTAGATTTATGCTCGTTTTCATTTGTATTGGTTTGTCACTTTATTATCATAGCATAGCTAGAGCTGTACTAACATGAAGAAGACTTGGCTGCAGATCTTTGGTGAAAGCACTTGGCTGATAACCCAAAAGTCAGCTGTTTGAACCCAATAGTTGGCTGTGGGAGAAAGATGCTTCCCTAAAAATTCACAACTGTGGGAAACCTATGAGGAAGTTCTGCTCTGTCCTGTCGGGTCAGAATCAGGATCCACTTGGCAGCTTTGGGGTTTCACTAATTAACATATGAAGTGTGGTTGATAAATGTAATAGGACATTTTGTAGCTGAATTTACCTTTCACAGTAAGCTTTTAGCATGTATAATATTTTAAATATATTAAGCACTTTAATAATCACTCTTGGGGCCCTGGTGATGCTGACAGGTTAAGTGTTGGAATACTAACTGCAAGGTCAGTGGTTTAAATCCACCAGCTACTCCATGGGAGAAAGATGAGGCTGTTTGCTCCTATAAGGAGTTATCATTTTGGAAATATTGGTAGGGTTGCTATGAGCTGGACTAGACTTGAAGGCATGGGTTTTCTCTCTTTTTTTAAAATAATTACTTGATTCCCTACTTGTCATAAGTTGAAATTAAGTTTTAATTGATATTAAATTTCAACAAAAGCAACAATGCCTGTATTTTCCAACCATTTGAGCTAGAGATGTATTTACTACAATGAATGGAATAGAAAGAATGTTTGAGGAGCAGACAGGAGCCTTGCTTTGCTACCTATTTGATTTTGAACAAGTTGCTTCATTTCATTGAGAAGATCAAACCAAATTAATGTATGGAACCATGATCTACTTGTTTATTGCCAAGCAAGGGGATTATAGGATTCACCCACTTTATTTTTTTTCCTTTATTTTTAACTATGATTTCTTCCCATCGGGATCAGAAACTTTTTCTTCTTAGTGAAATAGTTATTCTAAATGAAAATGCAATCTGGCTGATTTTGTAAAATCCAGAAAATATAACAGTCACTTATTCCACTTAATACGTAGAAGTAAACAGAAAATGACAAGATGTTTGTAAAGTCTCTTGATTTTGTTTTTCCTCTGCATTGCCTTTTCTTTTCTTGCCAGTGGTTAGCAATATAGACATTGAGCCCCACTTACTTACTGAAAGTCCTTCATACATAGTTATTTAATGATGGAGCGGTTAAAGAATGAGGTACTGAAACGAACATGCACACGTCTTTCCTTTGCAGTGCTGGCCTCTTGGTCGTGGTAGGTCACTGTTTTCCAGGTGCAGGTGCCCTGGCTCCACAGAGTTCTCATCTGAGTCCAGTGGAGGCGCTGAGTGTTAAACCTGAGTATCAAAAGGCCCGAGAGAGAAGGATGGATTTGGATCTGACAGGTCAAAAAAGTGGTAGTACATCACCATGTTGTAACTGTCAGGTGTTTTTGTTTGTTGTCCAAAAACCTAGCTGGAGAGGAGCCAAAACACGCCATTTGAAACTTGAGCTCTTCAAGAAAATGTGAGACCTTGTGGTGAGCTGCCCGACACATGACCACTGCACCACACCCCCAGGGCCACATTCTGGGTAGGCCTTTTAAAGACCACAGGGAGAAAGGTTATCACCTTTCCTGAGTTTGTTTGTTTTCTACATTCTTTATATTCTAATGAATCTTAAGCAGTAGATGGATATTAAGTGACCCGATTCCAGTCTAACTGTTGTCTTGTGTTTGCTTCTTTCGGTGTGTTTTACTTCCTGCTTTGTTTATCCCGGCAGTGTTCGACTACAGTTACAGAGACTACATTCTCTCCTGGTATGGGAACCTCAGCCGAGATGAGGGACAGCTTTACCATCTGCTCGCAGAAGACTTCTGGGAAATCGCCAAACAGCTGCGCCACAGACTGAGTCATGTGGATATGGTTAAAGTTGTCTGCAACGACATTGTGAGAACTTTGCTCACTCATTTCTGTGACCTGAAAGCTGCCAATGCCAGGTAACCATTACATAGTGAGCCCCCACCCCACCCCCAGCTCCTTAAAATGGTTGCTTATTAAATAAGGGTCAAACGCAAGACCAACCTGCCTCTTCTCTTGAAAATACAAAGACATATTGAGGGGGATAATTATAGCATTCTGTTAAGGTATGTCGCTTTATAACTTTTTAATCAGAAATCATCTTTCATTGGTAAACATCTTAAACAATGTATAGGAATTAAAATTTTAACTATAGTAATTTACTCAGTCAAGTCAATTGACAATTTTTAGACTATTTAAATATAGTGCATGGCATTTGCATGAAAATGTCTAAAATTGGTGTGTTTTTTAAAGGATCCTAATAGTGGAGCTGATGGGTTGTTATTAGAAAGGTTCAGTGTGAAAATAGCTAATTTTCAGGCATGTTAGCACTTTATCCTGTAACATTTGACAAGGATTTGCCTGTGCCCATTAAGCAAATCCACCTGTGTAAGAAGACCTCAATACAGCTGTTTTTGTTACTCAGTAAATAGTCTCACACTCTTAGATTTTCTTATAGGATATCAAATGTTTATCATACTCTTAAATTGTAGCACTTTCAACATGTGCATAGAAAGTAGTTTAATGGAAGTGAGTCTCCATCTGCCTTTATTGTCAGGTTTGGATCTGGGCTCAGTTGGGTTAGGACGTGACTACCTGCAGTAGTTAATGCGTCCTGTTTCCATTGACATTCTCACCAAATCCGAACTCACTGCCATCATTGAGGTGATTCTGACGCCTAGATTCTGACCCAATAGCCCAGAGTAGACTGCCTCTGTGGTTTTCCAAGACCGTAACTCTGCAGGAGTTTAGAAAGCCTGGTCTTTCTCCTGAGGGGCAGCTGGTGGTTTCGTACTGCTGACCTTGTGGTTATCAGCCCAGTGAATGATCACCATGTGTTACCTCTAATTTCAGAGATGAAAGTATTTGAAAACTAGAGATGAGGTAGAAAATCAGTAGAAAAAGCATGGGCAGGTGGTAACCCATTTTCGCTTTTAAAAGGCCCTGTTGCGTACATCTGTCTGAAAGTAGTGCCTGGTCTGCCCTGAGATACTGCTCTTGCAGTGGAATCTGGTTGCTACGTAAGCAGCAGGTCTCCACTTTCACTTATACTGCTTCTGTCTGTGAATCTTCTCTGCTGGGACTTAGCCGTCTCAGGCTTATGAAGGGAAATTTCACAGAGCCATCAAGTGCCCATTGTTTTTCAGCTTCTTGTCCCTGGAGATGAGTATTTGTAAACTCTGTGTGTGTGTGTGTGTGTGTGTGTGTGTGTATGTGAGAGTTTCATAAAATAATTCTTATCTGTAATAATTTTGGTACTTACTATCATTTTTTATTTAAAATTTTTTCTTTTACTGTCCTTTTTGGTTAAAAAAAAATTTTTTTTAATTGATTCCATTCCTCATGGGTCCCAGCCCACAGTTTGTAAAGCATTACTGTAGAGCAGTGGGTCTTAGACTCTGTGATCTAAAGTCTGCTTACAAGTCTAAGCATTGTTGAAATCAACATTACTTAAACATTGCACTGGCTCATAAGAACTGACTTTCAGACTCTGGAGTGCAGTGATACCACACTGGTATCTTGAAAGTGGCCGTGGTAGAAGTATTCAGACCATGGACTTCTTCAATGCTACAAATCCAAGTTTCTCTCCCTACGCCCGCTTGCGGAGCCAGTAGTTAAATATTCACCTGTCCCACCACTTCTTACATTGATATTTACTGTATTACAAATGAAAACTAAGAAATGTTCAAAGTACATGGTACACACGGTATTCTGTCAGTTGGCTACCTAAGCAGTGGAAAAGCTCACCCTATGCTTGTGCGAAAGAGTGAAAGGCTAGGCTCAGGTCCTGTTCCTATGATTGCAGTAGTTTTGACTTCACAGATTCCCTGACAGACTCTTGGCAAACGTTAGGGTCTTCCCCAAACACCCCTTGAAAACAGCTTCTTGCAGAGAAAGTATCTTCCAGTCAACGGGTGTGCATATGAATAAGAAAAGTGAGAAAAAACCCCGAAGCCCTGGTGTACCTATAGTCTCAGAAGCTGCGTTCAGCCTCTTCCTTTCTGAAAGTTCATCAGCCTCTTGGACCACCTGCTAATTTGCTGTGATATCATTATACAAAGTGTTCCATGATTCTGTTGGCAGACTGTCAAAGATTTGTTTGAATTCAGTAAAAGACTCATTTTAAAGTAAGCTGTTTAAATTAAAGCCCAATCAAAGACAGTATTTGACACCAGAACCTTATTCTGGGTCAGGGACTGATAGATTTAGGTTTAGGAAAAGAATAAATAGAGAAATTTAGTTTTTCTTTGTCCATCTAACTTCCATATGAGAAAATTTAGTTTTCATTTGGGCTGGGGTGGAGGGGGAGACATTTGCCAATTCTGACATTGCTGCATTTACAGACAGTATAAAGATAATTTTTATAGGTAAAGTATCAGAACAATGGAAGCAGAGAACTAATTCCCTATTAGAAGCTCTTTTTCTTTGGGCTCTTGGATTTCTTATGCCACGAGTAGATTTACGCTATTTTACTGATATTTAGGGTCTACCTGGAAGCTCTAGTTAGTAATTATTAATAAAGGAAAAAAAATCTCACTGTTGTCTGGTAGGTCACTGGTGTTTTGCATATAGATCATTGTGTCCTCGAGTGAACCCTATAGAGCCAGTATCTGATCATGCATCATCTCATACAGAGTACACAGTGAGGCTCGGATTGATGGCTGTATTTGCATCTGCCTTCCTCAAGGGCCCTCAGCCTAGAAATCTCTATTGGTGTACAGCGTTTTCATCTGCAAAATGACTTTAGCAGCCTTAGCATCACCCATTTGAATTGGCCAATATAAGACAAGAGAATAATAAATTGCATTAATAAAAGCAACACATCCTCTGGTTGACTGTCAGGCAATTGTGTGGCGGCAGTTTTCCGGGCAGTCTGTATTTATTTCTAGACCCATCGTTCTTTTGCTGCTTTAAGCCAATCCAGATCCCATTTAATTCTTGTCTCTGCTTCCTTTGTCCCATCTGTCTTGTTTGTGAATGTTTCAGGGAAATCTGAAAATGATTCTTTTTATGCTGTTAAAACAGTAGCATCTTCAATTTCACACTTTCTTAAGAAAATCTCTGCATCTTTTTTGGTTCAGGCACCAGTATGCTCTTTGAGAGGTAAAAAGGAGATTGTTTTTATTTACACAGTTTCCTCTTCCACATATCTCCGCCCTTTAACTTTGCACCCTCTCATTGTGAGGTAATTGGGAGAGCGTGGACTTGAGAGTCAGCCAGAATAAGGTCTGAAAGCTAGTTTTCTTATTGTAGCCCTCTGATTTAGACTCTTCACCTGGCCATTCCGATCGTTCATTTCCCCTTAGCAAATGGTGATGGTGATATCGAACTCTTTCTTGGTATAGCTGTGAGGATTAAATAATAGTATTCATATGAAACTTTAAGGAGGTAAAATGGCCTTTGCTCCATTTTACCAAACCCAGAGGTAAATAGCTGGAATTGAAGTCGACAGATGATTGGGCCACACTGACAGAAGGATGCTACAGAGATGAAACGTATAACCCACCAGAAGGCGAGGCAGACATCTGCTGCCCTAGAAGTAGTCACAGGTCTTGTGATCTTTTATTGGCTCCAGGTTTACTACTTAAAGAGTATCATACGGCCCTCATGGGGATTCCAGGGAGGCAGCACCTTTCCATATTCCATAGGTCAGGCTTGTTTCACTTCTTGAAAGGTGTTGTCCTAACTCAGCTCTAGAAGAGAAACGAAGCTGTAGCAGTCTGGAGACCATGTTCCCTCTGAATCTGCCTCCTACTGGGACAGAAAGGGGACTCCGTGTACTTTGAGGGGATTTTCACATGATCTCAAGAAGCTTCTTTCGTAGTAGATTATTTTTGGGCCAACCTTCCCAATTACATAATAATTATTTTATTTTAAAAGTGGTTGACACGGCATAGGAATAGCATCTTAGTCTTAGCACATTAAAATATTACTTCAACTAGAGCATAGTTTAAAATGCTCAGAATTATCAATCATTTTTAAAAGGCAATATGTATTAGGGCATGTGTAAAGGCGGACCATTAAATCTCTTTGTTGGTGGTAGCTTTGCATGTTAGGATTGAACTCATCTAGCTTGTATTAAAAGATGAAGAGGACCTGTTTATTTTCTGTGTACCTCCCCTAGGAACTAACTGCCATTACTCGTGAGAAAACAGTACGCATTTATTTGTTTCATTCCCTTTCTGGTACCTAGTGTGCTTCTTCCACAATTCCTTAATGTTTAACTCTCAGTGTTGGTTCCAGTTATTCTAAACACCCCTTATATTTTCCCTCTGAGCTGGAAGAAATACAAGGGGGCTCCAAGAAGTTTGTGAAAAACTGGAATTAAAAGATAATAGGGTTTTTCCCATGAACTTGTTGAAGCCCCCTCATATGAGAAAAATTAGCGAGAATCGTTGCACAACTTGAACAATGTAGTCAATGTTACTGAATCTTACACATAGAATTTGTTGCATTGGTATGTGTTTTTAATAGTATGCTTATTTTAATAGTAATAATAATGCTGTGGGAAAGGGAGAGATTAAAGGTTCCACTTTTTATTACTCTTCATCCAGATCTCCAAATCATTGGCTTGGGTTTAGAAGTGGGGTTGGTTTTAAGCACCAGTGCTGGCAAGATGGGTTCGAAAATGCTTGTAAGCCGTACAAAAGGCAGTCGGCTATCAAATTATGTAGCGTCCAGTCATAGACCTCACCTCACTAGAAATAGCCTTAGACTTTAAAAAAAATTTTATTGAGCGATCATTAACAAACCATACAATCAGTCATATTAAAAAGGGGTCTACAATCATCATCACACTCAACTTTGGAACATTTTCTTCCAACTTGTACCCATTGCTGTTGACTCCCCAGTGCACCCCACCCTCCCACTCTGTGCCCCCAGATGATTACTAATCAGTTGCTGTCTTCATAGATCCATCCATCCTGACTTCCTTATACAGAAAAACATGCAAAACAAGGGGGGAAAAAAACAAAAAGAACCCAGCACCATTGACCAAATAAAACAGAAAAATCCCAGTAAAAAAGAAAGCAGAAAATATTAAAAATCAGAATGAATTCAAAATGGGTCTGAAAGGAGATCTAATGACAAGGTGTCACATTCCGGCCTGCCTACTGTGGCTGACCTCCACTGGACAGCGCTCTTTCCCCGTCCTGAGATGCTTTGACCCCGTGGTCACTCTGTCAGCAAAGTTGGCCACGGGTCCTATTTCATGCTCTGTTTTGTTTTTCAAAATGAAACTGTAGATCAATTTAAAGAAGAGAGATGATTTATGAACAGTTAGTTAAAGAAATACATTTCTGAACTGCTGTGATTTGTGAGTGACCTGCAGCTGTTGACGTGACTTCAGGTAGTTGCCACTACCTGATTGGAAATCTTAAAAGAATGCTCCCACTAGCACTCCATCTTTCCCCTCTCTCCCACCCCGGGTAGCAGCTACAGTTCTGAGCTTCTATGTAAGATAATGAGGAGTGCTGATACGTGGAGTCCGCTACGAATTGGGCTGCTAACTACGAGGTTGGTAATTCAAACCCACCAGCCACTTCTTGGGGGAAAGATGAGGCCTTCTGCTCTCATAAAGGTTTACAGCCTCAGACACCCAAAGGAGCACTTCTGGAGTCAAATCAGTTCCATAGCAGTGAGTTTAGTTTTTGTAAAATTGTTTTTAAAACATAATCATTTGCATTTGAGAAAATTGTTAATATTACTAGAGGTGACACATTAAAACGAACGTATTGAAGCACATGGTATTTTCCTTCATCCACTTCATTTTTACCAAATGGTCTGTAACTGAATTTTTTCCATAAGCTTCTTTTCTTCCTCGTCTCTCCATTCAATTATGTATTGCTTTAGACATGAAGAACTGCCAAGGCCTTTTGTGCTGCATGCGTGCTTGAAGAACTCAGATGATGAAGTAAGATTTCTACAAACATGTTCGAGGGTTCTGGTGTTCTGTCTGCTCCCCTCAAAGGATGCCCAGTCTCTCAGCTTGCGTTTAGTGCTTGCAGAAATTCTCACAACAAAAGGTAGACTTATAAAATTGATATTACTAATGCAATGATAATTGTGCAAACTAATGTGCTTCATACTAATGTGGTAACACTACAGGACACCCCCGTTAACTTTCTTATATGCTGTGGGACTTGTGAGAATTAAAGTCTTATCAGGATTTTAAGTTTAAATGTCGTATCAAATGAGGACCTAATGTCGAGGGTTTAAGTGGAGAGAAAATGTTTTGAGAAACGATGTACAAATGCGCTTTACACAATTGATGTGTGTATGGATTGGGATAACAGTTGTATGAGCCCCTAATAAAATGTAAAAAAAATAAAATAAAATAAAACCTTAAAAAAAAAAATGTCTTTTCAAGAGAGCCTCTCTGGCCATGTATGTTAAGCCTGAAATTTTTATGTAACAGATGGTCTAGTGAGCAAAACATTCTATTTATTTTGACACAGGAAAGCTGGTTCTATGCTCTCCACAAGGAAGTATTCATTTAGGATAGTTTTTGAGTTATCTAGGCCAATGATACATGCTTTAATGAAACAATGCTATGTCTTCAAACTCTGCAGTGGCATTATAAAATATACCTTTGCTATAAGATTAATTGATAATGCCTGGGCATAATTTTGTGAATTTAGGATAAATAAAAGCAGGACTATGGCACCATATTTTTAACTGGCCAATCTTTTCCAAAAGTCAATCTCCAGCCTTATCAGCTTTGTTTGCCTCAGTCTTGAAGCTCTATGAAATTCGTTCACTATCGGTGACCCTGTTGGTCTTTGCAATACTGCTCGCATAGCTTCCAGCCTCATAGCAACATGCGAGCACACAACATAACAAGCTGACAGATAAGAAGTGAAAACCCCATGAGTAGCAGAGGGACATTATTTCATAGACCGCTGACACATGAGCCCCACCAAATACAGCTGGGGAAGAGCTGCCTTTTCAAAGAGTCAAGCTCGATTATGTGTATGTAGCACGTTTGGGGGGATCTTTATTGACTGGTGGAGCATGACTCAAAATGAGAAAACAAATTGACGCAAACATCCATTAGTAATCAGAATGTATAAAGTAAGTCACCGGCTAATAGAAATTGTCATAAGTGAAATGGAATGCTTGAGGATTGATACCTTACGGCTTGGTGAGCTGCAATGAATTGGTATTAACATTTTGAAAAGGATAGTTATATAGTCTACTCTGCTGGAATGAAAAATTGACTAGAATGGCATTATATCCATTGTCAAAAACATTTCAGGGGCTATTCAGAAGTACAGTGCTATCATAGATAGGATAATATCACAGGGCTGTCTATGAAGAAAACCATTTAATATGACGGTTACTAAAATTATGCATCAAAGATGAAACTAATTTTTTTTACCAACTTCTGGAGTCTAAAGTAGATTTTCATTTTATTTATTTATTTATTTTTTGGATTGGATCAATACCAATATTTGGCAAAATTTTACCATTGGGGAAAACTGGGCATGATGTACACAGAATCTATCTATTATTTCTTACTGGATGTGAACCTATAAATATCTCCACTGAAGTAAAAGTTAGGATGGTGCCTAGCTACCGTTACCATATGTTTTGATCAAAGATTCTTTTTCTTTTTTTTAAATCGTTTTATTAGGGGCTCATACAACTCTTATCACAATCCGTACATACATCAGTTGTGTAAAGCACATTTGTACATTCATTGCCCTCAACATTCGCAAAACATCCGCTCTCCCCCCAAGCCCCTGGGATCAGCTCCTCTAAAGTTGATTTTCAAAATGAATTTAAGATGCATGGATAATTATTGGTGATTAGAATGCAAAAGTTGCAAATGAAGAAGGGTCATAGTTGGAAAAGAAGGAAGTTGGGGATTACAGGGTAGAATTCTTCAAGACCACTGACATTCATTGCAAATACCTTTTTTCAATAACAGAAAGTCGACATACATTTGAGACTTGCCAAATAGAATTCGCAGGAATCAAATCAACTAGATCTGTGGAAAGGGGATGGAGACGCTCAGAACAAGGGGCTGACTGTGGAACAGACCATCAGCTGCTCATATTAAGTTCAGGTTGAAGTTGAAGAAATTAGAACAAGTCCACAAGAACAAAAATGCAACC
Organism: Echinops telfairi; assembly: GCF_000313985.2. Lineage (NCBI taxonomy): Eukaryota > Metazoa > Chordata > Mammalia > Afrosoricida > Tenrecidae > Echinops > Echinops telfairi. The sequence goes on along the minus strand of NW_022103906.1, from coordinate 57,445,318 downwards.
TTGAGTGTATCCCATCTAAATGTAGAGACCGTCTCAGGAATAGGTTTGACTCCTTGAACACTGGTGACCAAAGGACCTGAAGAGTTGGGGATGACACCAAGGACATGCATGGTATGTGAAGAAAGCAAAAGGTTATAAAAAGAGCAAGACACGACTAAAACGAATGTCATAGGAGATTTTGAAATTTGCTCATGAATGCAGAGTAACTAACATGAATGGAAGATATAATGAAAAAGCGCTGAACAGATTTCAGAAGCCAGCTGGAAAAGACAAAGTATTATAATAAAATATGCAAAGACCAGGAACTAACAAGCCCAAAGGGAAGAAAACACTGAGTGTTTCTCAAGCTGAAAGAACTAAAGAAAAATTCAAGCCTGAGTTACAATGTCGAAAGATTCTATGGGAAAGATATGGAATGATTCTAAACAAACCAAACTCATTGCCATCGAATCTACACCAACTCATAGGATGGAACAGAACTGCCCCTAGGAGTTTCTGAGACTTGGGCATAGAAAACCCCATCTTTCTCTGAGGAACGATTTGTGGTTTTGAACTGCTGACTTTGAGGATTACAGCCCAGCACATAACCACTATGACATGAGGGCTCCACAGTGAATGATTCAGGAAGCATCAAAAGAAAATGGAAGGAATATAGAGAGCCACTATACCAAAAAGAATGTGTTGACATTCAACAATTTTAGGAGATAGCATATGATCAAGAACCAATAGTGTTGAAAGAAGTCCAAGCTAAACTGAAGTTACTGACGAAAGACAAAGTTCTTGGAGTTGAAGAATAACAACAAATTACCAGTAATGCAATGCTGGAAGTGCTGATTTGCCTATGCCAAGAAATTTAGAAGACAGCTACCTGGCCAACCGACAGGAAGCGATCCATATTAGTACCTATTCCAAAGACAGATGATTCAACAGAATGTGGAAATTATTGAGTACGATTGTTAGTATGAAGAAGACTGGGAAAGAATTGGTGCATTTTAGCGATGGTGTTAGTGAAGAATAGTGACTAGACCATAGACTGCCGGAAGAACCAAAGTTCAGCTAGAGCAGTGGTTCTCAACCTTTCTAATGCCGTAACCCTTTAATACAGTTCCTCATGTTAGGGTGACGCCCCTCAACCATAAAATTTTCTTCATTGCTACTTCCTAACGGTAATTTTGCTACTGTTATGAATTGGGTGACCCCTGTGAAAGGGTCGTTCGACTCCCAAAGGGGTCACCACCCACAGATTGAGAACTGCTAAGCTAGAAGGTTCTGTAGAAATGAGATAACGAAACCTTATCTCTAGTATTTTGGACCTATTATCAGGAGAGACAAGTCCCTGTGGAAGGGCATTATACATATGAAGTAGAGAGACAGTAAAAAAGAAGACCCTTAACATAAACATTGTGAGAATGGTGCAGGGACAGGTAGTACTTGGTTCTATTGTGTATGAGGTTGATACAGGTTTGATCCAACCCGCAGCCCTTAAACAGTAATTAAAATTGCATGCAAATACTATTTTACAGAAGAACATGGAGAGGGAGTAGCCAGAAATTCAAGCCAGATTCAGACGATGACTTGGAATGAGGGTTATAATTGCTGATGTGAGATAGCTCTTGGCTGAAAGCAAAAATATGAGAAAGTTATTTACTTGTATTTTATTGATTATGCCAAGGCATTTGACTCTGTGGATCGTAACAAGCTCTGTATAACACTGTTAACTATGGAAAATTCAGAATGCTTTATTGTACACAGACCAAGAGGCAATTGTTCAAACAGAACAGGAGGATACTCCTGGTTTAAAATTAGCAAAGGTGTGCCAGAGTTGTATTCTTTTACCATATTTATTCATTCTGTATGCTGAGCAAGTAATCTGAGCACCTGGAGCGCATGAAAATAAAAGTGGCATCAGGATCAAAGGAAGATTAACAACATGCATTGTGCAGAGGACGCAACCTTGCTTGCTGAAATTCAGCAAAGAGAACTTGAAGCACTCCCTGGTTAAAACCAAAGACTACAGCCTTCAGTTGGATTGCAACTCAAGATAAAACAAAAATTCTCTCCACAATTGGACCAATAAGCAACATCTTGATAAACAAAGTATTGACGTTCCCAAGGATATTAAAGTCAAACTTTGAATCAGGCAAATTTGCTACAAAAGACCATTTTTAAGTATCAAAAAGCTAAGATAATGCTTTGATGACTCGTGTGCCTGACCCAAACCGTGGTATTTTTCCTGTACCTCATAGAGCTGCACAATAAATAAAGAAGAACACAGAAGAATTGGTTCATATGAATGATGGTATTGGTGAAGAATGTTGAATATACTGTAGACTGCCAGTAGAACAAATCTTAGTTAAATGCTTACTAGAAGGGAGGATAGCAAGACTTCATCTCACATACTTTGAACATGTCATTAGAAGGGACCAGTTCAGAGAGAAGGCCATAATTTTTACTAAGACCCTCACCAAGATGGGTTAACACAGTGGCTGCAACAGTGGGCTCAAGCATAACAATCATGAGGATGATATAGGCCAGACAGTGTTTCTTTCTGTAGTACACAAGGTCTCTGAGTTGTAACTGACTGGACAGCACTGAACAACAGCATTATACCACAATATGATCACTAGAAAAAAGTTAACTCCAAGATAATGATTAGCCAGGAAAAAGAAAATTGAAAAGTAGCGAAGAGAAATTATTCTTTATTTCAGAATTTCAAGTGGATAACTCTGTTTATTTTAATTATTTAATCCTTTTATCTCATTGGTAATTGTCTTATTTATTATCCCAGTTATTAGCCAACTGTGCCTATTAGCTGAGAGTAGGGAAGCTTTTTAACCTGAAGTAGGAGGAATTTGTAATAGTGCCATTGGCTTTTAAACAGTTTTCTCCAGGAGCCTTTGCTTTGCCCAGTTGGAAGCATGCTGACTTTCATTGTTGGCAGCTCCACTAAAACATATGGAGCCTTTTAAAAAAAGGAGGAGGGAAAAAAAATCAAGTGTTTTTGCTAAATTTGTTTGCATCTTGGTCTCAAAATGACTCTTCACTATTCCTTGACATTTAACTCATCTATTGAAAGAACTACTCGAATGTAACTGTATTTGGTAGCATACCCAGAGGACTAGGTAGCCTTGTATGTGTGTGTATTTTTTTTAATATTTGAGTTGTTTGTAATTCCTACCATTTGGGCATTTTAAAAATAAAGTTTCCCAAAAAATAAATAAATAAAAATAAAGTTTCCATTGTGTAACATGAAAAAGTCCTTAAAAGACTTACTTTTTCATCAGTGCTTTCTTTTCCCCACAGTCTTGAAGCCAGTGGTGGAGTTGCTGAGTGATCCAGATTATATTAACCAAACGCTCCTTAGCCAGTTGGAATACAGGGAACAGATGAATGAACATCACAAGAGAGCCTACACTTACGCTCCTTCTTATGAGGAGTTCATCAAGCTTATTAACAGCAACTCTGATGTTGAGTTCTTGAAGCAACTAAGGTATTTAGTGTTCCATTATAGGTAACTTGTGGCTATTAATTTTCATTTTCTGCCTACTTAGATACAAAAATGTGGTTCCCAGGGAAGCCGAAATAAAGGCTATAAATCATATCATTTAGTGACAGTCAAATTTAACTAGCTTCTCCTTTAGTCCTGGACGTGGTTAGTTTTTGTTTTGTTTTTTGAATGATCAGTCTATACTAGATTGAAACTTACTTAGTTGTTGGATGAGTGTCTGCTTGGCTGCTCAGAAGCATACCTTCAGAAGCCGGGGAAGGAGATGACGTTTTGAAATGGTAGTGTCGCCCGTTGCTTTGACTTTAATTTTTTCCGCAAAAGTACAGAGGTCCAGCATTAAGACTAAGGGGTACGTGACCAGTTTGACAAATTCTCCAGGACTCTCCTTTTTAGAGGAAATCACTTCACTTATCACAGTAGAGATACTTGTGGGGTGAGTGTGTGTTTTTATTGTTTCTGCTACTCTGCAAGGCGATGGACTTTTCCATGAACATGTTGAAGTCCGCTAATGCCGTCTGTGCAGTGCTGTCTGCTTTGTGGATGTCGAGGCGGCTGCTTCTCTGCTCCCTTTCTCTGTCAGTCTGCTGCTCTGACAAAACAGGGAAGAGGGCAAACTCTGGTCTATCTGCTTTGATTATGATTAGTAATTTGGTGAATCACTGATATAAATGTAAAATAGCTGAAATTGAGTGTTCGAGCTAAGTGAGGATTTGAGACTTGCCACATTTGCCTCTGAAGTAGGGTCAACATGAAGATGATTTATACTGTTTAATTTGCAGATCTGAGTAAGACGTTAAGAGGTATGTAGTGTAGATTACACTGTATTTTTCCAAAGTCTGTCATGTGTTTATCTGAGCACTGCAAATGTGTAGTGATTGGGTTCAATTGCATAGCTTTGTTTATATACAGTATTTATTTCTTATGGGATATAATCTCTGGATATTTTATTTGTCTCTTTCTAGGTAGAATCCTAACTAGGCTCTACAGTGCTCATGCTTATTTAGAACCCAATGCAGAGCTTCCATTTTGATGAATGTGACCCTTGAGCTGATAATGAACCAAGGAGCCAACCCCCCAGGTTCTTTATCTTGGCTTACACACCCAGTCAAAGGTCATGGGTCCATGATCTCTTTTGGCCTCTTTTGAAGTGTCAGTCCATTGAAAGTGAAAGAGCTCACAAGAACACCCTTGTTGTCCCTTCTTTGTTAAACCTTTAAAGCCGCTAGCCTTTTCGTTCACTCGCTTCAATCAAGTGGATGCTGACTCACAGCGACCTTATAGGGTTGGGTGGAACTGCCCTTGTGAGTTTTTTAAATTATAACTATACTAGAGCAGAAAGTTCTGCTTTCGTCCCGTGCTGATAACCTTAGTCAAACCTATAATCCAATATCCTTTCAATTTTATGCCTCCCCCTTTCAAATGTGCTGCATGTGGTCTGACGAAGAAAGCATGAGGACCACTGTCTAGTCTTTCTACACCATTGTTTATGAGCAGGAACCTCACATTGATGAAACGTGGATGCATAGAATTCGTAAGCAATTTTTTTTCCTGGCCTGAAGAGTTTTACTGCAATAAAGTAGATTATTTGGTAACTCCATGGAATTTAAGAGAACATAATCTAGGATCTATTGTGGTAGATACTTAAGTAAACCAATATTCATTGCCTTCTAGACTTGTGGACCAGTCTTATATTTTGTGAACCAGCTAACCAAAAGATTCTAGTCCTATGTACATGGTGACATAGATAATGTTGTAAGAAAAAGGTCGCAAAAGATATCTCATACCAGAACTAATTATTTTGAATGGTCAATTCTTGGTGTTTCAGCACCATTTGTCATTTTGTGCCTGAGCCACAGTGCCTTTAAGATAAATCAATCTTACGAAGAATTAATGGCTTATATAGGAAACAATTCTACAATAGCAAAGATTGATCTTTGTGCTCCAGAATATAGGTGATGTTACATAAATTATTCTGCCATTTCACTACTTAATGTTTTTCTGATACAACATTCCTCTTATTGACAAGTAAAATCGCTTTTTATTAGACTCCTGTCTGGAGCCTACATTGATGAGGCTCACCAGCTTCCTAATACAAATGGAGCAACTTTCATTGATCAGAACCGGAATTGTTCTACTGTTAGAGTACTTTATTGTCTCACTTTATTAATGTTTTAGATTTTTATCTCCAAATTGCTTTCAGTAAAATTTTGAGATAGACTGCCTAAGGCAGGGTGTTTTTTTTTTAAGATAAACCATTTATAAAACCATTTACTTTTCCTTCTTACCTATTTAGGAGAGTAATACATGTTATCTAAAGGAAGCAGAGCCCTTCAACTCTGCTTGGTTGGAATGTACTGAAAGTAGTATAAAACAAAACAAAAAACCCTTGAAGGTAGTTTTGTGTTCGTCTGAATTGGCATGAGATGCTTTCACAGAAGGTTTATAGAGCTAGAAGTATTCAGTATACTAAATCAGTGGTTTTCAATGTGGCTGTGTATTAAACTCACCCCAGGAGCTTAAAAGAAAATTGCCGGACACCCTACTGATTTTTTGTCTCATTTAGTTGTTAAGTACTGTCAAGTTGACCCTTATACATAAGACCTTAAGTTACAAGGGGTGTCAAAAAGTTTGTGGGAAAACATTTAATTAAAAGATAATAGAGTATTTCTAAACTTTTAAAAACTTCCTCGTATAACAGAACCAAACATTGCCCAGTCCTGAACCACCCACCGCCACAACGAGAATTATTTACCCTAAATGTCAGCTTTACCAAGGTTGGCTTTCAGTATTATTTGAAAGCTTCCCAGATGATTATAATATTCAAACACTATTGAGACTCTCCTTCAAATGGAATGCTCTTTCACATAGTTCTACCAGTTTGAGATATTGTCTAGCTGGCATGTGTATGTATTTCATAGTATTTTTACTATTTGGTTATCACTATTTGAAATATATGGTAATTCTTTTGAAACTATGGATTAATCAGGACATCTCATTCTTATATCATGTCAATTGTAACAAATAAAGAACATTCTGTCACTTTTTTTAATTAAATGCTTCTATTGGGGACTCTTACAGCTCTCATCACAATCCAAACATTCATCCATTGTGTCACGCATACTTGTACTATGTTGCCATCATCATTTTCAAAGCATTTTCTTTCTACTTGAGCCCTTGATAACAGCTCCTCATTTTTCCTCTCCCTCCTGAACTCTTGATAAATTATAAATTATTCTCTTCCCCCTCCCCACCTCATAGCCCCTTGATAATTAATAAATTGTTATTATTTTCATATCTCACGCTGTCTCCCTTCCCCCATGTTTTCTGTTATTCTTCCCCCTGGAGAGGGGTGTATGATTATGTATAGATCATTGCTATCGGTTCCCCCTTTCTTCCTTCCTCTCCCCCTCTTCCCCCTACCCTTCTGGTATTGCTATTCCCACTCCTGATCCTGGATTCCGTGTGTCGTGAGCACCCATCTCTTATCTATACCCGTGTACAGGTTCCTGTGTAGTCTGACTTCAGAAGCAGCATTCGGGTCATGGTAGTGGGAGTGAGGAAGCCTCAAGAAACCAGAGGAATATAGAGGGTGTTTCATCAATGCTTTACTGCACCCTGGTTGACTCATCTCTTCCTTGTGGTCCCTGTGTGGGGGGATTGTTCCATTGTCTACAGATGGGCTTTGGATCTCTGCTCCACCCCCCGTAATTCTCAACAATATGTTTTTGTTTGTTTACTTGTTAATGTGTCTGCTGATGCCTATTACCCGGTCCCTATGACTCCTCATGATCACACTGGTGGTGTGCTTCTTCCATGTGGGCTTGTTGCTCCTCTGCTGAGTGGTGGCTTGTATAACTAAAGCCTTTAAGACCCCACATGCTATATCTTTTAATAGCCGGTCACCATTCGCCTTCTTCACCGCATTTGCTTATGCACCCGCTTTGTCTTCAGTGATTGTGTCGGGAGGGTGAACATCTAAGACTGCCGATTTGTTAGAACAAAGTGTTCTTCTATTGAGAAAGGGTATGAGCAGAGCCCGAAGTCTGTCTCCTACCTCAATGTATTGCCATATAAATATATATACATAGGCCAATGCTTCTATTTTTGTGGATTAATGTGTTTACATATGTACACCTCTGTGTTTATACCTCAATCCATTGCTTTGCTTCCTAGGTCCTTTGTTTCCTTTTACCTTCCTCCTGCCCCACCGGCACTTTCCCCTTATTCCTGCCTCTTGGTACCTCTAGTTTGCTGTTGCTCTGACACCTCCCCCCCACCGCCCTATCTCCTCCCTGTTATC
>NW_022103906.1:57434747-57436491 GCF_000313985.2 Echinops telfairi | reverse complement strand
TTTTGTGTTGAACCAACATGTACCTCCTTAGGTTTGGTCTAACCTCCTCCCGACTCCCTGTACCCCAGCCGAAAGTTGTGATATAGGTGACTTCTCTCTTTTCTTTTTTTCTTTTTTTGCGACTTCTCTTCTATACCTATCATGCTGGTTACATTTAGCTCAGGGGACTCATGCTGTACTTCTCCTTTTGTGATTGGCTGACTTCACTCAGCATCATTTCCTCCAACTCTTTCCATGAAAAGACATGTTTAATGTGTTCATCAGTGCTTTTTTAGTGATGGTTAGTACTCCATTGTGTGTATGTGCCAGAGTTTACTAATCTACTCATCTACCAATGGAAAGTAAAGTTGTTTCCAGCTCTTTGCAATTGTGAATTGTGCTGCAATAAACATTGGAGCGCCTATGACTGGTCGTGATTTATTTCTTACCGTTTCTGGGTATATGCCCAGTAGAGGGATAGCTGGGTCATAAGGTAGATCAGTTTCCATTTTTTAAAAGTATTGTCAGATCGTTTTGCATAGCGGCTGTACATATCTATAAGACCAACAGCAATGTAGGAGAGTTCCTCTTGCCACATCCCCTCCAACATTTGTTGCTCTCTGATTTTCTGATTTGGGCTAGCTTCAAAGGTGTTATTAGATGGTATCTCGTGGTTGTTTTGAATTGCCTTTCTCTGATGGCTAATGATCAGGAGCATTTTTTCATATGTTTATTGGCCAGATAGTCTTCTTTCTAGTGAAACTTCTTTTCAGTTCTTTTGCCCACTTCTTCAAGGGTTTAACTGTTTTCCTCTTTTTACAGGCAAGGAGGGTATTGTAGATTTTCACAATAAGCCCTTTGTCTGTTTTATCATTGCTAAAAATCCTTTCCCAGTCTGTGGGTTGCCTTGTTACCCTCTTGGTAAAGTCTTTTAATGCACACAGGTATTTTATCCTTAGTAAATCCCACTTGTTGATTTCAGGCTCCCCTGTGTGTGTACCCTGCCCTATTGCAGTTAACCTTTTTATTCCCTGGGCCAAGGTTCTTAGGTTTGTCTCGATTCCTTCAGTAATGGTCCTGATGGTTTTGGGTTTTACTTCTAGGTCTGTAATCCTCCTTGAGTTTGTTCTTGTTCCTGAGGTGAGGTAGACATCCTGTTTCATTTTTCTACATGTGGATTTCCATTGTTTCCAGCACCACTTGTTAAATAGGGCGTTGCTCTCCACTTGATGCTTTTGGGGCCCTTGTCGAAGATCAGTTGTCTATATGCTGATGGTTTTATTTCTGGGTTTTCTGTTCTTTTTATTGGTCTGAGTATCTGGCATTACGCCAGTACCACACTGTTTTGACCACTGTGGCTCTGTAGTAGGTGTTAAAGTCAGATAAAGTGAGCCCTCCAACTTTGTCCTTCTTCTTGAGGAGTTCTCTGCTAATTCTGGGCTTCTTCTCTTTCCATATGAAATTGGTGATCAGTTTTTCCAATTCTTTGAAGAAAGTTGTTGGTATTTGAATCAGGATAGCATTGAACTTATAAAGATCCCTGGGTAGGATAGACATCTTTGCTATATTGAGTCTTCCAATCCATGAGCATGGGATATTCCTCCATTTGTGGAGGTCACTTTTAGTTTCCTGTAATAGGATCTTGTAGTTTTCCTTGTATAGGTCTTTTGTTATTTTGGTTAAATAAATCCCTAGATATTTCAATTTGTTCTTGGCTATTGTTTATCACTCTTCTTCCTGAGACACATTTTTAAAAATCATTTTA
>NW_022103906.1:57432276-57434222 GCF_000313985.2 Echinops telfairi | reverse complement strand
AAAAGGGGGCCAGTTCACTGTCCCTCAGACCCGTTGGAGGGCCAGACTATAGTTTAAAAAAAAACTATGAACAAATTCCTATGCACACTGCACATAACCTTATTTTGCAGTAAAAAACAAAATGGGGCAAAAAACACCCTGTAGCCTGGATAAATATCCTCGACGGGCTGCATGTGGTCCACGGGCCATAGTTTGAGGACCCCTGATAGGCACTAGAGGAAAGTTGCATATTTCATCGTTGCTACACTGCACCCTGACTGTCCTCCCCGCAACCCTTCCGTAAGGGGATGTCCAGTTGCTGAGACACGTTTTTAACCCAAGGTGTCTCAACTTTGGCATGGGGATAGTCCAATTTTTGTCAAATGTTCAGCATCATTTCTGGCCTGTTTCCACTGGTTGCCAGTAGTACCCCCACAGCTGCTGTGATAGCCAAACTGATCTCCAGATACTCCCAGTGACCCCTGTGTCACACAGTTATCCATCCTTCCCCTTCGTGGAGCCGCTGATTTTAACCCATGACTAGATAGTTGTTGTTAGGGGTCATTGAGTCAGTTCCAAATTCATATCAACCTTACAGGACAGAGTAGAACTTCCCCACAGGGTTTCAAGACTAGCCTTTTTTTTTTTTTAACTTTTTATTATTCTTATTGGGAGTTAATATATTCATATTATTCCATAGTTCAATTACATACAGCAGTATTGTACAATTGTTACCACAGTCGAGGACTGTAGTCTCTGCAAGAGCAGACTACCAGCTCTTTTCTCATGCACAGCAGCTGGTGGGATGGAATGGAAGGGGAGGGGGGAAAAAGGAAAATGAGCTGATTCCGGGAACCCAAGAGGCAAGCGAATTTTGGGAATAATGAGGGCAACAAATGTATAGATGTGTTTTATACAATTGAGCTATGTATTTTGATGAATTGTATGAGCCCCAATAAATTGATTTAAAAAAAATCGTTACACATGTTCTACTACTAATTAAAAGGTTAGCAGATCAGTTATTGAAAACCCTATGGGATGCGATTCTATTCTGATTCCCATGGGCCTGTCATGAGTTGGAGTTGACTCCAAGGCGACTTTGAGAATTGCATACTAAATAGCAGCGTTAGGTTCTTTATATTTATTAACTTGTTTGGTATTATAACAACCATTTGAAGTACGTACCATCATTCCCATTTCATGATTGAAGAAAATAAAGTGACTTACCCATGATCACTTAGCTAATGTAACAGAGCCTGGCCTGCCTTCTCTCAAATTTCACATTTAAAGCTGGGTGACTTGCTAGCCAGCGGGGCAGGAAACACTGGGGCCATCCTGCCTTAGCCTTACAGGATTTCCTACAAGTGTAGAGTCTCTACAGTCTAAGCTAGCATCCTCTCTTATTAACATAATGATAGACTACTAGGGACATAAGCGTCCAAAGGGTGGAATGGGTTAAACCAGTGGTTCTCAACCTTCCTAATGCTATGACTCTTTAATACAGTTCCTCATATGGTGGTGACCCCCCACCCAGCCATAAAATTATTTTCGTTGCTACTTCATAACTGTTATTTTGCTACTGTTATGGATCATAATATAAATATCTGATATGCAGGATATATTTTCATTGTTACAAATTGAACATAATTAAAGCACACGATTAATCACAAAACCACTGTGTAATTATATATTGTGAAATATTTATTTCTAATTACAAATAAATAAAATTTTGTCTTGAAGCATGGTCTAGCAGGGGTAACAGTCTTCACGCCCGGTACTCATATATGGGCATATCTGCATGTGGGCAGACTTGCCGGGAGTCACATAGAGGGTCTCAGACGACCCCTGTGAAAGGGTCATTCAGCCCCCAAAGGGGCCACGACCCACAGGCTGAGAACGACTGGGTTAAGCCATTGACTGTTAGCTTCTGTAAAGATTAAAGTCTTGGAAACCTTATAGGGCAGTTC
>NW_022103906.1:57430828-57432176 GCF_000313985.2 Echinops telfairi | reverse complement strand
TTTTTTTTTTTTTTTTAACTTTTTATTATTCTTATTGGGAGTTAATATATATATATCATATTATTCCATAGTTCAATTACATACAGCAGTATTGTACTATTGTTACCACAGTCGAGGACTGTAGTCTCTGCAAGAGCAGACTACCAGCTCTTTTCTCATGCACAGCAGCTGGTGGGCTCAAACAGTAAATCTTGCAGTTAGTAGCTGAGCGATCACTTAGATGTCTTAACCATTGTGCTACAAAGGCTCCTTCATGAATAGATAGCGGAAATTGTATTAGGTGGATTAGAATTAGGTACAGCTGAAAATGAACAGAAAATCCTCTGATGGTGTCACAGCCAGAATTACAATTAGTCTTCTCATAGAAAAGAAGTCTGGGGCTAGTTTATCAAGGACTGACACATGCAGGCCTCTGTCATCCTCAAGACCCAGGCTCCCTCCAGCTCACTACTCTTTGAACCTCATAGTACAGGGTGAATTCTAGAGTGTCATCCCTCACGTCATAATTCCAGATAGCAGGATACAAGTAAGGAAAGAACACGGCAAAGGTCATATACTGACTGCCATTTAGGAAAATTTATGGAACTTGACTCGTTGCACTTCTGCTCTTAGGCCATTGTTGAGGAACAGTGAGTGGTACATAATGGGTGGTTTTATTCTGAACAGTGATGAGCCCAGTTAAAATGGGAGGGTTCTGTTCTTAAGGAAAAAGTCCTGTAGCATCTTGGGCTGCTAACCACGAGGTCAGCAGGGCAACTTCCCCAGCTGCAGTGTGGGAGGAAGATGAAGTTTTCCACTCCCATGAAGAATTATAGTCTTGGAAACCCACAGGGGACGTTCTACCTGGCCTAAAGGGTCATCCTAAGTTGGAATCAACTCGATGGCAGTGAATTTGATTTTGAGAATTGCTAAGGAAAGGATCCCTAGAGTGGACAGCCTTGGAAACCATGGGGCAGTTCTAGTCTGTCTCACAGGTGAGTTCAAATCAACTCCGTGGCAACCAGTATGGTTTGTTTATTGGTTATTATGAAGGAAGAAAGAGTGGACATATTGCATAGTCATTCTGAGGCAGGAAAGCTCTACATCTCACACAAACATTGCAAAGTGCATTTTCTTCAGAATTGGACATTTGCAAAGGTTAGAGAGTTGTCAAATAAATTCTTAAGAAAAGGAAACATTTCCTTTTTTAAATAAATGCTTTTTGAAAAAGCATTTCTTGAATGGCATCGTAGGATAGTACAAATCGTTACACATGTATGTGTGCATAAGTAAGTGTGGTGAAGAAGGCTGATGGTGCCCGGCTATCGAGACCTATAGCGTCTGGGGACTTAAAGGCTTGAAAGTAAAC
>NW_022103906.1:57403237-57429583 GCF_000313985.2 Echinops telfairi | reverse complement strand
CCCTTAATAAAATGTTAAAAAAAAAAAGAAGAGAAAATGTTTTGAGAATGATGTACAAATGTGCTTTACACAATTGATGTGTGTACAGATTGTGATAAGAGTTGTATGAGCCCCTATTAAAATGTTTTTAAAAATAATAATAATAATAATTTATTTTAGAATGATCAGCATAAGGCTGGTCCCAAAGAGGTGGAGGTTAAAGATGTTCCTCAGAAATGTCCAACTTTTCTAAGTGCAATAGTATTCCATCATCTCTGCTGTCAACCACGGTTCCTCCCTCAGTATTTTCCCTCCTTCTCCAAAGGCCCCACAACTTGCTTTAGTGTCTCTCAGAACTTATGAATCAGCAAGGAGATGGCACAAGCTAATGAGGCAGCAAGTCTTGAATTTTTATTTCACAAATCAGTCAGGATTTGTGATGTCGAGGTTGGTCAAGCACAATATAGTGGGACTCACATCACTATGATGACTCCGTTGAGTCCTGGGCCAAGGCTCTTCTGCTGTCAAAAGGGTAGGAAGAGGTTGTACTCATCACTCCTGCCCGTGGTAGATGGACGGACCAAGTCTAGTCTCAGCCAGTTCCATAACTCCAGTGACCTACATTTCTCTAATAAGCCAGAAGCAGATGGTTGCCAGCTTAACACTGGATATTCTTGTTTTGACAGGAATATCAATTATGACAGTGAATTTGCGGATCATATCCCCAAGGAAATCTTCAGTAAGAGTCAGGGTCAAGGAATAGTACATCTACTATATTCTTGTCTCATTAGCATAAAAGCATAAGCAATCAAGCAAACAAACCTACTGCCATCAGGTTGATTTCAAATCATAGAGACTCTATATTGGATTTCGAGGTTTTAAATCTTTATCAGAGCAGATAGCCTCATTTTACTCCAGAGTGTCTGGGGTGGGTTTCAACTGCTGACCTTACAGATAGTAGTCCAACCCTTAACCATCTAAAACGGGACTGTGGCTGTGGTACATAGGCTAGGATTGACAATACATCACAAAGTGGTGGCTAGAAAGGTCATATTAAGTAATTAAGTGTATTGCAGTTTCTAACTTGCTATAAGGTATATTTGTACAGGAAGATAATAAATTAAAATTCTTACAATTTTATGCTTTTGATGGGGGCACTAATAACAAATAGTATAAGAATGAAGAAAATGTTCTGTTTTAAGATTGATTGTGGCGGTGATTGTACAACTCTTCTAAATATGATTGAACTATTGAATTGTACATGTTGTCAATTGTTTTTAAAATGTTATACTTTTGTGAAGAATATTGATGCTCGGCGTCTTAAAAACTACACTGTGAATCATGAACAGTGAAATAGCATTAAGTTGTGGAGGAGAGTAAAGGGAGAAATCAAACATAACCTCACGATAAACTAATGCACCCTACCAGAAATCAGTAGACATGCATAAACTGCTAAGGAAAAGGCTAGTGTGGTGGGCAACAAGATGATTTATTGTAAAGAGTAAAACAAAGAAAATTCTGGCAAGTTTTAATGAAAAGACGAAATGAATATAAATCTGTTTTTAAAAAACTTAATAAAATGAGAAGCTGCCTATAAAAAATAGTCTAAGAGATCTTATCTTGTGAGAAATGCAAGTACAAGGACTCCAGAATATGGCTTCTTCTCTTGGTGTTGTAAAAGCGTCGCGATCACAGAGGTGGGAGTCAAGCCTGAGGGACAACATGCAGATGATGTTCACGAGGAGGAACGATGAGTGGAACAGCCTGATGTAACGAAAGTTTCACAGTGTTAAGATGGAAGGATTTATTATGTACTGACATCTGGAGTGACACTACACTGTGGATAAGGTGTGTTTACTCTCCGAGCCACTGTTCGGATCAGGAGTTAGTTGTGTAAAGCACTGAGCCTAGTCACTTGGTTCATATTTTATCATATTCATAATTGTTAGTTGCTTTTCTGGTGGCTCCGTGGTGGGTCAGCTGGTGGAGTGCACCAGTTACTCGTGGGAGAAAGAGGAAGCTGTCTGCTCCCATAAAGATGTACAGACTTTGGAACCCATAAGGAAGCTGTGCTCTGTCCTGTAGGGTTGCTATGAGTTGAAGTCAACTTGAAAGTGGGTTTGATCTTCTTACTGTTGTTAGAGGGCATTGGTGGTTCGTTTGTAAAATTCCTGCCTCCCACAAACCTAGGAGACCTAGGTTCAATTCCTGGTCAGTGTACCTCAAATGCAGCCACCATAGTGGAACTTTGATGTTGAGCTTTTTGATTAAGACAGAATAAGAAGAAAAGCCCGTTGGTCTCCTGAAAATTAGCCATTAAAAACCATATGGATCAGCTTATCACTGAACAGTAATGTAGAAACTATTGAATTTGTGTATGGTCTGTTCTGGATAATCTTAACAGTAATAACAATAGTTCTTGTTACTGCATTCATTAAGCAAGGATTATGAATAGGTTTAATTTCATTATTGTTATTGTGTGCCTCTAAAATTGAATTGTGTGCCTCTAAAATAAGTATTGGAATCTTTACTCCTGTACTTGTGGATGTAATACCTATTTGGGGAAGAGGGCTTTCTTTGTTTTGTTAATGAGACCAAACCAGTATACCAAAAACCAAGAGCAAACTCAATGTCATTGTGATGATTCTGACTCATAACGACCCTCTATACAGGGTTTATGAGGCATAAATCTTTATTGGAACAGATAGTCTCATTGTTCTCCTGTGAAGTAGTTGGTGGATTTGAACCACCAGCTTTTTGGCTAGCAGTCCACTGCTAACCCAACAGCCTTCCCAGGTCTCCTTAGAGCAGCATTTCTCAACCTGTGGGTTGCTACCCCTTTGGGGGTCGAATGACTCTTTCACAGGGGTTGCCAGATTCATAACAGTTTCCTACCATACTGGTAGGAAACTTTAACATACTACTTCCAATGGAGGGTAGAACAACAAGAAAGACACTCTCAACAAAGACACAGAAAAACTAAACATAGTCCATCAATTTGATCTCCTAGATAGGTAGATAACATTGTGTTAGGCCACAAAGCAAACCACAGTGAATTTTAAAACATCAAACTATCTCAAGGCATCTTCTCGGATCACAACTCTATAGAATTTGAAATCTGCAATAGGAGTCAACAGGAAACAACCGGGGAAGTTGAGGAACACCCTGCTTCAAAACTGCTAGGAAATAGAAGAGATAAAAAATGAAATAAAAAAATCAACTTGACTCAAACAAGGATTATAACATACCCAAACCCTTGGGACAGAGCAAGAACAGTGCTCAGAGGGCAATTTATAGAAATAAATACACACTAAAAAATAAAGAAGAACCCCATTCACAACCGTGATCTAATATCCCCAACAATTCGGAAAAACAAGAAAAAGAACAAAACAAACCACTTATCATTGAGCCAATTCTGGCTCATCACAAACACTATATAAAATATCTGAGACTGTAAATCTTTATAGGATCAGACAGCCTCATCTTTATTCTGTGGAGCAGCTAGCTGCTGGTTTTGAACCTGCCACTTAAAGAAGCCCAACACATTATAGGGCCCTCAGGGTAGCAAACTAAGCCAACTGTGTTAGACAAGGTTCTCTAGAGAGATAAAACCAAATTGCTGACAATATATTTACTTATAAAGATAATTAGATATATAACAAGAAATGAACTGTTAAATCATATACAGATAAATATATAATACAAGAAATGAACAGTTAAATTATAAAGCACTACAAATGGCTCACTGCAACTCACTCCCGTGAGAGAGTTGTGAGAGACTAGCAGTCCTTCGAGTCTAGTCTGCTGCCAGAGCTTCCTCTATTTATAGAGAGAGCTAGGCTATGTCAACACAGCAGCCAATCACAAGGCAGGTCACCAACTGTCAGCCAGGTCACCAACCGTCAGCCAGGTCACCAACCGCCAGTCCCCAGCTTCAGAGATGTCTTAAAGGGACCTCAACTGACAGCGACACAGTCCACAGGCTAGGCTCCCCACAGTAGCCTTTAAATTGAGGCACAGAACAAGCAAGGCAGCCGCACACTGGTCCGATGATCAAAGAGTGAGAGACAAAAGGCGAGGCTCACCGAGCCATTTATCTCTCTGCCCTTCAGTTAATCCCACTTGTGTTTATCGGCCAGGCTGGCACAATAAACTATCTCACCAACACTCACCTGAAATACAGGAACAGTAAGATTAGGACAGAAATCAATGAAACAGAAAACAAACAGAACAAAAATATCAAACATGACATCACAGAGCTTGTTGTTAGGTGTCATTAAGTTGCTTCTGACTCATCGCAACCCTGTGCTCAAGGGAACAAAACACTGCCAGTCCTGCACCATGGTCACAATTGTTCTTAGGTTTGAGCCTGTTGTTGCAGCCACTGTGTCAATCGTCTTGTCTAGGGCCTTCCTCTTTTTCACTGCCCCTCTTCTCTACCAAGCATGATGTCCTTTCCCAGGGACCAGACTCTCCTGAAAACATGGCCAAAGTCTCTGAGACAAAGTCTCCCATTCTTGCCTCTGAGGAGCAGCACTCTGGCTATACTTCTTCCAAGACAGCTTTGTTTGTTCTTTTGGCAGTCCATGGTACTGTCTTTATTCTTCACAAACACCATGATTCAAACAAATTGGTTCTTTGGTCTTCTTAATCAACGCTCAACTTTTACGTGCTTATGAGGGAATGGAAAATAACATGGCTTGGGTCAGGAGCACCTTAATCCTCAAAGTAAGTTTCTTACTTTTCAACACTCTAAAGAGGTCATGTGTAGCTGATTTGCCCAGTGTAATACGTCTTTGATCTCTTGACTGCTGCCTCCATGAGCATTGATTGTGAATCCAAGCAAGATGAATTCCTTGAAAGCGTCAGTCTTTTCTCAATTTATCATGTTACTGCTTGATCCAGTTGTAAGGATTTGGGTCTTTACATTGGGTGTAATCCATACTGAAGGCTGTAATCCTGGATCTTCGTCAACCAGTGCTGCAAATCCTCATTTTTAACAAGCAAGGTTGTGTCATCTGCCTATCACAGGTTGTTAATAAGTCTTCCTCCAATCCTGGTACCACATTCTTCCTCACATAATCCATTTTTTCAGTTTGTTTGCTTAGCATACAGGTTGAATAAGTTTGTTGAGTGGATATAACCTTGACACACACCTTTCCTGATTTTAAACCATGTACTATTCCCTTGTTTAGTTTTTACAACTGCCTCTTGATCCATGTACACGTTCCTCAGAACAAGTTTCTCATGAGCACAATCAAGTGTTCTGGAATTTTTATTCTTCTCATAGTTAATTATCCACACAGTTGAATGTCATAGCATAGTAAATAAAACACAAGTATAAATCTTCCTGGTATTCTTTGCCTTCAGCCAAGATCCATCGGACATAAGCAATGAAATCCCTTGTTTAACCTCCTCTTCTTGGTCCAGCCTGAACTTCTGGCAGCTCATTGTTAATGTACTACTGCAACCATTGTTGGATAATCAGCAAAAATTCATTTACATGAGATATCAATGATATTGCTCTATAATTTGAGCATTATGTTGGGTCACTTTTCTTTGGCTTGGATACAAGTGCGAACCTCTTCCAATCAGTTGGCCAAGAAGCTGTCTCTGTACTTTAAAAGATATTATGCAGTAGCATAGTACTTTCACTATACAGATATCATACATGTATATATCCTGAAGGGTATAACTAGGACTAAAACTAAATAATTAGGAAATGATGAGTTTTGAGTGCTTTTTATCTTTGTTTTCAAGATATTTTGTTACAAGATTGTCTTCTTTAATTTTAATGCTATAGGCGTAATTTCTGAAAACTGTTGAGCAGGCACGAACCTTGTGTACTTGAGTTGGCTCACGTCTAGCACTGAGTGGTGGTGGCACATGCTGTGTTTTGATGACCCAGCACAGACAGAACTGCAGTTCTGTTAGAAGTAAATGAAGATCATCGACACCTGAAATCAGCCCATTGTGATCTCAATAGTAGGCCCCACTCCAGAGCATGGATTCAAGAGTCGAACAAAACAACTTGACCCACGTGCTTTGCATTTGTGGTCTTCTGCTTTGAAAGCTGTAAATTTGGAAAATGTACATGAATTCTAAGACTCAGTATTATCTACAGGGAGAAAATAGTTCCTATTTCATTCTATTGTGATACTTAATTGAAATAATATACATAATGCATCAACACAATTCTCAGGACAAACTGACTACCATCAAATTATTGTGAATCATGGTGACCCTGTCTTACAGAGTAGACTAGCCCATCAGGTTTTCTTGCCTTTTAATCTATAGAGAAGGACTGTAACCTTTAGGTTAGCATTTGAGCCCAAACTATTCAGGCTACTTAGAGCCTCAGTACAGACTAGGCTCCTAGTAAGAGCTGAAAAACAATTGTCAGGAGAAGACAACAAAAAAATTCTTAGATGCTAACTTGAATAGGATTAATGGGTGAACAGAGAGTAAAACAATAAAGTCATCATATTTCAGGGAAGAAATACTTGCCTCAACATGAAGAAGAAAGTCATGACATTTTCAATATAGCACATAAAACCAGACAACTGAAGATGGCGTTCAGTGAGCATTCTGAAGTAAAATGTTTAGCACAACAATAGAGAAGGAAGCCCAGCACTGATGATATGCACACACCCTGTTACAGCAGTACTGACAGTTGATACAAAAATATGACAAACAATAATAGACAGTAGATATGGGAGTAGAGGAAAATGTTTTGAGGCTATTTGAAGCAGTGACATAGATGGGGTTGCTCCTGTAATATTTAACTTCTGTAGGCGCTGGTAACTAGAAAGTGATTCTATGTTAATGGACTATAAATAGAGATAAAAATATTAAAAGCATAAAAGTAATTCTTTTCAAATAGATAAGATCTAGCAATGTGTGTGTGTGTTTCACATGATTTTATGTAAATATAGTTTTAATGTGTGCGTGTTTTAAGTTCAGGATACCTGAAGTTGCTTTGGGTCACAACTTCCTGACTGGTACTACTCAAATAGTGTAGAGCTATGTGGCAGTTACATAATCTGTCAGCTTTAGCAAAGGGGTGGAGTCTAGCCTGTCAATCAGGTCATAACCAATGATGCCTCTGTGTAGGCATGGCCTTCTGAGGATTCTGGGAACCTGCTATCTTCCTCCCTGGAGGCAGGACATGCACTCTCTCTCTGCTTCACTTTCTGTTGACAAGCCACATGAAGCTATGCTGATGGCAGCCAGAGCCCTGGAGCGGAGGAGCCACTTGGAGAGCTACGCCATCACTGAGATGCTTCCACAAGACTTGTCACCCACTAGCCTGTGATATTCCTGCTTTCAGCATAATTTCATGTGCTGTGTGAGTTTGTAGAAGGATTTATGGACTAGTATCGGACATATGGAATAGTATTGGACTTATGGGCTAATACCGAACTTAGGGACTTGATCTGGACCGGGTCGGTATATTTTCTTAATATACAAGTACTCTTTGATATGAAGCTCTCTCATGCACACACACGAGTGTCCCTAGATTTGTTCTGTAGTCAACCCTGAGGAACATAAGCTGTATGTAGATAAAAGGTGCTTCAGGCCTGGGGGTGGCTTTGGAAGGGTATGAGTGTTTAGATATTTACTCGGAGTGGTTAATCATTCTGGGAAATCAGCCACCTTCTACACACTAGACAGGAAACCGGTTTAAAAGTCCCTGTACTGGTAAGTGCAGTTTACCCTCTGAGCCCTAACTTCAGTTATTTCCCTTTTGTGTGCTACAAGTCCTTGACCCTTTCTGCTTAATATCACAAAACACATCACATAAACAGATAGCTCAAAGATTATTGTCAGGGACATGAAAACTGAGATACCTTTTTTGTTTTTAATGTTAAAAAATTAAATGACTGATGGCATCTAGGGTTGGCAGTAGGAAAATATCCTCCTGCCTGACTGATGGCAGTAGAAATTACTATATTTCTGTTACATAGTTTTGTAATATAAAAAAGAAGTCATAAAATGTGCATTTCCTTTTGATCCAATAATTACTCATAAAATTTTATCTTCTTGTAATAATGATTGTACAATTTACTGGATTGTGTGATATGTGGATTAAGTGCCAATAAAAGTGTTAAAAAGAAAAAATTTTTAAAAAACATTTTATTAGGGGCTCATACAACTGTTATCCCAATCCATACCCACATCAATTGTGTAAAGTGCATTTGTACATCGTTTCTCAAAACATTTTCTCTCCACTTAAACCCCCGACATTAGGTCCTCTAAAAAGAAAAATTTATCTTAAGGATAATCATGAATGCGTGCAAAGATTTCTCCAAGAATGTTTTTTTACAAAATGCCTAACAATAAGGGTTTGGGTAAAAAACAAAACAACTTTGATACATCTTTACAGTGGATTACTATGTCACAATGTGTTGCATGATAATATTTAATAATATAGGGTGGTATTAATTATATACTGTTTAATAAATAATGTCTATAAGGCAATGTGTGTAGCATAAACCCAGGTAGGAGACAAACAAAAAATACATGCTTTTTAATAGAAAAAATGGTTACAAAAACATACCAAATGTTAATCGTGGTTAACTTTGGATGCTGTGCTTTTGTATATTTACCAAATTGCCTACAGTGAACATATGTTGCTTTAGAGAGAGTAAACCATGGTGCAGACTGAGAAAGTGAAGTCAGTCTGGCCATTTACAGATGCGACAGCTGCAAGTTAACAAGAAACAAAATTCCTCTCACTTAGGGGCTGCAGCTGTAAAGTGTCATAGCGTTTCTTTGAGTGACTGCCTTTTGACTCACTGAGTGACTTTGTTCTCCAAACCCGAGACAGTCACAAACTGCTCTGTGAAATAATGTCAGTGACAATGACAGATCTTACTCTTGCCTTGAGGACCGAAGTCACTTTGAGGGCAAGAAGCAGCCTTGGGCTTTTCTGAACTTAACATTCCATGCCCAGCCCACAGGACCTTGGCTCCTCTGAAGTCCACCACATCCTTCAGCTCTGCTGTGAGCCCATCAAAATGCTGCTTCATGGAAATTGCACCCAAGCCCCACCCTCCACCACCACCAATAAGAACTCCAACTGTGTATTTCTTTGGATAGAAACTGCCATGGTCCTTTGCTTTGCAGGCCCTCCCTCACCGCAACATGTCGAAAAACTTTGTTTTTTCAGACTGCAGTTTTAATCCTAGTGGTGGTCGGCCAAGTGAACTGAGACATCTATAAAAATTTATCATCTGGAAAGAGTAAAGGTACTTTTAACAAGTTTATGTGTATTTAAGAAACAAACATACACATCCCCTTCTCAGATAGTGCATATCTAAAGGGTCAGTAGGAGCAGTTAACAACTTTGAACCCTCATGGTGGGCTAGGCATTGCTCTAAATATTTTAAAGGTGTCATTTTATTTAATCTTCACAGCAACCTTATGAGGAAGCCTGTAATTTCCACCTGTTTTAGAAATGAGGACTCTTGATGAAAGCTTAAATAAAAATTCCTGTGGTGACACAGCATGTGTTGGAGGCAGGATTTTGCTGCTGTGTTTCCTAAGTTATCTAGACAGTCCTTTAAGTAGTACCAAAGAGACAAAGATTCATCAAGGCTTTAATTTTCTCAATGGCTTTAACTAAGGTATTGTAATGACACGCTGTCCCTTTGGTCTCTGCCCGACTGGAGAAAGTGTTCAGAGCTCCTTCCTTTAGCAGGACTGTTAAATGTCCAAATGGCACACCACTCCACTATACGAGGGGGTAACCACCCCCTCCCCCCGAAGAAAAATGCTCTGCTGGGCAAAGCTTTCATATTACACGTTTTCCCCACTAGGTGAGCATGGAGCAACTCGCTCTGAGTTAGTGCACCCAGTGGCGGTCGCCTGGGAAGGTTCTCTTTGGTCAGAGTGAATTTTTTGGTAAAAGCAGTTTCACCTGAACCTCATTTTTTGTGATGGCTGATTTAAGAGAACAGCTTGTGGCAGTTAAATTTTGTTTTCTGCTTGGGAAAAATGCAGCAGAAGCTGTTGTGATATTGAACACAGCTTACAGAGACAGCACTATTGGAAAAACTCAAGTGTACAAGTGGTTTTCTCGTTTCAAATAAGGTGAAATGTCAAATGATGACAAACCTCATTCTGGGCGTCTGTCAGCTTCCTGAACAGACGAAAATGTCAACTCATAGTGCATTTGGAGTTCATTCCACCAGGTCAAGCTGTTAATCAAGTTCTCTATTTAGAGGTTCTGGAAAGATTGCAAAACAGTTTGTGACAAAAAAGGCATGATTTGTGACAGATAGGGGACTGGTTTTGCTACCACCACAAAAACCTCACACAGTCATCTCAGTGTGTCAGTTTTTGGCAAAAAACAAAAAAACAAACAACCCCCAAAACAAAAAACAAAACAGTATGCCTTTCTTGCCCCACGCACCTTACTCACCTGACTTCGCCTCATGCGACTTCTTTTAGTTTCCGTGAATGAAGAGGGACATGAAAGGACAGCTATTTAATGACGTCAAAGAGGTGAAGAAAAAAACAAGGGAGGTGCTGTCAGTCATCTAAACAGATGAGTCTGAGAAATGTTTCCAAGAATGGAATTGCAGATTTGACAAATAAATTAATTGTAATAGAGAATAATTTGAAGGTGATAAGGTTGCTTTGAAAAAAAATTTTTATTTTTTTATTTTTGGGTACCCCCTCATAAGCCTTAATTAGAATGTTCTCTAGCTCTGTGGGTTAGCAAACCTCCTCTCCTAAGTCGGCCTCCTGCCCTGAGGTGTTCATCTTCCTCACTCCCTAGCCTACGGAGCTTGCAGCTGAGCGTGGTAGTTACATAATCTATTGTCAATTTGGGACTTATGAGTGAAGGGGTGGAGTTTGGCCTGTCAATCAGGTCACAACTTGATGACCTTATTTGAAAATGCTAAGGAAACAAATAGCTCACTGGAGACGGGACACATGCTCACTCCCTATGAGACATTATTGACTACAAGCCTAATGTAGCTACACTGATGCAGCCAGAGCCCAGAACTAGAGGAGCCACATGGAGACCCACACCAGAAGTGAGATGCTCCTACAACCACTGGATTCACAAGACTTTCCACCCACTGGCCTGTGATCTTCCTGCATTCAGCATCATTGCATGTGTTTTGAGAGTATGAAGAGGAATTTGTAGATTGGTATCAGACATATGGGCTAATATTGGACTTATGGACTTGATCTGGACTGGGATGGGATGTTTTATCAATATTCAATTGCTCTTTTATATAAAACTCTTTCTTATACACATATGAATATCTCTGGATTTGTTTCTCTAGTCAACCCAGACTAACACTCAGCTCTCTTGTGTGCTTGGTGCCACTTTTATCTGCTGCTACCATTTCTTCACCACTTCACGGTTTGGGGGGTCCAAAGGATATATTATATTCTTAGCTCTTCTTTCTTGGTGACCTTGAGATTTCCTATTCCTCCTTTTGAGGTAGCTCTTTTTTTTTTAATTGGAATTGATACATAGATCATTCCATAATTCAATCACATCCTGCAGAATTGTACATTTGCTACCACAGTCCATTTCTAAGCATTCTTCTTCTATATTAACCTCTTGACATCATCACCCCTATATTTAACCACCACCTCTGTTCCTCCCCCCCCAACCCTATTCAACTTGCTGATTCTGTAGCTTCGCCATTCCTGGTTTTTATACCTCCCAAAATAAACAAACATATACTGCGACTTCAAGAGGGTGGCCCCCAATGAGGTAACACTCCAGAGATACCCTTTAATATGTCCATTCAAAAACAAAACAACACAAAACCCCCAATACATAAGATTTTGGAAGCCAGCTCAGGTCCAGCATGCACCCTGCGGGGAGCCAGCTGACCAGTTTTCACTGTTCAAGTCAGGTTTCTGCCTTTGATGTTCTGTACTCAACAATGCCCTCTGTTTAGTGGCCAGTTTCCTCCGGTTCTTCAGTTGTGGATAGAGGGAGTTCACCGGAGGTTTATGTCCTGTATAGTTCCAGCATTGAGTCCAGGGCTCCCACTGTCATCCATAACCTGCAAACCGGATTCTCACAATTTAGATTCTAATTTTTCCCTTCAACTTCAGATTATATGCTTCACAGTCCATTGGTGACTGATAATGGTGGACTTAGTTGACATCGCACTTAGATGGCTGCTTGTTCGAGGCAAGCCTTTAAGTCCCCAGACCCTATTTTATCTGATAGCTGGGCAAAGATGCCTCATTTTAAACCCAGTAGAATGACACAACTAACTAATTCCCTCATCAGAGTTTCATATACCCTATTTGCATGTTTCCACGTTGTCATTTGGTGGGAGTTACAGACTATGGCTAGCACAGTTACCATTTTGGAACTAAATCGTCTATGTTTCTGTATCAAGGAAATGTTTGCTTCTTATTCTTGAGCCAAATTCAGCCCTGGCAGGATCATTCTCTTCTCTAGAGGAAGAAATGCAAGTGAGTGTCAAGTGTCTTTGAACAGACTACCTTTATATAAAACTCTCTCTTATACATATGAGTTTCTGTGGATTTGTTTCTCTAAAGTACCTAGACTAACACAATATTTGTATCAAATGAAAGGATTATTTAAAAATTAAATTACCATCTTTATATGCTTACTGTTTCCAAACGCTGTATGAAGATATAGTTGGGGATCCTTGTGTGCTGCCCCCTGCTATCAACATGTCTGTCTCCTATCATGATTGGCTAAATATGAACCAAAATATTAACGCTAGTCATGAGCTTAAGGAGCTAAAGAAAGGGATCGGAGCAAAGTGCTAAGACATGACCTTTTTTACGTCAGGCAGCTCTGGGTTGTGTTTCTGGCTTAAAAGCATTAGTACTTACTAATACATCTGTTCTCTATTCTCCTGTTATGCGGCAATAACCACAGCACCTTATTTTGAGGATAAATGAAATAGTGTAAATAAAAGTAGCTAAAGAGATACCTTTTGCGTAATGAACAGAGTCAATGAATGTGAGCCAGTATTATATGATAATTTTATGGTTCTGTTTAAAAAATTTAACTCTTACTCAGAAGCTGCATATTTTCTTCAGTATCATTGATGACTCATTTGTTCTCAGAATATGAATCACTAAGAATATTAAGAGAACAAATTGTTCAGAATATTATTTATACCTGTTAGGTGTTAGAAATGTTAACTTTTATTAATTTAACTTCTGAGCATTTACTGAATACCTACCATGTCTTTTCTTTTTTTTGTAATTTGAAAAGTTTACTATATAGCAATATATAGTATTCTGATATTTAATAATAATAAAGCCTCCCAACACATTGAAATATCTTATAAATAACACAAGAAAATAAAATTAAAAATTTTTGCAAATGGGGTTAAATTAACCAGCACATGATACCATATGTCTGTCTATCCTGCAGTTTATTTGAACTCTAATAATGATAATGGCCATGAGTAAAAATGGTGCTTATTATTTGGCACTGTAATGTTGCTTTATATGATTCACAGGTTGATATTTTCAGGCTTGTCATTTCAAAAGTAAAGCACCAGCTGTATTTTTATGGTAATGTAGAAGAGTATAAGGAGCCCTCGTGATGCTGTTGGGTAAGCTTTGGATGACAAGGTTGGCAGTTCAAATCCACCAACTTTTCCTTGAGGTAAAGATGAGACTATCCTGTAAAGATTTGCAGCTTCTGAAACGCTACTTGAGGTCATTGCTACTCAGAATACAAGATACAACTTGTGACTTCAAGGAGCTTATGGGGATGGGGGATGGAAAGCAGGCATAGCTTTGTTATAGACAGTCACAGTTTTGTCCGAGACGTAGATGTATTATAATTTTTGATGCAATAGCAGATCCCAAAATGATTGGATACATTATTTTATTTCTTCATAGCACCCTTTCTGGTAATATGACTCTTTAAAGCAACAGTAAGTATAAAATAGTAAATATACGAGGGAGGCTTCAAAAAGTTCATGGAAAAATAGAAACAAAAGAGAATGGAATTTTCTCACAGATATTTTTTGAAGCCCCCTCATGTGAGTACTGTTCTGGAGCAGAAGTAATATAGGCGTTCAAAGAAGAGACAGCAATTCCTGTGGAGAAGGTTCTGGAGAAGAGAGATGTAAGGTCTGGCTAGGGGGAAATTAGAAAGAATGCATTCCAGGAGGAAACCCTGTGAGCAAGAGCTTAGAGAACAACTGTGGTTTTGAGAGGGCAGAGTAAATAGAAATGGGTCTTATTATATACTTTATGTTGAGGAGCAAAGGCAAGTGGACCTGGATTCAAAGGCCAGAGCCCAGTTGCAGACGGATTGGCAGGCTGCAATGTTGGGTTAGTCCTGTGGGGGGAGTAGTTGGAGGTGTTGAGCAAGGGAGGGCTGAAACGAAAGTAGTCTCGTAGTGTTTTGACAGAGGTGTTCAAGATGGCTTAGATGGGAGAAAGAAGGATGAAATCAAAGCAACCAATTGAAAGACTTTAGATGTTATGTTACAGTGACCTGCGTGTAGGGGAAAGCCTGAAGTACAATTGGTAGCAAACAGAAGAAGAAAGGAGCTGATTTGCAGTAGAGAAGTAACCAGTGGGGCTTTGAAGACTGATATTACTTGCACATTAAGAAATTACTTGTGCCCCAATCCCAACTATGTGGACAGCCATCCCTCTCCTCAGAAGAATTTACTTCAGAGGACAGCACTGACGCTACAGCTCAGGGAGAGGGACATGTCTGATCAGAGCACACGGAAGCAAATGAAGGGGGAAGAAGAGAGAGTGGAGCACATCCTAGCCCACCAAGCCTTGAGGACGATATTCCCACTCAGAACAGCCAATGCACAGAGAAGACCATATGGCCGGCCCCATTGTGAGACACAGCATCCCTCACTGACCCATAGCCCTACAGGGGACAACACTGGAGACACAGTGTGGGAATTGCGCCCCATCTGACCCCACCACAACGAGGCAAAACACTAAGGGCATGCAACAGAACAGCTAGGGGAGCAGAGCAAGGAAGCCCCGAGGGAGCACCAAAAATAGACTTGGCCAGGGCGTGGGACCCCATCAGACTCAACCAGAAAACACTCCTGAAGCTCAGCAAACAAACCTGGAACTGTTTACAGGCTTTTCTTTTTTTTGTCATTGTTTTTTTTTTTGTCATTTTGGTTTCTTTTGTTGCTTTGTTTTGCTCTGTCTTTTTTGAGTGCATATTATTATATCTGCAGCCCTATCTAGATAAGATAGGCTGGATAAACAATCTGGAGGAGAAAACAATGGGACTGATGGTTCTGGGGGGACATGGGAGACAGGGAGGTGGGGGAAAGGAAGTGGTGTTAACCAACCCAGGGAAAAGGGAACAACAAGTGATCCAAATTCAGTGGCAAGGAGAGTGTAAGAGGCCTGGTAGGACTTGATCAAGGGCAATGTAACCAAGAGGAATTACTGAAACCCAGATGAAGGCTGAGTGTGAACAAGAGGAAAGTAAAAGGAAATAGAGGAAAGAACTAGGAGGTCAAGGGCATTTATAGAGGTCTAAATACAGGCATGTACATATGGAAATATATTTTTATATAATGATGGGAAAATAGATCTTTGTGCATATATTTATAGGCTTAGTATAAAGGTAGCAGATGGACATTGGGCCTCCACTCAAGTACTCCCTCAGTGCAAGAACACTTTGTTCTATTAACCTGGCATTCTATGATGCTTACCTTCTGGACACGATCACTGAAGACAAATGTGTGCATAAACAAATGTGAAGAAAGCTGATGGTGCCTGGCGATCAAAAGATATAGCATCTGGGGTCTTAAAGGCTTGAAGGTAAACTGGCCATTTAGCTGAGAAGCAACAAAGTCCACCTGGAAGAAGCACACTAGCCTGTGTGATCATGAGGTGTTGAAGGGATCAGGTATCAGACATCAAAGAACAAAAAATTATATCATTGTGAATGAGGGGGAGTGCAAATTGGGGACCCAAAGCCCATCTGTAGGCAACTGGACATCCCCTTACAGAAGCATCACGGGGAGGAGATGAACCAGTCAGGGTGCAGTGTAGCAACGATGAAACATACAACTTTCCTCTAGTTCTTAAATGCTTCCTCCTCCCCCACTTATCATGATCCCAATCCTACCTTACAAATCCAGCTAGATCAGAGGATGTACACTGTTACAGATAGGAACTGGAAACAAGAAATCCAGGACCGATGATCTCTTCAGGACCAGTGGTGTGCAGTGGCCATACTGGGAGGGTGGAGGGACGGAGGGCTGGAAAGGGGGAACCAATTATAAGGATCTACATATAACCTCCTCCCTGGGGGACGGTCAACAGAAAAGTGGGTGAAGGGTACTGTCGGACAGTGTAAGATATGACAAAATAATAATAATTTATAAGTTATCAAGGATTCATGAGGGAAGGGGGAGTGGGGAGGGAGGGGAAAAATGAGGAGTTGATACCAAGGGCTCAAGCAGAAAGCAAATGTTTTGAGAATGATGATGGCAACAAATGTACAAATGTGCTTGACACACAATGCATGTATGTGTGGATTGTGATAAGAGTTGTAACGAGCCCCCAATAAAATGATTTTTTTAAAATAATAAAATTAAATTTGGGGGTTTATCCCTAACTGAATACATTAATCACAGAAAAAAAAAAGATATTACTTGTACTTTAAAGATCTAAGACAGTCAGATTTGGAAGGATGGTGGCCCTAAGGCAGAAATGGAAGTGGTAAGGACAACCTACCATTGCAAGTTTACTGTGTACAGGCAACATTAGATAATGGTAGACAACTTTTGGAAAAAGTGAAAATATGACCTCAGGATTCTACCATTTCACTGACACCAGTGTCCTTCCTTTTCCTGTATCATCATCCACATGCCCACCTATCTACAATGTACATGCTGTTGTGTATTATTTAAACTAGTCTTATTATTTTAATATAATTGGATATTCTTATTAGTACTTTCCTCTTAGTCTTATATATCCCCCTATCTATTCTGTGACTCAGAATACAACCAGAGCTGTCTGAAACTAGAGGTGCTGTAGGGGGTGTTCATTCTTGTGAATCTAGAGCATTGGAAAAGCTTAAAATGCTTACTGATTGAAAACATTATTGATTACAAACATTAATTCCCATAATTTTCTGTATGGAAGTTGCTACAAGAAGCATTTGCATGACAGGGTTGTTGGGTTTGTTTGTTTTAGCTTCTGTTCACTTGTTTCCTTGTGTTCACAGACTCAAATTCCTGAGTAAAAGGATTTCAGACCCATTTTGCAGGACATCTAGAAGGCAGTGTAAGAAGGAGGAGTTAGCAGGCGTCCTCACACTACGGCCCACGGGCCACATGCGGCCCACCGAGGACATTTATCCAGCCCGCTGGGTGTTTTTGCCCCATTTGATTTTTTACTTCAAAATAAGATATGTGCAGTGTGCATAGGACTTTGCTCATAGATTTTTTTAAACTATAGCCCAGCCCTCCAACAGGTCTGAGGGTCAGTGAACTGGCCCCCTGTTTAAAAAGTTCGAGGACCCCTGCGTTAGAGGAACACACTGGAAGACAGCGGAACGTCCGTGTGTTTCCCTTTTGTTGTTAGGTGACGTGAATTTTGACTCAAAGTGACCCCACGTGACAGAGGAGAGTTGCCCGCCAGGGTATTTATTCTCAGCTGTAATCTTGTGTGAGAACAGATTGCCAGGCAGGAAAACTCAGAAAGAGCTCTTTTGTTCTTTATCATTATATGGAGGAAGGAAGGCAGTCCCACCAGAAAATGTCGCTGGTCACTAATGAGCAGCAGGTCTCGGTTGGGATAGCTTTGCCTGAATATTCAGCCTAGAGATATATATAGGGATGCCATCGTTAAAAAGGATGGCATTGACCATCAGACAATTTGACATTGAGTGATTTAAACATGTGAGGGGTTTATTTTCTTCCTGTCAAAAGGTGTCCTGGCACTTTGGGGCAGTTATAAGGATAGCTCAGTGATACCAGTGGAAGCACAAACTCCTTCTGGTCGCCTCCTTTACCATCCGGAGCTTGTGGCTTTCATCCTCGAGGTTGTTATGTGGCTGCCACAGCTTCATCCATTGCATCCTTCTTTCAGGCAGGAAACCAGGGCAGAGCAAGGGCAGAGATGCAAGGGCTTGTCCGTGACATCACACCTTTTACAAAGCTTCCTCGAATCCCTATCCAGCAACTTTTACTTATATCAGATTGCCTGTAACTCTATCAAATGCCTACCCTAACCACAAGGGAAGAAGGTTAGAAGTTTTTAATCGGGTCCATTGCTGCTTCTAACACACTGTGCTTCAGTTAGCCAGGGAGAATGGATGTTGTTGGTGAGGCAAGCAGCATATGTAACACAGCCCCCAAATTGCAGACTGAAGATGCTCCTAGCAGCCTGTTCTTTGAGGTGCTGTGAGGCAGGCGTTGGTATTTATATTACACAGATGAAGAAAGAGAAAGATGGGAATCTTCAAGGAGCCCATGAATAGCTATGCACATGATTAATTCTTGTGCAATATAATGTTATTTTGTGCTCTAAAGGTTAGCCACCAATGTAGCATTAAATCTTAGAATGCCATGAGACTATGGTCAAAGTAAGCATTCCTGGTTACTGATGGGGGAGGAAAGGCGGGGCTGGGAAGAAGGGGAAAGAGAGGAAGGCGCTGAGCATGACCTCAAAGTTTGTCCCTCCAGGAAAGGGGCAGGTAGTAAGCCAGTCTTCTGGAATAGAGAGCAGAGCTGGAGGAGTAGCTCCATGATTCTTATGGAGGAATGCAGCCCGGACCTGCACATGCCACAAGCCCTTGGTCTATTGCAGGTCTTTAATCCACTTGGATTGCTTTAATAATATTTGGGCAGGGTTCACCATTCCTGTGTTGTGTTTGTTTAGTGCAAATACAGCCAAGAAACAGGAAACATAAGGAGGAAGTGGGATGAGTGCTGTTATATTATTGAGACTGAAATCAATGTCATGCAACAAAATGTTACGGGTTGTGAGAAGCTAAGCTATTTGTTAAATTGTCACCCAAATCACATTCCAAAAGTATCTCTGAAAATAATTATTTTTTTCTTATTCCATCTTTTATCTCTCCCTCTCTTAAACCAGGTATCAAATTGTAGTGGAAATAATCCAAGCGACAACAATTGGCAGCTTCCCCCAGCTGAGGAGGCACAAGGGTAAGACCATCCTGCTTCTCCTGTGACACACTTTAAGGTCGCTCGGTCTATTCGCAGGCTCCTCTCTCCTGTGCTTCCAGCTTTGTGTTGAAAGATGCCAGGTGTATTCAAATAAAAATTATTACAATAATGCACCAGGGAAAGTAAAAAATAGTCATAATATATACAAAGTTGTATTCATTGGAGATGTATTGCTTCTGTTTTTAAAATGAAAGATGATTTCATAATTTATTTCTTATCTTGAAACAATATTCATCAACAGTACTCTATTAAACGTAATCTTGATAGCCATTTAAATTACCCCAATGCATTGATGCTTCATAATTTACTTAACCTGTTTTCCTTTGTTAAGCATTTGGATTGTTAATAACTTTTTTCCTTCTGCTACTCTTACGTGGTAGATGCTTTAAAATCTACTCTCTGTTCCCGCCCCCCACCCCCCACCCCCTGTTTGTTTCTCTCACCCAGGCATGAGTCTGAGGGTTATTGCAGGAATAAGAATACTCTCGACTCCTTTTGAGTTTACCCGATGGTGGCATATTCCTCAGTTCATGGAGGGGATTTAATATCTCAAGTCGCAGAATAGGTCTTGATTCGAAGCTCAGAGGCAAACATTACTTCCACCTTGCAGACTAGACTTGCTGTGATTACTTGTCAGGGAGCAGAGTCCTAAAAGAACAGGGAAGAGTTGGCCAGAGACTTTTACCTGGTACTTGCAAGTGTCTAACTGGCACACAGAGGCAAAAGGAAGCTTATAAGAGTTAGACGCTTTCCTTGAGTTACTGACAGAAGACAGGGGCTGTGTAAATAAAAAAGAGAGAGAGAAATGCAGATATACGCTTTGAAGAGACACCAATTCAGAATCTCAACTCACAAGGAGGAAAATTGTGCAATTGTGTTCATTTAACAAATGTTTACCAAGCACTTACTTAGTAGGTGAAAAGGATGTCACAGTGAACTTAATACAGTTCTGTGGCCTCTGGTTCGTCACTAGCCTGAGAAGTAGTCAAATAATAAACCCCATGTTGGGGTGCTGTGAGCCTGCTGGTGGTTAGCTGATTCGTACTCACAACCAACCTTTGTGTATCAGAGTGGAACTGTGTCATAGGGTTGTCAAGGCTGACTTTCCAGAAGTAGGTACAAACCAGACTCATGGGTCTGCCCCTGTGGATTTCCTAGGGTGTAAATCTTTATGGGAACAGAAAGCCTCATCTTTCTCCCACATAGCGGCTGGTGTTTTTGAACTGCTGACCTTGTGATTAACAGCTGAAGGCAGGACTATATCCTGAGATGCCTGTAGGTGGGTTTGAATCCACAGCCTAGCATGTAATAACCCGATGCTTAACCGTTTGCGTCACCCAGGAACTTCTGTAATATGTGCCTTGGCATAAAATGAAGTATCAGATGGGAGTGGGAAGGTAGGGAATGCTAGTTCAGCTAGAAGGGAGGCATATTTTGCATTCCCAGATGGGGACCTGTAAGTAAAGACTTGGAGGTGGAGGTGTCTGACAAACGACCTGTGCAGAAGCCTGGGGCCAAAGTAAGCTGGGCTTGTGGGACGAGGCCAGAGTGTGACGGAAAAGCCTGAGTTTGGGAGAGAAGCCAAACGAGACCAGAAGCTAGATCACGAATCACCTTGCAAGTGACTGTAGCATCTCTGGCTTTCCCTCTGAGTGAGGAGGAAGTCTGGAGGCTTTCGGGACTAAGGAGCCACGATCAGCTGAATTCTTTCCAGAGCAGGGCCTCACCTGGTGCTCATTGTGCTTGCACAGCATTTGCTTAGCGTTCCTATTTTCAAGGGCATGCTAGAGAGTTCTTCTTGCCACCCCTCTCTTTCTGCCACCTTTTTTTTTAACATGAGTTCAGTCAGAAACACATCTTTCCTATTTTGTGTTATATTGCTACAGTCTCAATGTCAGAAGACCCTTCTTATCTCACACATACCTTTCTCCTTAAGCTGTCCTTACCACTGTCTTGGCTATTCTGGTCTCTTTCTTTTTAAACTGCCACGAGGAGAAGATCAACAAATTGAGAAATGGAGAGTGACTGCTAATGGTTTGGGGTATCTTTTTTGGGATGAGGACAGTGTTTTAGATTGTGGTGATGAGTGTACTTCTACTCTTTCTAAAACAAACAGACTTGCTGCCAGGGGCCAATGCTGACTCATAGAGACCCAGGGGTAGAAAGCCCAGTCTTTCTCCTGTCGAGCTGCTGGTGGTTTTGAACTGGTGATCATGCAGATCACAGCCCAATGTAGTGGGTGAAATGTATGGCATGTGAATTATATCCCAATAATGGTGCTGCAGTTGAGCCCTCAATGAAAGATTCATAGTTTAGACCCACCAGCTGCTCCGTGGATGTGGCTGTCTGTAAACATGGCACCTTGGAAACCCTGTGGGGCAGTTCTCTTCCGTCCCATAGGGTCCTACCCTATGAATTGGAATTGAGTTGGTGGTGGTGATTTGGTTTTAAAGCTATTTTTTACAAAAGAATGAGGAAATGGAGATGGAAAGAAATCAAATCCATTCAAGGCAAAGCTTATTTAAGCATTTCAAGGATATAGAGTCCAGAGCACCAGGAAGGATCCCAGGTGATGTAATGGATTAAACATTGAACTGCTACCCATAAGGGCAGTAGTTCGAAACTACCACCCACTCCGTGGGTGAAAGATGAAGCTTTTTACTCCCTTGAAGCTTTACAATCTGTGAGCCCACAGGGCCAGTTCTGCTCTACCCTGTAGGGTCACTGTGGGTCAGATTTTACTCCATATCTGTAAGTTTGGTTTTAGTTTTAGGGTTTTTTTGGGGGGTGGGGTGGGGGTGGTGTGTGTCCAGAACAGTGTGTGTGTGTGTGAGAGAGAGAGAGAGAGAATCCAGAGCATTGCTGTTCAATATAACTTTCTGGGGAGAGAGAGAGAGAGAGAGAGAATCCAGAGCATTGCTGTTCAATATAACTTTCTGGGGAGAGAGAGAGAGAGAGAGAATCCAGAGCATTGCTGTTCAATATAACTTTCTGTGGTGTTGGAAGTACTTTATACCTGTGCTGTCAAATATGATAGCCACTAACTACATGTAGATATTGACTGAGCCTTTGGAAAATCATTAGTATGATTGAGAAGCTTAATTTCTAGTTTTTAAAGTTGTCTGTGATTAGCGGCTACTGAACTGGGCGATGCAAGAGAGTATTTAGGAATTTCTTGGCCTCTTTATTCAGTGACTAAATGAAACAGCATGTCCAAGTACCTAGCATAATAGAGGCAAAAGCCATTAATTAGTAAAGCTGGAATTGAATAATAAGTAAACTATTTTTATGCGAAATTCAGCATTATGCAAAAATGGAAGACAACCATCCCATATCACAAAGTGGGGGGTTACTACATTATTAATTACATAACTGCCAAATTTAGCTGTGTCCTTAGCTATGTCAAACCACTGAGGATTATGGCCCAACCGGTTGACACATAACCTTAACCATCTTGCTTTACAACTTGGTCTTTATAATTCCTAGACATATATCGTTAATGTACAAAATATGAGGGGCTTCCAAAAAAGCTTATGGAAAAGTGGAATGAAAAGATAATGGGATTTTCCCACATTTTTAAAGCCCCTTCATGGTCAGATAGTAGGTATTTAACTATTGTGGGAATGCGAAAGGTTGGCCAGTGGGATAGTTAATAAATGAAGACTAGGTGCAGCTGCCTATATACTTGTCTGTAAATCAACCCAATACTAAGAAATTTCAGAAAGTTTGTGGGGAAATTCTGCTGTTTTGGGGTGAGCTTTATGAAGTCCCATCATCTCTGTGTAAAGCTGGTACTCTGTTCCCAACTGTCAGAGCATAGCAATGTGTTAACAGTCTTGAGTGACTTCCTCTACTTCCTTCTACCATCTGCTTTCCCACTTTTCAATTCTGATTTTAAAGCATACTATGTATGGTAGTGTTGTGATTATGTATTGGGCTGCAATCCACAAGGTTGTCAGTTCGAAACCACCAGCTGCCCCAACGGAGAACTATGGAGCTTTCTATTTTGTTCTCTCTCAACGTTGTTTTGGTTATTTGGACCTCTTCTCATTCAATATAGTGCTGAGGATTGATATTTTTATTTCTATAAGAAGGCTGTTTAAATATTTGCCAGGATTGAATTGAATCAGTTTGTATTGAAATCTGTATTAAGCCTTTCAACTTATAACCATGGAACATGTTTCCACTTACATATTTTTTTTCATCTCATTCTTGCCAGTCCCCTCACAGTACTGCCACACATCCTACTTCCTCCCTGTTTCCTGACTCTGGTCCTGTTTATTTCATAATCCTCTGAACTTGGTCCTTGGGTACATGCTGCCCTTTTTTACTTTAATGGTTGATTATTGTAAGATGTGTGTACCTCACTAGTGTTATTGTCTAGTGTCTGGCTGCAAATTGAGCAATGGGAAGTGAGTTTGGTTCCAGGCCTGAAGAGTTACTAAGGGCCATGCACTTGAGGGTTCTACGAGTTTCTCTCAGACCAGTAAGCCTGGTCTCTTTATGATTTTGAGTTTTGTTCTGCATCCCCCACCCCACCCCCTGCATTCACATTCAGGGACCTTCTGATAGGATCTTTTTCAGATCAGTTGGTAAGGGTTCTTCTGTTCTCAGGGTTGTTGAGACTGGTATTTTTGTGGTCCACTCGTCCATTGTACTAATGTGTCGTTTCTACATGCCTTTCCACTTTCATTACTTTTCCTTCCTCTGGATGGGGAGAAACCAGTCGTTGCACCTTAGATGGTTGTTCATGAGCTTTTACGACTCCAGTCACTGTCCACCAACCTGGGCTATTCGACTTTTGTGTTTGGGAGCTGTGTTATACTAATTGACTTTGGTGTTCCCTGAGACAGTGACCCTGATCTCCCAAGCCCAGTGACTATTCCCTTAGGTGCTTGGCTCCGTCTAAGATACATTTTCATAACATTACCCCCTGTATGCTCTGCCACATTCATGGATATGTTTGCAGCCAAACATATACACATATACAAATATATTCTCTACCAAACCAATACATATTCATGGGTACGGTCCCACTCTCTCTCCCACACTTGTTCAGCCTTCGTGTCTATGGGTGTATTTAGCCTTACGTCATAACTATTGCAGGATTATGTATATAACAGTATTTAACTCTTTCCTTTAATTCATACACTCCTCCCTGCTGTCTTTTTTGCCTCTTTCATATTTTGCCAGTTTCCTTCTGTTTATTGCTCTCTGCTTCATGCAAGTTAACATCTGTCTACCTTCTAGTCAGTTATTTACCTTCCCCCCGTTCTCACCACCCCTGTTAACAATCAAAAAGTGTTTCTTTTTGTGTGAAACTGTTTTCTTGGCATTGTACAACAGTGGCCTCAAACATTGTTCATTTGTGATGGACTAATTTCATTCATCATAATGTCCTCCAGATTCATCCATGTGGTGGGAGGTTTTAGATTCATCCTTATTATTTAATGTTGTGTAGTATTCTACTTATATGTACATATCAATGTTTGTTTATTCAGTCTTCCATTCATGGACATTTGGGTGGTTTCCATCATTTTGCTATTGTGAATAGTGCTATGATGAACATGGGTGCGCACATATCTGTTCATTCACCCATTCTTATTACTGATGTATTTGAATTACGATATTGGTGAAGAATATCCAAAGTACTGTGTACTACAGGAAGAACAAACAAGTCTATCTTGGAAGAAGTACACCAGAATGCTCCTTAGAACTGGGATGGCAAGACTTCGTCTCACATACTTTGAAACGTTATCAGAAGACCATCCTGGACAAAGACATCATGCCTGGGAAAGCAGCCCCAGGGGCATGAAAGAGAGGAAGACTTCAAGAGAGACTTACACAGTGGCTGCAACAGCGGGCTCAGACTAACAGTGATGGTGCGCAGGATCGGCAATGTCTCATTGTGTTGCGTGTGGGTCACCGTGATTCAGAATCGAGCAAGAGTACCTAACAACAACATTCTCAACCCACTTACTTAAGTCTCCTCTAATCTCTTTCCATGGTGGTTTTTCATACTTTTCATTGTGTAACTCCTTCACGTCCCTGGTTACATTTCTTTCTAGTTATTGTTACAGCTGCTAATGTAAATGAACTTGTTCCTCTAATTTTTCTTTTAGATCCCTCTTAGCTGGTGTATAGAAACCCAACTTTTTAAAAACAATTTTATTGACATATAGCTTACATATGATACAACTCAACAGTTTAATCATATTAAAAAAGAATCATGCAGTCATCACCACAATTCTAGAATTGTATTCTTTTTCGTACTCTTTGTCATTAGCTCCTCATTTCCCCATAACCTTCCCTGGCCTGCCGTGCTCCTGTTGTTGTTGTTGTTGTTGTTGTTAGGGGCCATTAAGTCAGTTCTAACCCATGGAGACCCTCTACAACTAGAAGGAAACACTGCCCCATCCTGCGCCATTCTTACAGCGCATTGTTGCAGCCATGGTGTCAGTCCATCTCCTTGAGGGCCTTCCCTCCCTTTGCTGCCCCTTTTTTGGCACCCAACATGATGTCCTTCTCAGGGCCTGGTCTCCCTGACAGTGTGTCCAGCATTTGTAAGACAAAGGCTCAACACTGCTGCTTCCAAGGAGTCCTCTGGCTGTACTTCTTCAAAGACAGGTCCGTTTTTCATTTCAGCAGTCCACAGTACTTTATTTATTCTTCTCCAGCACCACAATGGAAAGGCATCAATTCTACTTCGATATTCTTTAAGGTCCCACTTTCACGAGCATATGAGGCAGTTGAAAATACCGTGGCTTGGGTCAGGCGCACCTTAGTTCACAAAGCCCTTTTCAATACTCTAAAGAGGTCTTGTGCACAGATTTACCGTCGCAACTGGTCTGTTGATCTCTTGACTGCTGCTTCCGTGAGCACTGATTGTGGATCCAAGCAAGACAAAATCCTTAACAACTTCCACCTTTTCTCCCGTTCTTCATGATGTTACCTATTGGGCCTATTGTGAGGATTCTGGTGGTCTTACACTGAATTGTAATCTATACTGAAGGCTGTCATGCCCCTCTTATTGTTGTTGTTAGGTGTCATTGAGTTGGTTCCAACCCATTGAGACCCTATGCCAATGGTTCTCAACCTGTGGGTCATGACCCCTTTGGGGGTCGAATGACTCTTTCACAGGGGTCACCCGATTCATAACAGTAGCAAAATTTCAGTTATGAAGTAGCAATGA
>NW_022103906.1:57388575-57399664 GCF_000313985.2 Echinops telfairi | reverse complement strand
GGACTGCAAACTAA
The DNA here is from genome assembly GCF_000313985.2 of Echinops telfairi. Taxonomy (NCBI): domain Eukaryota; kingdom Metazoa; phylum Chordata; class Mammalia; order Afrosoricida; family Tenrecidae; genus Echinops; species Echinops telfairi. The sequence goes on along the minus strand of NW_022103906.1, from coordinate 57,399,650 downwards.
AAGGTGGGTGAGTCAACCCCCACCAGTTACTTGCAGGAGAAACATGGGGCTACTGGGATCAGCTGGGATTGACTCCTGAGTAGGGGTCGGGTTGGGTAATTAAGGGAAAAGGTTCTTACAGAAAGTAGTAAAAGTTGTAGTGCTTGAGACCTTTAACGGAAGGAACTAAAGGTAGAGTGCTGTAAGCACACCTGAACTTCTGAGGTCTCCATTATTTAAGGAGTGGTTGGCCAACAACTCCAGCCAAGATTCCATCTTCCACAAATAGCATTTCTACTAAAGTAGAGCAAACACTTCAGAATATGAGATTTCAGGTGTTTGGCATAAGAGACCCTCATCAGTTTTTAAAAAAAGAACATACCAGTTTCAGGTTAAATAGTATGGCAAACATTTTTTTTTAGTTCCTGGGTAGTGTTTGAAGTAATTTTCAGATAGTTTTAAATAAGTGTGTGATGCTTTCTAACTCCTGAGAATTACTCCCAGCTTTGTGTTAAATCAAGCACCATATCTCACTTCCAATCTTTCTTTTTTAATTTTAATAAATCATTTTATTGGGGGTTCTTATAGCTCTTGTAACAATCCATACATCAATTGTATCAAGCACATTTGTCCATATGTTGCCGTCATCATTTCCAAAACATTTTCTTTCTCCTTGAGCCTTTGGTAGCAGCTCCTCTTTTCCCCCTCACTTTGCATCTTGACTGTTGTTGCTGGTAGGTGCCCTCAGGTCAGACCCTGCTCATAGCAACCCTGTGTACAACAGAAGGAAACACGGCCGGGTCCTGCATCACCATCCCTGTGCATGAGCCCATTGTTGCCGCCACTGTGCCAATCCATTTGTGGAGGAACTTCCTCTTTTCCACTGCCTAGCATGATTTTTCTACTGCACCAAGCATGATGTTCATCTCCAGGGACTGGTCTTTCCTCACTTGTTCAGCGTATGAGAGACAAAGTCTTGCCATCCTTGCCCGTAAGGACCATCTGGCTATACCTATTCTGAGACAGATTTGTTTGTTCTTTTGGCAGTCCACGGTACTTTAGGACCTAAATCAATGTGTATCTGTTTCCCCCACCCTCCTATCCTGGTGACTTCGTTAAGCTTCTATTTAAATGTTAGAGGAGAGATTTAAAGGTTTGTTTTTAAATCCTCTGTAGACAGGAAGAGGAATGGAGGCCCTTCCATCATTTTCTAGTGGAGAGCTGGTTTATTCCTGATGTAGATTGTCTGAGTGATGGGAGAAGCCCCATGTGTCCTGGGGAGAAAGTTGTCTCTGAAAGCCCGTGAGTGGTTGGCTGTGTGCAGCTTGATCAGCTCTTGCTGCTAGCCGGCGATGTTGTACCTCTCTGTCAGCAGTAATTCTCACTGGGGAGAGGGACACAATTTTGTACCTTCACCTTCTCCCCCCCCCAGGGGACATTTGACAACGTCTGGAGACATTTTTGGCCCTCACAGCTGAGGGGAGGAATGCTACTGGCATCTAGTGGCCGAGGCCAGCGATACCACTAAGTACCAATAATGCATGGGCATTCCCAATAAAGCATTGTCTGGGCTCAAAGGTCAGTGTTCCCCGGATTGAAAAATGTGCTCCAACCCACCTCTGTGCTGGCCGTCAACTCCCTCATCCAACCGTCTGAAGATGTTGCTAAGAGGATATACTTTGGACTTGACAGCAAACTATGAGAGAAGAAAAAAGTCCTTCGACATTTTCTAATGTGTGAAAATGGCGTCGTTTTAATCTAGTTATTATTCTGTGGAGGCCCTACTTCCCACTGTTAATTCACTCTGCTTTGTGCCATTAGAAGTAGCACTTAACCAACCGCCCTCCAGGGTTTCATTTTACTGTAAGCCATTTCAGTTGTTTAAGGAAGAGCTACATCTGAGGCAGGAAATGTATAGCAAAATGCAGTGCCATGATGCCACTCGTAATCCTGTTGTAATCTCTCCGTACCTACGATGCAATCTAATGGCCTTTTCCAGTACAATGACCTAAACTAACCAATTTCTTCTTGTAACCTCAGTAAGAACCCAGTTGTTTAGGAGGAAAAAATCAGACATTCCTCATTAATTGCTTTAGATTATGATATCACATTCATGTTCATATTAACACCAGTGTAAAGAGTCACCGTCATCCAGTCCCCACTGGCCGCTGTTCGTCTTCTTGGCCTCCTTTTTAAAACTAGAGCAAACATTTCATGATTAACCCAGTTTTTAACAATGCACAGTGTTACCTAAGACTCGGCAGAGAAGCAGCCGTATGAATCTGGCATGAGCTGGCTCTCAGTGTGTTGTCTCAGCCCCGCTTGCCTGCACTTTTCTTGATGTGAATGTTTCTTGGATGAATGGGTTTTAAGGCCACAAAGAAACAATTCATCTTCAATGCTGGATTTACAAGGGTTTTTGCATGGCAGAAACATAGGCTGTATGAGCACCATGTTAGTTATTTAGTCCTGAACATAGCACTAGTTTTCTGAGGCAAAAATAAACAGAACTGTCTAGGCAGCAAGCTGCAGTTGGATTTGCTAGCAACAAGCTTTGTGAGCAGACAATGGCTTTGTGTTGCCCTTTAACAAACAACGCATGCACGTGAGCAGGCGGCATTCAGGCAGAACATGAGCAGATTCTTCCCAGCCTTGCAGCTGGGGTTTAGGGGAAGCCTTTTCCTCTTCCTTTCTTCATTCTCGTTGGAATTTGCGTCTAGGTTTTGTCTTTTTCAGAAAAGCTCTTAGGCTTTCTTGGGCATAGAGGAATATGGTTGTTGGAAAATGGATATTGGTTCCCTCTGTTATCTCTCCCAGAATGCTTTAACTCAAAATTAGAACCAAGGTCGAGGTTTGTTTTATAGAAGACAACTTTTGTCCCCAAAAGTTATGGTGATTCATGCTACTCACAAAATTTAGAGTTTGTGAATAAATTCCTGAACAATTAAAGTCTTCCAAGTATACACTTCTGTAGGTTCATTCACAAAGCATCTTAGTTTGTACTAGGCAAATTTCATAATTTGGACACAAACTATAATTACATTTATCCTCCCTCCAAAAGATCTTTGAAATTATATGTTTTCTTCTGAATATAAATGTCAAACTAATGCGTTTTTTGGTCAGAGCCTCACCATTCAAGCTTAGTAAAAATTGAGAAACTATGATTGAAGTCAAATGAAAATACCTGCTTGGCACATATATGGGAAACTTACAATATATAAACAGATAATAAAGATGTTTTAAACATGATCTTCAACTAACCTGAAGTCTACCTGTGACAAGTACCATAAACGCTGTTGCTGACAGTAGAATTGCTTTATGGTACTGTGCCCACAGTTTTTGTTTCCCCAGTTAATCTGTTCATTTTGCTTGAGGTACTGTTTTAAGCGTTTGCATAAATCCGCTAAGTTGTTCATGGAAGGAGCAGTGATCGCCTTAGGGAATTAAAGGTCTTCAACTGAAAGTACCAAACATGACTTTGACTTTAGTCGTAGGAAAACCAAAAAGTAAACTTCTTCTCTAATTGTTGGTAGTACCAAGAGTAAGCTAAATGTTTGCTAACTCACCTCCAGAAAATACGTGTAACCTGCTTATCTATAGAGTTGCCATATCTAAGTAGACGTGTTTATACGTACTTCACCCAACCCCAAAGTCAATTCTATCAAGTTGATTCTGGTCGAACTGCCCCGTGGATTTTCAAGACGAATGGCCGGAATAGAAAGCCTCATCTCTCCCCCGGAGCAGCGGGTGGGTTCAAACTGCTGATACAGTTAGCAGCCCAACATGTAACCCACAGCGCCCCCAGTGGTCACTCTAGTAGCTCTGGTGCTGTCAGGTAAGCATTGCACTGGTAACCACAAGGCTGGCAATTCCAACACACAATCTGTTCCACAGGAGAGAGATGAGGCTGCCATGATTTTCGTTTAGGCCACATTGCAACATTGTTATTGCAGGGATCATCCAACTAGTTTCCTTATCAGACCTGGACCTCTCAGTGTATTTTTTATCCTGTTTCTGGTGGCATATTTAAAAGTACAAAAAAGGTTCATTCATGGCATACACCTGCTCAAAACCCAGTAAAGATTCTCGATGCTTTGGGGCAAATACTGTTCTATGAGTTAGAGGGTTTTGCATCTGTTGCCTACTGCTTACTTAATATGTCCTTTGGTTGAATTATGCCCTTGCTCAAATACTGCCCTTCTTTCAGTCCCTGTAAAGCTCTGCTCTCTTTCTTGCTGCAGATCTTCACATCCCACACCAGGTATTCCCTCTGCCGTGTTGCTGTTTGGTGCCATCAAGCGGGCTCCAATTCACAGTGACCCTAAAACAGAACAAAACACTGCCTGGTCCTGCACCAGCCTCACCATTGTTCTTATGTCTGAGCCCATTGTTGCAGCCACTGTGTCCATCCATCTTGCTGAAGGTCTTCCTCTTTTCACTGCCCCTCTACTTTATTTGCCAACATGATGTCCTCCAGGGACTGGTCTTTCCTGACAACATGGCCTAAGTATATGAGACAAAGTCTAGCCATTGTGGCTTCTATGGAACACTCTTGCATACTTTTGCCAAGACAAATCTGTTTGTTCTTTTGGCAGTCCATGATACTGTCAAGATCTTCGCTAGCACCATAATTTGAATGTATCGATTCTTCTTTAGTCATCCTTAGGCTGTGTCCAACTTTCACATGCATATGAGGCCAATGAATATATCATGGCTTGAGTTAGGTGTACCTTTGTCTTCAAAGTAACCTCGTTGCTTTTCAATACTTTAAAGAGGTCTTAACAGTAGGTTTACCCAATGCAATGTTTTGTTTGATCTCTTGACTGCTGCTTCCATGAGCACTGGTTGTGGATCCAAGCAAGACAAAACCCTTGACAGCTTCCATCTTTGCTCCATCTATCAAGATGTCACCTATTGGTCCAACTGTGAGCATTTGATTTCCTCTACATTAAATTGTAATCCATATGTAAGACTGCAATCCTTGATCTTCATCAGCAAGCGCTTCAAGTCCGCTTTACTTTCAGCAAGCAAGGTTGAGTCATCCTCATATCTCAGGTTGCTAATAAGCCTTCCTCCAATCCTGATGCCATGTTCTTCTTCCTATAATCGGACCTCTAATTGTCTGCTCAGCATACAGATTGAATAAGTATGGTGAGAAAATACAACTCTGTCACATACCTTTCCTGATTTTAAAGCACACATTATTCCCTTGTTCTGTTCACACACATGTATAAGTTCTGTGTGAGGACAATGAACTGTTCTGAATTTCCCATTCTTCTTAAGGCTATCCATGCTTTATGATCCATACAGTCACGTGCTTTTGTGTAGTCAATAAGACACAAGTAAACACCTTTCTAGTATTCTCTGCTTTTGGGCAAAATCCATTTGATATGAGCAATGTTTCACATCCTCTTCTGAATCTAGCCTGAACCTCAGGCAGTTACCTGTCAAGGCAATAGCTGCAACGATTTTACTTACATGTGATACTAATATAATTCTATAATTTGAACATTCTGCTGGGTCACCTTTCTTTCAAATGAGTACAGATGTGGATCTCTTCCAGTATTTTGGCCAAGTAACTGTCTTCCATATTTCCTGGCATTTACAAGTGAGTGCTTCCAGTGCTTGTTGAAACATATCAGTTGGTATTCCATCAATTCCTGGAGCCTTGTTTTTTTGGTTAATGCTTTCAGTGCAGCTTAAACTTCTACCTTTGGTTTTATTGGTTCTTGCTCATATGCTACCTCCAGAAATGGTAGACTGTGAACGGGTTTTGTACAGTGCCTATGTATTCTTTGCATCTTCTTTTGGTGCTACCTACATCGTTCAATATTTTGTCCATAGAATCTTTAAATATTGCAACTTGAGGCTTGACATTTCCATCAGGATTTTCAGCTTAAGAGAGGCTGAGTGTGTTCTTCCCTTTTGGTTTTCTAACTCTAGGTCTGCACATGTCCTGGTAAATGAAATTTTACTGTATCTCCTTGATCTTTCCTTACAAATTTTCTGCTCAGCTCTTTGACGTCTTCAATTTCTTCCAATTTCCTTAGCTACTCTACAATTAAGAGCAAGTTTCAGAGTCTCTTCTCACATTGACTTTGATCTTTTCTTTCTTTCCTGTTTTTTTAAACGACCTCTGCTTTCTTCTTGAATGATGGTCTTGATATCCTCCCACAATGCCTTAGGTCTTCTGTTAGTAGTGTTAAGTGCATCAAATCGGTTCTTGAGATGTTATCGAAATTCAGGTGGGATAGATAGATGCAAGGTTGTATTTTCGCCTTCATGGCCTTGTTTTAATTTTCTTGTTTGAAACTGACCTTACAGATGAGCAGTGGATGGTCTGCTCCACACTCGGCCCCTGGCCTGGTTTTAGCTGCTGATACTGAGCTTCTCTCAATTGTCACTTTCCACAGATGTAGTCAGATTTACTTCTGTGTATTCCATCTGGAGAAGACCGTGTGTACAGTCACCGTTTGTTTTATTGAAAAAGATATTTGGATGAAGAATTTGTGGGTCTTGCAGAATTATATCATGTGATCTCCAGCTAGGTTCTAACACCAAGACCCTATTTTCCAACTCCTGTTTCTGACTCTTTGTGCCCAACTTTTGTATTCCAATTATCACTAATTATGATTGCATCTCGATTGTGTTTGGTCAATTTCATACTGCAGTCGGTAGAATTCAGTTTCGGCATCACTAGCTTTATTGGTTGGTTTATGTATTTGAATAATAGTTGTTTGAATTTCCTTGAATGGGCATAGAAATACTCCTCTCCCAATCAATATTGCACTTCAAGATAGATTTTGAAATGCCCTTTTTGACAATTAATGCAGAACCATTCCTCTTGATTGTGCCAGAAGCACCATAGTAAACCATATGATTTTCTGATTCAACATAGTCGATACCGGTATATTTCAGCTCATGAATGCCTGAGATATCAATCTTTGGTATTCCATTTCATTACTGATGACTTCCAAATCTCCTAGATTCATACTCCATACATTCAAAGTTCTGATTATTGATAGATGTTTGCAATGTAATGTTTCTTCTCACTTTGAGTCATGCCCCCTCAGCCAATGAAGGTCCCGAAGGCCTTAGTTTATCCACATCATTATGGTTCACTCTATTTTGAGAAGGTAGCTCTTCCTTAGCCTTATTTTAGGTGCCTTCTGACCTCAGAGGCTCATCTTCTTACACTATATCAGACAGTGTTTTGCTCCTGTGCATGAGGTTTTCACTGGCTAATTCCTTTGAAGTGGACAACCTATTCTTTCTCGTTGTCTGTTCTTAGTCTGGAAGCTCTGCTGAAACCTGTTTGTTTTGGGTAACGCTGGTGGTATTTGAAATACCAGGGTCATAGCTTCCAGAATCACAGCAACAAGCAAAACAGCACAGTATGACAACACGGCAAACACGTGATGGATATACAAGGGGGTACCATAAAAAAAACCAAAAAACGGAATTGCACTGGGAAGAGTGGAGCGTTCGTCGCTAGGCAAGCAACTCACTCTGAATTAGTGTACCCAGTGGCATCGCCTGGGAAGGTTCTCTCTGGTCCCAGTTTTTCCTAAAAGCAGTTTCACTTTAAGGTCATTTTTTTGTGATGGCCAATTGAAGATAACAGCATGTGGCTGTGAAATTTTATTTCCTGCTTGGGAAAAATGCCACAAAAACTGTTGTGATGTTGAGCACAGCTTACAAGGACAGTGCTATGAGAGAAAAACTCAAGTGGTTTTCTCATTTCAAAAAGGGTGAAATATCTATTGATTGATAACAAACCTCATTATGGACATTTGTCAACTTCCCAAATGGCTGAAAATGTCAACTCGTTTAGAGTTTAGAGTTTGTTCCACCAGGTTGGACTTGTATTTAGAGGTTTTGAAAAGATTGTGTAACAGTGTATGACAAAAAGGCATGATTTGTGGCAGACAAGTGACTGATTTTGCCACTACGACAATGCACCTGCTCACGCAGCCATCTCAGTGTGCCATTTGGGGGCAATAAATAGCATTCCTTTCTTGCCCCATGTACCTTACTCACTTGACTTCGTTCCATGCGACTTCTTTTTGTTTCTTTGAATGAAGAGGGACATGAAAGGACAGATATTTGATGACATAGAAGAAGTGAAGAAAAAAATGAGGGAGATGTTGCCAGTCATCCAAACAGATGAGTTTGAAAAATGTTTCTAAGAATCGAATCGCAGATTTGACAAATGTATTAAGTGTGATGAAGAGCACTTTGACGGTTGTTTTGTAAAACATAGCTTTGGGGGGTGGGTGGGAGGATTCTGGGTTTTTTTGTGGGTACCCCTCATATAGACATATATATACAGAAACACATATACATTGATTTGTAAGTATGTGCATGGAGTAATTTTGTTTGTTTTAATTCTCTCTACATACTTCAGGAAGACTTGTCACAGTGATAAATCTAAAAATCAGTGTTTGCGTTTGATAATGTATATGTGCATAGCATGCATTCTGTCGTCATATTATTTTGTTTAATGGCCACTGGTGTTCCAAGTATAGCCCTTCAGACAGTACGTAATCTAGCTCAGAATTGTATTTTTCCTTCTTGTATCCTCTCTTCTGACTGGCCTCTGTGCATCACTCCTGTTCAAGGTAAAGAAACTGCTGCAATGAAAGCTGATCTCCTCAGGGCCCGGAATATGAAAAGGTATATCAACCAACTGACTGTGGCAAAGAAGCAGTGTGAGAAGAGAATCAGAAACCTGGGAGGCCCGGTCTATGACCAGCAAGAGGATGGGGCTGTGGATGAGGGGGATGGCCCTCCAAGCCAAAAGGTGGAACTCAGTAGTTGTGTTTTGTTTGTTTGTGTTGCCATTTTATGTTTTTTACCCTGCCTCCCCCCCAAACCCTTATTGTACTTGCTGCCCCTATAGGCTCATCAATCCTGAGTTTCATATACTGAAACACAGAAACACACATAACACAACTTCAAGTGGGTGACCTCCAGTGGCATAGCACCTCTAAGGTACATCCTAATATGAACAAACAAAAACAAAACCCAAACAGAACAAACCAAAAATACATAAAATGTTGAAAACCAGATCGGGTCCAGTGAGCATCAGAGGGGGACCCTCTGACAAAGTTTTAACTGTTCAGGTGGGATTTATGCCTTTGATCTTCTATACTCATCTCTCCAATGCCCTCTGTTTAGTAACCACTTTCCTCCCGTCCCTCAATTGTGGACAGAGGGAGCTCACTGGAGGCTTATTTCCAGTTTTGTGGGAACAAATGAATCTTGGGCTCCCACTATCATCCATGGCCTCTGCAAACCAGATTCTCCCTATATAGGCCCTGATACTAATCCCTCCTTCGACTTTGGGTTTATGATTTACAAGCCTTTGGTGACTGATGATGGTGTGCTTTTTCCATGTGGACTTAGTTGACATTTCACTTAGATGGCTGCTTGTTTGGAGACAAGCCTTGAAGCCCCCAGACGCTATTTTATCTGATAGCTGGTGACCATCTAAATTCTTCACCACACTTTGCTATAGCCCCTATATCTTCTGTGTTCCCTTCCTGAGGGTGAGTATCGAGCAGGCCATGAAAGCAGAACTAATTGTTCTTAAGTTGGAGCTAGGATTTAGTGCAAGCCTCTAACCCATTCCTGGATCTATGTTTTGTTTGTTTAATTTATTATTAATTGGAGTTAATTTGTATGCCATATCCTTCCATAGTTCATTCACATCAAGCAGAATTAGACAATTGCTTCCACAATCCGTTTTGAAACAACCAGCGAAAGCTCCATTTCTGGTTCTTTCCTCAGTTACTCAGGAGAAGAGGAACCCATTTCTGTTGCAATAGCTTATTCTCAGGATGTAGACGACATGAACAACTCTAACAACCAGGTAGAACTGATGGACATTTATGGCGTACTCCACTCAAAGCAACAGTTGCATATTGAACATACACCAAGAAAGCGTGTGTGCTTATCCATAAAATAAGTCCCAACAACTTAAAAAAGTTAAAACATTACAAAAGCATTACATTGGAAATCAACAATAAAATGAAATCCCAGAAAATTCCCAAGTATTTTGAAATAACACTTATAAGTAAGAAAAATGTGGGGGTCAAAGAAGAAATCATTGGGGATTTTGAAATGTATTTTGAATGGAATGAATATGAAAATGCAATATATCAGAATTTGTGGGGTATAGTTAAAACAATCCTTAGAAAGAAATATATAGAGTTTTAAAACACTATATAGTTTTTAATGCTTACATTAGAAAATAAGAGGGCTAAAACTCTGTGATCTGGTAGACTTGTGTTGAGAGTGACAAATTGTAGATGAATCGTATTGCATTCATTGTCAAAAAGAACATTTCAAGATCTGTGTTAAGTACAATGCTGTCTATGATAGGGCATTGTCCATACATTCACATCAGTTAATATGATTATCTTTCATATATACACGCCAATTACTAAGGTAAAAGATGATGGAATTGAAAATTCCACTACTGTGGGATGAGACCATGGAGAACCTCAGTATCATCAGCCAAAATAAGGCCAGGGGTTGACGTTGGAAGGACCATTGTGCAAGTGCAGGTTGAAAGTGAGGAAAATTAAAACAAGGCCATACAAGCAAAAATATGACCTTGAGTATATCCCTCCTGGATTTAGGGACCATCTCGGAATAGATTTGACTTACTGAGCGCTAATGGCCAGAAGGCCTGACAAGTTGTGGGATGACATCAAGGACATCATACCTGGAAAAATCAAAAGGCTATTAAAAAAGATGGGAAGGAAAGAAAAAACGAAAACAAGTTTCCCTTAAAATCTCCACAAGTTCAATTTAATGAAGTGCATGTGCAAAAATTTGAAACATCATATTTAAAGGTGAAATATAGAATGCCCCATCCAAAGAAGAAGAATAAGGTCTAAATATTTGCTCTCACACTTCTAGTTACTATTGTACTGGACACCCTAGCCTGTAGAATAAGCCAGCAGAGCCAGAGAAGAAAACTGTGCAAATTGGAAATGAAGTAAAACTGGGTATATGTTTGGATGACATGATAATATATACAGAAAAATTCTTAAGAAATCTAAAAATAAGTACTAAACTAACAAGTT
>NW_022103906.1:57385800-57387617 GCF_000313985.2 Echinops telfairi | reverse complement strand
TATATCGGAAACTGTGTACGATGGAAGAAACAGGGATTTCCTGGGTTCTAAGCAAGTTTTATTCCTGAGTGTTTCTTCAGTCAAATTTGGCCTTGGGTTGCAACACAATCCGGCTCTTTCCAGACATCACTGTGGTTTGTCTTCTACAGTGTGCCTTTCTACTCATTAGCACATACAAGGGAACATTTCCATATACCTGAAAAAGATCTTTAAAATCATAGTGCATCAATAATAATAATGTTTTCACATGGTGGCATACATTATCACAAACCATCGTATGCTCCTCAGATTTATGTAAAGTTGTGTAAGTTGGGCACTTTTAACCCAGGACTGCCTATATTTAACAGTATTCAACAGATAACGATATATCTTATATCCATGTATTAGATGATTACTCTGCGTACGCCCACCCCCCACCCTGCCCCATGTAATTTTTTTCCAAACAGATTTTATCCAGTTCAGTAAAACTTCCAGCAGGATGTTTTTTATTGTTGAAATTAAACCAAACGCAAACCATCTTCACTGCCATCGTCTTGGTTCCAGCTCATAGCAACTGCATAGCCCAGGGTCGAACTGCTCACCCTGCCATCAGCAGCCCAGTGCGCAAACGCCCACACTAGCAAGGCTTCTCGAAATCGAAACGCAGCTTTTAAAATTTGGATAGAAACACAGTTATCACAATTAATTTCAGAACATTTTCTTCTCGTGCTCGTTGTTTGTTTTTAAATCATTTCATTGGGGGCTCTTACAACTCTTGTTACAATTCATACATCAATTGTATCCGACATACTCATACATATATTCCATCATTCTTTTCTAGACATTTGCTTTCCATTGAGCCCCTGGGATCAGCTCCTCTCCCCATCCCCCACAACCCTCGTGGCCCCTTGATAAATTGCAGATTGTTAATTATTTGCAAATCTCACACCGACCGCTGTCTGCCTTACCCTCTGGTTTTTGTTGTTCCTCCCCCTGCATGAGGGTGTGTGGTTATGTGCCATTCATTGCGATCAGTGCTCCCCTCCCTCCTCACGTCTCCGCCCTTCCCCCTACCCTTTTGGGGTCTCTGTTCCCATTCCTGTTCCTGAAACAAACTCACTCCCCCTGTTAGTTTCCAAGACTGTAACGTCTTACAGGAGTAGAAAGCCCCTGCCTTTCTCCCACAGAGCAGCTGGTGGTTTCAAACTGCACACCATGTGGATCGCAGTGCGACTCGTAACCACTACACCACCAGGCTCCTTGTGTTCATTGTTAACTCTTCATTTTCCCCAACCTCTCCTGCCATGCCCCTAGGTAATTATTATTCCAGTTACTGTCTATAGATTCACATATCCTGGATTTCATATACAGAAATCATACAAAACACTAAGAGGAAGCAAACAAACAACAGCAACCGCATCAAAACAGAAAAACCTCAATGGAAAAGAAGGCAGAAAATATTAAAAACTGAACCAACTTTGAAGTGGGTCCAAAGGGAGATCAAATTACATAAGGCATTGCATTTTAACTGAACTGTATCTGCTATAATTAACTCTATGATGCTCTCTAAACAGAGATAGTAAAACTGTTCACATACCTGGACTATATCTGTGGCCAGAAGGAATTCACTGGAGGCTCAATTCATGTGGGAACACTTCAAATAGATTTTGGGTGACCACTGGCATCCATATCCTTCTACAAACTGGATGTTCAGAATTTAAGCTTTGTACCTTTCTCTCCTTTGTATTTGGATTTTATTATTTAACTCCTTGGATCACACAAGCTGGTGTGCTTCTTTCATGGGAATTAAGTTGATGCCTCACTTAAATGGCTGCTTA
>NW_022103906.1:57377268-57384369 GCF_000313985.2 Echinops telfairi | reverse complement strand
GGAGCATATGTCTCAGCAGGTGATTACACTTCTTTCAGTAAATTGGATGGAACAACCTCCCATCAGGGGGGAAAAAAAACCACTTACAATACGTAGATAGAACCTAAAAAAACACTTAAAACACATATATAGAACCTAAAAAAAACACTTAAAATACATATATAGAACCTAAAAAACCACTTAAAATACATATATAGAACCTAAAAAACCACTTAAAATACATATATAGAACCTAAAAAACCACTTAAAATACATATATAGAACCTAAGGGGAGAATATGCGAGGTACTATGTTCCTATTTTAACATAATTTTTATCAGAGAAATGAAAATTAAAATTACAGTGAGATACTACTGTATTACCATTGAAATAATTGCAATAAAAAACAACACCCCTTCCCACAATATCTCAAAGAGTTGGAAGTATGTGGGGCACTAGAACACGCACACCTTGCTGTTGGAAAGAAAATAGTATCACTGGAAATAGTATAACTAGAAAACAGGTTGGTCACTTTTGTAAGCCTGCACTTCTCCAGCAACCCAGCAATTCTAGTTCTAGAGAAATTAAAACATACATTTATTTAAAGACTTACATATAGATGTGTGTGGGTCCAGGTGGACTAGATAAACAAATCTAGGGAGACACTCATGTGTATAAGAAAGAGCTTTATATAAAGAGTAATTGTATATTAAGAAAGCATCCCAGCTCAGTCCAGATCAAGTCCATAAGTCCGATATTAGCCCATATGCCCAAATAGAGTCCATGAGTTCTTCTACAGACTCACAAAGCACATACAATGATATCAAAAGCAGGAAGATCACAGGCCAGTGGGTGAAAAGTCTTGTGGGAGCATTTCAGCACTGGCGTGGGTCTCCACGTGGCTCCTCCAGCTCCAGGACTCTGGCTCCATCAGTGTAGCTCCAGGTGGCTTGTCAACAGGAAGAAGAAGCAGAGAGAGTGTGTCCCAGCTCAGGGGAGGAAGATAGGGGTTTCCAGAATCCTCAGACGAAGGCCATGCCCACACAGAGGCCTCCATGGCTATGACCTGATTGACAGGCTAGACCCCACCTCTTCACAAGTTGACAGAATATGTAACTGCCACAAGTTGTTCATGGGAGCTTTATTCATATTAACTTCAAACTAGAACAAAAGCCAAATCTCTGTTATCCACAAAATGGACAAGCACATGGGGTATATTCATCCTATGGAATTCTATTCTGCAATAAAAAGGAATGATACAGCAACATGGGTGAATATCAGCAACAGTACACTGAAAGAAACTAGATACCAAAGAGTGTATTCTGTTACATGCTTGTGTGTATGAGCACAGAAAAAATAATCTTAAAGACAGAAAATAGGTCAGTGGTTGCTTGGGAACTGGGAGGAGCATTGGCCACACTTTTGGACATTATGGAAAGGTTCTGGTTTAATTGTGGTAGTGGTTATAGGGGTACAAAACTGCCAAAGCTTTAAAAACGGACTTAAGATGGATATGATAATTTTATCTCAAAGAGTTTGTTTTGAAGATGTTAAAAACTAATAGGAGGGGGTGGGCAACTAACAGGGAAGCATAGACCAGTAAGACTTTTGAGACATCTACATATAACCCTTTCCTAGGGGGAGGGACAACAGAAAAGTGGGTGAAGGGAGGCAGCAGTCAGTGTAAGACATGGGGAAAAAATTTCAAAATTATTAAGGGTTCATGAGGGAGGGAGGGCCGGAGAGGGGGAAAATGAGGTGATATCAAGGGCTCAAGTAGAAAGAAAATGTTTTGAGAATGATGCTGACAACAAATGTACAAATGTGCTTGACACAATGGATGGATGGATGGATTGTGATAAGAGTTGTATGAGCCCTCAAAATGATTAAAAAAAGACATGAGGCAAAAATATTCATGGTAAAGGAAAAGTTCTCAAAAATAAGACATTTTCACCAAGAGCTCTCCCTCTACCCTCAGCAAAAAGATATATTAGATAAATGAAATTTAATCCTCATGGATATTGCTATACTTTGATTACAAGAAGTTTCAAGCTTGTGAAAAGAGTGAATAGAGGTCATCAAGCTGCAACCAGATTGACAGGCCAAACTCCACCCTTCACTCTTAATAGTCTCAAATTGAAACGAGATTGTGTAGCTACCACAATAGTTAAACCTGCAAACTAAAAATAGTGTGTGTCTATATATATATATCTACACACACATACACACACTAGTATAAGTATATG
Source organism: Echinops telfairi (assembly GCF_000313985.2). Taxonomy (NCBI): domain Eukaryota; kingdom Metazoa; phylum Chordata; class Mammalia; order Afrosoricida; family Tenrecidae; genus Echinops; species Echinops telfairi. The sequence goes on along the minus strand of NW_022103906.1, from coordinate 57,382,145 downwards.
TGCGTATATTTCTTCCCCTGAATAGGAGTCTTTTTAGGATAGATTTGTAAAGAAGTATACTTAGTTGCACTACAGATATATTTTCTGTCATTTATTTGTACTGTATATATTTATACTTTTGGAGCTGAAAATAGAGGATAAGACAAAAATAAAGGAATCTAAAAATTACTCGTATTTTGGAAGAAGTTTTTTGACTTGTTTTTGCAAGTTGTGAGACTTGAAATTCATTTTAAACAAAGTAAATTTATATTGGGAAGACATCCTTAGAATTTATTGAATGTTTGCCCTGTTATCTTCCTACTCACATTCTCCTCATACAAAAAATAAATAAAACGCAATTACTTTGTCGTCCAAAGTTGCAAACTTGAAATGAGTTCCTTCAAACCATTTGGGAGCATTTATACTTAGGACTCATTCTTCAAAATGCTTGAGTAGTAAGGTTTACACACAGTAAAGACAGATTATATAATGTCTAAAAGTGTATACACTACTGGTCTGGAGTATTTGTGTAAACTGAATACTAATGCTACAGGCAAGGAATGGCCATCTCCTTTGATTCGTTACCAGAAGCTCTTAGGAAAATACTGCTCTTGCTGCCTCAAAACAGGTTTGATGGATTCCTACTCATGATTGGTGCCACACAGTTGAACTTGGACTGATTGTATGTACTTGATTTTAGAAAAATCTTACTGGTAACATTTCTGAAAATTTGCTACTGCCACAGTATTGAATTGAAAAACTCAGAATTCAAGTTTTCATGTCATTGTGTTTGAACTCCACTATTTAGGGATGTATTTTCTGATTACTAATTCAAAACTAAGGATATAAGGCTTAAATCTCCTCTCAATTTATTTGAGGCATTTATCCTGTTTAATTGAGTCATAAGTTATTACTCAGGTCATCTGCTTTTTGTATGATGGCAATTCACCCTGAAGATTGTTCTCCTTGGTCTTCATATAGCGTGGATTTCTTTCTCTGTGAGCATTAAAAAAAATAAATCGTGCTAAACATGAACTCCTATAATGGTCGTCCAAAGGGAGTAGTTGAACTAATGTTGGTACTTTGTCTATACAATATACTGTTATGGGCCAGTTAAACTTATGGCTGTAAAAAGACTTATTAATGAATGTGCTACTTAAACCAAAACTATGATATAAAACCACATATAGATTTCCTCAGTTACATAAAAATAAGATGGAAAAAATTTTGCCAAACTAATTAAATACTTGGTTCTTGGTCTTATATATTTATTTTTCACTTTTCCATTAGTGATCCCTGTTGTTTTTAGACTAGAATGTGCATCCCACAGGGCTAGGGTTTTTTGTGTCTTATGGCCTAGAATTGTGCCTCATACAGAGTAAATGCCAGATAATTCTTTCTTGAATGAATGATCGATTAATAGAAAGCTGGTAGTCTTATAAAAATGTATACTTTGAATATTCAATATTTAAAATTTATATGAAAGAGACATTTCAATTTACTAGGTGTGCTATACCACAATAAGTATGAACTTCAGAAATGAGGCCTTTTTTTCTTGATTGTAGAAATTAAGATATTGGAAGTTATAACAAGCTGATATTTAATATTTGCATTTGATTCTTTTATTGTTTGTAACTTTTACTTACATTATCTTAACAGATTCTTCAATTTGAAGATATCTTGGCCAATACCAACTACCGAGAGCATTTTCGAATCTACATGGAAAGGACGGACAAGCGAGCTCTGATTCGTTTTTGGGAATCTGTGGAACATCTAAAGAATGCTAACAAGGTGGGGCATGTAGACACAAAGGAGAATGAACCACCGCTGCTGAAATCTTGCATGCTAGGCAATTATCTCTGAAAATATAAGCTAACTATGAATTTATCTTTACTGTACTGTTACTTAATCATAAGCATACAGTGAATCAGCTTTAAAGTGTACATGAAAGGCTTTAAGAGGTTTGAGGGAAAATTTCAATGTATTAGTTTCTTTTTTCCAGCAACCTCTTGAAGCCTCTCCATCCACATATGTTAAAAGAATATTTTAAACCAATTACAATATTGCCATGATGTACTGGCGTATTCTGATACAATTAGATTTTATTTTTATAGGCAGTGACATTGACTATGTATTTAAGGGGTGCATTACCAACAGATTGAACTTTTCAAAAAGTTGCTACTTTTTAAAAATTTATTTATTTTCAGTTGTTACTTTTTAACGATACCATTAAAAAGAATATACAGATTCACATTGCTCTTATAATTTGGGCTTGTTACCTTTGTCTCAGAACCTTTACAGCAATTGTTAATATTACTATGGACACATTTTGCACTGCTCTTCTTTATTTCCTTTAGAATATAGTTGGGGAAAGTAACAGAAAAATCATTGAATTGCAATGAAGAAACTCAACAATAACCATTGTGTTTTATACTTGGACAATTTTTAAAAAATTGTTTTATTGGGGGCTCTTACAGCTTTTATCACAATCTATACATCCATTGTGTCGAGCACATTTGTACATATGTTGCCATCATAATTTTGAAAACATTTTCTTTTTACTTGAGCCCTTGTTATCAGCTCATTTTTTTCCTCTCCTCCACCCTCCTTCACTCATGACCCCTTGATAATTTATAAATGATTATTTTGTTCATTACTTGGATAATTCTTGATATATATTTAAGAATTAAATTAATATGAAATATACTTGCATTAGCCTACATAGCATATAGTACATATATGGCAAAAATATACCCACATATAGCACTCTGAGAGGTTTGATATTAAAATATCGATGAGCCCTGAAGACCGATGGCCAATGCTCCTCTGTAGGGCATTGGTGGCTTTGCAGCATTAAAGACCAGTGAACTGCTCTGTGAAGACCCCAGCCTGGGAGGGCCCATGAGGAGGTGCTCTGTCCCGTGGAGGCCCTCTGAGTCAGCACCCGTTCAGTGGCACACAGCGCAACAGCAACGTGAAACTATCCCCGCAGGTATTCTGTACATTGAATTCTCCCTTTGCACTTAGTGTGACTGTTGCTGGTGCAGAAGGATGGTTTGAAGTACATCAATTACAAAGTACCTTGGTTAAGGCACTATATCAGTTTTATGGTAATTTTAAATCGTTTGCATTAGATGGCCTTTCATTCTTAATTTCCGAGCCACAAATGATTTCATTTTACTTGATATTGTATTCGCCAGCTTTTTAACTCCTGACGACTCCACCTGTCTTCTGGCTGCTCTTAAGGGAATAGTGTAAAACAACAATCTAAAGAGCTTTCTTAAATTACTAAAATCAGTTGAAAAACTTCAATCAGAATGTATAGCCTCCCCAAGTAGCTTTATTTTGCCCCAGAAACGCTTATTTGGATCTAAAACTCTGGGACCATATGTTAAATGAGTTATACTCATTGAGTTGTATCCTTTTTAAAAAAAAAAAAAATGTTATGACTGTTGAAGACTTTGCACTGAGCTCCTAGAGCAGTGGCTCTCAACCTTCCTCATGCTGCCACCCTTTCAAACAGTTCCTCATGTTGTGGGGACCCCCCAACCATAAAATTATTTTCATTGCAACTTCATAACTGTACTTTTGCTACTGTTATGAATCAGGTGACCCCTGTGAAAGGGTCATTCTACCTCCAAAGGGGTCAAAACCCACAGGTTGAGAACCGCTGTCCTAGAGGGAAGGAATGTATCTAGAGGAAATATAAAGATTATCCCAATCAGGATAGATGTTTGTATTTTCAAAATAGGCTGCTGATGATCTAAATAATATTGAGTACAAGCTGTATAATTTAAACTTGATTACAATGAAATAAGAAATCATTCTCAATGTAGTTTTCTTAAGTTACATAATTGTTCAGTTGACTTTCTAGGTGAGATATGGCACATATAATTATCAAAAATTATTTATATTAGCTGAAAAGTTACTTTGAATATAGCCGATACACTAGATACCTGTGACTTGACATGCATGAAAAAGAATACATTATGAAGAAATCTGTTATGACTTTTTTTCTTCTCCCTCCAGTGAGTAAAGAAATTGCACATGTTAATCATACAGCACCAAATGGTTTCTTTGTTTTCAGAGAATGGTTTTTACCCCCCAGGGTTTGACATTTTCCCCTTGGCCTTGAATGTAGACACAGAAGGCTCAGGCTGTTAACAGTGCCAGCCTGCATTTTGAATGTCATCCCTCCAGCTTTGACAGACACAGTACTCCAAGGAAAAGAATTTTTATCTCAGAGTTGATATTTCTTACTTTTCTTCCTTTCTTCATCTATTTTATCTTTCCAGAATGAAATTCCACAATTAGTTGGTGAAATTTATCAGAATTTTTTTGTGGAGAGCAAAGAAATATCTGTGGAAAAATCACTATACAAAGAAATCCAGCAGTGTCTGGTAGGAAATAAAGGTATTGAAGTATTCTGCAAAATTCAGAGCGGTGTGTATGAGATGCTGAAGGATAGATATTACCCTTCATTTATTGTCAGTGACCTGTATGAGAGATTGATGACAAGAGAGGATGAAAAACATGACCCACAGTTGATTTCCGACAAGGATGAGATGGTGAGTCAGTAAACCTTCTGCTCTGTTTTCAGTACATAAGCTTTGAATATGATTATGGGGGGGGGGGTATCTTAAAGGAGCCAGATTTGCTGTGTCGTTAAGAAAAAAAATCATATCATGAATGAGGGGAGCGTGTGATGGGGACCCAATGCCCATCTGTAGATAAGTGGACATCCCTTGCAGAGGGGTACTGGGGAGGAGATGAGTCACTCAAGGTGCAGTGTGGCATTGATAAAACTCACAACCTTCCTCTAGTTCTTAAACGCTTCCTCTCCCCAACTATCATGATCCCAATTCTACCTTGCAAACCTGGTTAGACCAGAGGATGCA
>NW_022103906.1:57359834-57376962 GCF_000313985.2 Echinops telfairi | reverse complement strand
ATGTATGTGTGGATTGTGATAAGAGTTGTATGAGCCCCAATAAAATGATTTTTTTAAAAAAAGAAGTATATTAAACAAACAAACAAGCCTTGAATTATCTTGGACCACTCGTCTTGCCCCTTTGCTCCTTGAGACGACCTGACAGTAGTGAGTCAGTGGTCTCCCTGTCTTAGACACACCCACACCTAGTTTGGCTCCTAAGAAGTGAGGCCAAATAGTGTGTAGGTGGAACATTTGTGGCTGAGAACGGGCTTCTAGGCTTGTAATAGTCTCACCTTACCACAATCTGGTGCTGTGGAAAAGTACTGTGATGATCTAGAATCACTATCATAGATAATGATTACTGACTATTCTCTCTCTATAAAGTACAGTGATTCTTGTGACCTTTCCCCCCAGAACCAGGGAGCCGAGCCTGGTGAGGAAGCTGTAGAGGAAGGTGCGGCACGGATTAACGAACAAGCCAGTTTTGCCATAAACAAACTTCGAGAGCTAAATGATAAGCTTGAATATAAAAGGCAAGCTCTAAATTCTATTCAAAATGCACCAAAACCTGACAAGAAGGTAACTCTTTTGTTTTCAAGGCTGTGTCTCCAAAGTTTCCCTTTGTTAAATTTGATAAATAGTCCTCAGTTCATGTTGAAAATTTCACAGCATCTTTAAAAATAATTTTAAATGTGCAAATCCCATTGATGTAATTGCTAGTATTTTACTTCTAGTACAGAATTAGAAAGACATTGCTCTTCATCTTTTGTGGTTTGAGGTTCTTTCTTAATCATTTACTATGAATAACTTTGTATTCTTTGTATCTGGCTTGCCTTAAATTTCTTTGGGGAAAGCGGGAAAAGTTTTTTCTTTGTCAACGTCCTGTCTAGAATGCAGTGAGATACTAAAGGACAGCCTTTCTTCCCTCTCCCTTTTTTAATGCCTCAAGTAAAATTTGAGACTCACAGAAGCATGCAGAAAATACTTTTTTGTTGGTGTTGCTGAAAGCCAGCAGAATTTGAAATTTTAAAAAGGTGAACAGGATCTCATTTATCTGTATTCCACGCAGGCTCTGATGCAGCTGCTTTTGCTCTGTGGAGTTCAGCAGAGTGATAGATGGTGGTGTTCTGCCAACACGCTCCCCTCCAGCACCTTATGAATGTGGTTTGAGGGTTTCAAGCGGGCTACCTGGAAAACAATGCTAAATAAAACCATTTCAGATCTTTCTAAACATAGGAAAAATCAGTCCTTAAAGTTTGTATGGGTGGAATGGCCAGGGACCGCGAAGACTTAAAGCAGTGTTGAAGGAGAAGAACAAAGTAGGGGAACTCACGTCCTCATTTTAAAACATACTGGACAGCCTTGGCCATCAAGACGTGGACTAAGGAAGGGAATCGAAAGTCCAGAAGTAAACTCCAGAGCTGCTGTCAACTGGTTTTTGACCAGGGTCCTAAACCCATGCAAAGGGAATAGAAGGGTCTTTTTCAATAGAATGCTGCGAAAATTGTAAAAACAAGAATAATTTAATAATTTCCATTTCTCACATCATATATTAAAACAAAGGTAGGCCAAGGACCTAAATAGACAAACTAAAACCACAAAATTTTTTAAAGGATAAAGCAGGGGCAAGGCTGAAAGACCTAGTTTTTACCAATTGGTTATCTGATATAATAACAAAAGCACAAACCGTAAAAGACAAATTAGTGAGATCTCATAAAAATGAAAAACTTGAGTCCTCCATTGGACCTCCACTCAAGTACTCCCTCAACGCAAGAATACTTTGTTCTATTAAACTGGCATTCCATGATGCTCACCTTCCCGACACAATCATTGAAGACAAGCGGGTGCATAAGCAAATGTGGTGAAGAAACCTGATGGTGCCCGGCTATCAAAAGATATAACGTCTGGGGTCTTAAAGGTTTGAAGGTAAACAAGCGGCCATCTAGCTCAGAAGCAACAAAGCCCACATGGCAGAAGCACACCAGCCTGTGTGATCACGAGGTGCTGAAGGGATTAGGTATCAGGCATCAAAGAACAAAATATCATATTACTGTGAATGAAGGGGAGTGCGGAGTGGAGACCCAAAGCCCATCTGTAGGCAACTGGACATCCCCATATGGAAGGGTCATGGGGAAGAGACTAGCCAGTCAGGGTGCAGTGTAACAATGATGAAACATACAACTTTCCTCTAGTTCCTAAATGCTTCCTCTCCACCCACTATCATGATCCCAATTCTACCTTACAAATCTGGCTAGACCAGAGGATGTACACTGGTACAGATAGAAACTGGAAACACAAGGAATCCAGGACAGATGAACCCCTCAGGACCAGTGGTGAGAGTGGCGATATCGGGAGAGTGGAGAGAAGGTGGGGTGGAAAGGGGGAACTGATTGCAAGGATCTACATATAACCCCCTCCCTGGGGGCCAGACAACAGAAAAGTGGGTGAAGGGAGATGTCGGACAGTGTAAGATATGACAAAATAATAATTTATAAATTATCAAGGGTTAATGAGGGAGAAGGGTGCAGGGAGGGAGAGGGAAAAAAAGAAAAATGAGGAGCTGATGTCAGGGGCTTAAGTGGAGAGCAAGTGTTTTGAGAATGATGAGGGTAATGAATGTACAAATGTGCTTTATACAATTGATGTATGTATGGATTGTGATGAGTTGTATGAGCCCCCATTAATGATTAAAATGATTAAATCATTTTAAAATTAAAATAACCCCTAAATGATTAAAAAAACAAAAAACTTTAGTCCTCAAAAGACTGCCAAAAACAGTGAAAATACAAGCTACTAATTGGGAGAATATATTTAGAAAACATCTATCTGATAAGAGTAATAATTTCAGTAACTTCACAGCAGAAAGACAAATAACCCAGTTATAAAGCGGGCTAAGGACTTGAATAACCACAAACATAAGTATCAAAATGTCAGTTTGTTGTTTCTGGGCATACCCTCCATTCCTGTCTCTCCATTCTTGGGCGTTGTTTCTGTTTCTGACCGTTGCACTCCCTGTGTCCCTTCTCAAAGCTGCGAGTAGTCTTGCCACCAGCGTGCACTGGGACATGGATGACTGCAGATAAAGGGGAAAACTCAACATTTTACCATTTGCTTTTCCTTTGAGCCAGTTTTCACATTGTGCTAGTTTTTGTCATATGGTGTAAAGTTCTTCTGTGTTTTGTTGTTATGGGGAGTTAATAATAATGGATACAAGAATGAAGAAAATGTTCCAAAATTGACTGGACTGATGAGTGTACGACTCTATTTAAAATAGTTAAACAATTAATTGTGTGATGTGAATTTTATCAATAAAAATCTTTTAAAATAATCTAAAAAAAAATGCTCTTCAATTTATACCATATCAAAGTAGAAGTTTTGACATTCTCAAAGGATTCAAATTGTGTTCATTTTAAATGTACTTTGAGTTTGGAGAACTAAATAAATCCAGAAGGGGCAAGCTCCAAGCAAGAGGATGGATAGGGTAGATTCCCAAAGAAATTCTCCCAGGACAGCCCATGTTAACCCTTGAAGAATCAGCAGGCGGGTACACTCTCGTGATGAAGAAAACCCCCAAACTTTTGGTGCCCCTTTGCTGGCCTTTTCTCACCAATGCAGTTTTCCATTTTCTCAAAAGTTCTTCTTTATTAGCCCGTGTGATCATCCTTTGTCCCTCAAGAAGAACCCTTTTGAATCCTTCAATACAGTCTTCATAGCCTTGTGAGCTGGCCTCTTCGTATTGAATTAACTTTTCTAGCAGATCCCCTGGAAGCCAAACTTGGATTCCTATTGGTAAATCAAAGACTCTCACCCCTGATTACTATGCCATAAAATGGTCTTCACTAACTTGGAAAGAGTAGTGGAAAGATCAGCTAATAGGAAGATGAGTTTGCTGACCTTCACAGAACACCTTTGGCATTCACTGAGCCAAAAGCTTGTTGAGGCCGAGATGTCTGTTTGGAGCATGCCAAACCATGGGAGGTCTCAACTTCAGTCACTGTCACACCAGGGGTAATTCTTTGGTTATTGCCTCTAATTGTATGGTCTTCTTCCACCACCTGTGGACTTCACACACAATTTCTCCATTTGTCGCAGTTGACAGTCAACCTCTTTTGACTTATCTTTGTGGCTTTTCTGATGTTCCTTATAATAATTTAGCCATCTGAAAATTGATTCCTGTGAGACACCATTCTCATAACTTATTACAAAGATTTGGAAAGATTTGTTAAAAAGATTTGGAAAGATGTCCACTTGTATTTTGTTAAAAATTTGATATAAGCTCTGACCTAAAAATTGTTTACTTCTATGACACTCTGTGTGTGTGTGTGTGTGTGTGTGTGTGTGTATCCTTATGAAGGCACACTTAACAAGACTAAAGCAAATGTATCACTGAGAGAACTCGTCTGCAGCCAACCAGGTTTAAAACATTGTGTTTGTACTAAGCCTGTGCATGTTTGCGCTGGAACCGCGGAGGAGTACTTTTTGGCCTGCCCAAGTCCATGGTGAGCAGGCATTGTCCCTCTGTAAAGCCAAGGGTTTGCTTACCCTCCACCCCCTTTCTCAGGTCTCCACAACAGCAGGGATGTAAAACTAGCTTTGAGTTTGATTTTCGGAAATGTACTTTCTACGTTTGGGGTGTGTCATTTGTTTTTTAAACACTCTCTACAAAGATATTTAGACTCTAGAGCACATTGTACAATTTTCGACCAATAGCGGAAATAAAATTGTGATCCAGGCAGAATCTCAGAAACAGGTTGTTGTTGTTGTTGTTAGGTACCGTCAAGTCGGCTCTGACCCATAGCAACCTCATGCGCAACAGAACGGAATACTGCCAGATCCTGTACCATCTTCATAATTGTTCCTATGCTTGAGCCCATTGCTGCAGCCACTGTGTCAGCCCATCTCCTTGGGGGCCTTCCTCTTTTTCACTACCCCTCTACCAAGCAGGTATCTCCAGGGACTGGTCTCTCTTGACAGAAGGTCCAAGTATGCCTCTGCCTCTGCCTCTAAGGAGCACTCTGGCCATATTGTTCCCAGGACAGATCGGTTTGCCCTTTTAGCTGACCATGGTACTTTGAACACTCTTCTCCAGCACCACAATTCAAATGTAATTCAAATAGATTCTTGTTTAGGTCTTCTTTACTCAGTGTCCACTTTTCACATGCGTGTGAGGCAGTGGAAAATAACATGGCTTAGGTTAGGCACACCTTAGTCCTCAAAGGAGCATCCTTGCTTTCAATACTCTAAAGAGGGCTTGTGCAGCAGATTTACCTCATGCAGTACATCTTTTGAGCTCCTGACCTTTGCTTCCATGAGCACCGATTGTGTATCCAAGTAAGACAAAGTCCCTGACCACGACAACCTCCTCTCCGTTTAGGGAACCCAGCGGTCCAGTTGGGAGGATTTGGGTCTCCTTTACAAGGCATGTAATCCACACTGCAGGCTGCAATCCTGGATCTTTATCAACAAGGGCTTCAGCTCTCCAGAAACATCAACTACAGTGAAATGCACAGTGTGTTGGTCACTGAAGAGTACAGTGAGATAGAGTGTGGGACCTGCCCTCCGGGAGTGGACATGCTGATTGGGCAACAAGAACAGAGTCTCCTGAAAATGAGACCTAGTCATGGCACCTATCCATACTAGATTGCTAGGGGATGGCATCGATAAGCTTTCTGTGAGAGCACAGAGCCTGGCAGACTCCAGGTTCAGGAGACTTTGGGGACAGAGCTGCTCTCCTACCACCGCAGAGGCACAAACCCTGTGGGGCTCACTCCTCACACACATGAGAAAAGGCAGTGCTGAGCATGACATTCTACCTGGGTTCACAGCTCACAGTGCGCTTTCTCTGTGGCAGATTGTCTCCAAGCTGAAGGATGAAATCATGCTCATAGAGAAGGAGCGCACGGACCTTCAGCTGCACATGGCGAGAACTGACTGGTGGTGTGAGAACCTTGGCCTGTGGAAAGCCTCCATCACCAGTGGTGAGGTAGGACCAGCTGCATTCTTCCGCATTTGCTGTCAGAGTGTGCATGCGTAAGACACCATTTCATCCCAGGTTACTAGGATTGAGCACGGAGAACTCACATCCATTCCTTTACACCACACCATCCAGCTCCTTGCCACCATCTTAGTAGGCTGCTGCCCTGTGACTGGGAATTAGACCAGGCTGCCTGCTGTAGATCCAATCTCTCACCACATCATACAGAAAGTGATCGCTCTGCACCTGAGATTTTGCAAGGGTGGATTTATCCAAATTATCTTTGTGTAACCCTGCCTTTCCTGCCACCCTCCACCCAATGACTCTTGAGACACGTCCTGGACTTAATGTTCACAGCCTTAAATTCCCCTCTGGATTAAGCAGCAAGACGAAGCAGCGCATTCCCCATGAGCTTCTTTAAAAGCACAAACACTACCTGAGAGTTGAGCCAAGTACTCTTAGCATGCCCTTGGTACTCACTAGTGCTCTCATTAAAACAAGATGCATCACAATATGCCCTTTTTAAGGAGCGGCTGGACCAGGGAGTCAGGCAAGGTCTGTGGTCGGCCATGACGTGCCATTGGGAAGCCCATAATTGTAGCTAGAGTTGTCTTTCGGCTTGAAGTCTAGGAAGAAGTGAGTTCAAGACAGTATCAAAGATAGTAAAAGAGGCTTCTGGGAGGGAAATAAATTAAACTACCACTTCCTCCTTTTTGCCTAGAGCTGCCTCTGACTGTCAGGATCATATTTCAAAGACAAATGTTAAAAAAGAAAGAAAAAGCCATTACCAAGGCACTTTGCTCTGATCCTCTGCTGCTGCCCAAGAGCTTGCTCAGTCATTCCTTGGTCACTGGGAGGTAAAGGAGACGGAGACAGAATCACTTCACTGCCAGGGCTCACAAAACCACCCCTACAGGAATGTGTGGTACAGGGCACACTGACATTCATCAGACCCTCCTCCTGAGTTTCGATACGAACAGAGGTGCTTACAAGACATATGATCCTGGAAAAGTCACTTAGCCATCCTTGTAGGTATATTAGTCTGCCCCCACTGGGCACGTCAGGGGCCACAGCAAATCTCTCAATGATGCTCACTGAACCCATTTGTGATGCCAGTTCAAACACAGTTCCCGTGTCCTCTCTTTTTGTTTATTCTCTCTTCATTGATGCTGAGAATAATAGTGACCTATCATGAATTATGATTGTATTGGATTGTGTGCACGCACACATGCGTGTGTTAATTTCTTCTACCTCCTAATTATATCTCTAGGTGACCAGTTCCATGAGACTAGACAGGATAGTTTGCTGAGTCCTGAAATGAAGGGGAGGGATTCTGGGATCACTCACAGCGACTTGCCTGCTGTTTAGTTGTTTTTCCTTCAGGAAATGCAACTAAGATTTTAGGCCTCCTTTGCTAGTTTTCTGTCATTACATAACAGATTACCACAGATATATTTGTAGTTTAAAGCAACACCTGTTTATTAGTCCATGGGCTGTGGTTCAGAAGTCCAGCATGATGGGGTTGTATCATAAGACTGAGATCAAGATGTCAGCCAGATGTTTGAGTTCTTGTCTGGAGGCTCGGGGTGTTGGGGGGAAGGGGGAGGAGGTGTGTTGGGGGTGGCGGGGAAGAGCCTTTCCTAAGCTCTTAAATTCTGTTGTTGACAAAATTCAGTTCCTTTCAGACATAGGCCTGAGGTCCCTGCTTTCTTACTGGCTATTGAATGGGTGACACTCAACCCTAGAAGTCCTCTCCGCTCCTTCCGTGTGTCCCTCCCATCTTGAAGCCAGCGTCAGCATGCCAACCCCTTCTAATGCTTTGCATCGCTCTGACTCCCTCCTTCCTTTTGAAAGGGCTCATATAAGGAGGCCTGACCCACCCAGAGAGCCTCCTCATTTTATGAGCAGCTGTGCTGTAGCACGCAACGTCATGCTGGAGTCCCAACCTCAGGGACTGCAGGACACTTACATCACAGGGTCGGGGAGGACTCTTGGGGACATCATTTATAGTTCTGCCAACCACACGCACTCGCCCTGTTTGTTGCTGCTCTTGTTTTCAAGGTGACAGAAGAGAATGGGGAGCAAATGCCCTGTTACTTTGTCATGGTAAGCTTGCAAGAAGTTGGAGGAGTTGAAACGAAGAACTGGACAGTCCCCAGAAGGCTCAGTGAGTTTCAGAATTTACACCGGAAGCTTAGTGAGGTATGAATCTTTATGAACATGGAATTGTAGAATTAATGACCAAAAAGAGATTCAAGATTTCAATTTAACAGATAAGGAAACTGATAAGTCTTTTCTCTTTCTTTGGTTGATGTGGCAAAGTGACATTTTCAGCCTGACATGTTACTCATCGACCATCTAATCTGGTCTGGTTCCTCTGGACAGATCACTGTCAGATCTCCCTTGTAAGTTGCCATAGAATCTCAGCACCGGAAGGGACCTATGGTTCATGGAGGACCAGTGGTTTTGAAGCTACCAGGTGCTTCATGTGGGTAGTGAAATGGGTTAGAGGCACTATAGGTTACAACAGTACAAAGGATAGAATATATTGGAGCGCATCCCATGTCATAAGGGAGTCAAGAAACCAAAAGCAGACTCCAGAGGTCGTTTGATGCCGTATGACTTTGGACTTGTCAATCACTTTGTGCCTCAGCTTTCTCATCAATAAAATATAAACATTAATAGTAGCAAGTGAATGCATGAGGTTGTAAGAATTAACAGAGTCAATATGCAGAAAACATTTGTGTGTGGCACATAGCAACATTATTGTGGCGATTGTAGGATTCATGATAGTTGTCATTGTGTAGTAATAGACATTGCTTCATTGGACTACAGTTTTCTATGCATGTACACTATATATGGGTATGTAAATCTGCATGCACATTATGGGTTGTGATGTAAAATGTGTTTTCTTTCTATTGTACTTTTTTGTTTCTAATGTTTAGAAACCACTAATCTAGAACAATTCTTTTTAAAAAAAACTTGATATATGAAGGAAAGTGGTCTGACTTGACTTGTCCTTGAGTGTAATTGACGTGTCGTGGGACCATAGTGGCCAAACCAGAATTAGAATCCAGTTGCTGTGCTTGCCACTCATTATCCCCACCCCCACCCCACGTTCAGTGGCAGCATCTGCTCTACTCTCCTCTTGGAGGGTGATTGCCCTCCCCCTCTGTGTTAGTCTGGGTTGACCAGAGAAACAAATCCAGGGAGATTCATATGTGTGTAATAGAGTACTTTATATCAAAGAGTCATTGTATATTAAGGAAACACCCCAGCCCAGTCCAGATCAAGTCCAAAAGTCCAATATTAGCCCATATGTCCAATACCAATCTATAAATTCCTCTTCAGACTCACACAACACATGCAATGACACAGAATGCAGGAAGATCACAGGCCAGTGGGTGGACTGTCTTGTGGATCCAGTGGCAGTGGAAGCATCCCACTGCTGGCAGGGGTCGCTCCTCCAGCTCCAGTGCTCGGGCTCTATCAGCTTGGCTCCAGATGGCTTGTCAACAGGAAAGTGTAGCAGAGAGAGAGAGTGTATATCTGGCCTCCAGTAAGCTATTTATCTCCATAGTGCCTCCAAATGAGGTCATCAAGCTGCAACCTGATTGACAGGCTGAACTCCACCCCTTCTATCTTAGTCTCAAATTGACACCAGATTATGTAACCCTCTCAATTAAAGTGCTCTCCATCCACTTCTTCAATTTAAGCCTCACATTTCCTCTTGCTCAGAATGAACTAATAATGATAAAACCATGCAGTCACTTCTTAGACCCTTCTTTTGCAAATGATATATGTGCATTTCCTTTAACTTTATTCTTAAGGACCATTTTTAAAAGTCCTTTTAATCACCAATTTCCAAAGAGTATAACTAACTCCTTTTAAAAGGATGGTGACCAAAACTGACTGTATTACTACAATATCTCTGGATGCTGGTCCCCACAACAGCGTGTTCGGAAAAAATGTTTAGTGTATATCTGGGTCAAATGTTCCCCAAATTGGTGAGTAAATTTGACACTCCGTGATCATGTGCTCCTTACTGTATGACAAACCGTTGTGAACCCGAATTTAGCTTCTGTCTAAACTTGCTGATTGAAAACAGAAGGAAAGAAGGAAAGGATAATATAGAGGAATACTTGGAATAAAATATACTTGGAAAGTAAAATATATTTAGAAAATGAATGCACTTACCCTGAAGTAATAGAAGAAACAGACCTCACAGAACGCCTTGTCTGTATAGCCATCTCACTGCTGTCTTTACTCATCTGTGGGCATAACGAGGCTTGTCTCTGGCCCTTGCTAGTGCCAGTTTGTGTGTGTTTTTATCTTTGGAAAGACCCTTACTTCTGACAATTGTGACAGGAAGCCCCTTTTGGGCCCCTGGTGATTTAAATGCTCTCTCCCCACTCTCACTGCCCATTTCACTTCTGTAAAATTTACTTTGAATTTAGACTCTGACTCCCAGCCTTCCGGTGAATGCCAGTGGACTCGTGGCCTAGATAGGAAAGGCCAGCTTGTCTTCGTCCCTTTCCACGTATATGCACATGATGCCATGCTTACCTAGTACTTGCTGCCCTCTGCTGTGTCCAGGTCAGCAGGGGCCTGCTAGGACCCAGTCCCACGCTGATGAAGACCATCGGAATGAAGGCTGTGGGAGGCAGACCCTCTGCTTGTTTACTTTTTAGTACCAGTCACTTTCACTCGGAATTTCCATTGGCCCCCGTGCCTTATTGAAGGCCAGCAGTTACACATGGGTCTGGGGGCTGGCACCAAGTGCACTGCCCTCATGGTGTCAGAGGAGCTGACCTGCAGGCCTTGTGGGAACCGGCCCGGCTTTTAATCTGAGCTGCGATCTTCTCAATGTCAAATAGGAACAAGTAGTTCCGAGTGTAAGTAAGCCTTGTAAGGGGAAACAAGCCTGCTGGCACTGTGTAGGACTGGCAGAGTGGACTTCATTCACAAAGGGTGGTCAACTGTTACTATCTAATAATGTAGCTCATTATTATTATTCATTTATATTATCCGGTTTACAGTTGAAAAGCAGCAGTATAGCTACGATTCAAGTGATTCTTCCATTTTTCACTTTACCAGCTGTGGTAACTGTTTAAAGACGTCATAAGCAAAGCACATGGCAAGAGAACCATTGTCTTCCTGTCACAGGTTTCCGTGTCCAGCACACTGTGTGGCTGTGGTGTGGTGTGCAGGCCTCTTATATCAGCCGAGTTCCTTGATTTTCCCAGTTTTCAGGTGTATATTGGTCGGGGATGAGTTGCAGCCTTTTTTCCACTAAAGGTGCTATTCCTCCAGAGTCTTTGAGGCTCTTTAATACAGAAATAGTTCATGGCCTCAAATCTCAAAGTGAGATATGTGATGCCTCTGAGTTAGTTAATTATTGCTTGACACAGTGGCTTCAAGAGTGGGCTCAGTCACACTTAGTATTGTGAGGATGGCGTATGGATCAGTTCTGCTTCATTCTATCGTACATGGGGTTACTGCAAGTCACAAAGGGCTGGGAGGCATTTAACAGCAATTACCATGATTTTTTTGAAGATTAAAATACAATACCAAAAGGCTAACATTTGATTTTTTTTCCTCCCACAGTGTTTCCCTTCTTTAAAAAAAGTCCAGTTGCCTTCTATTAGCAAGCTGCCTTTCAAATCTGTTGATCAAAAGTTTATGGAGAAGTCAAAGAACCAATTAAATAAGTTTTTACAGGTAAGTCAGGGGAGAGTTTCGGCTGTGGGAAAAGTGTGCATGTCGTGAGCATGCAGCTTTCTCCATTTTCACGAACAGAACACCCAGCACCTCGTCCAAGGAACGGATTATTCCTAGTGCCCTCCAGCTTCCTCTGTATCCCTGCCACCCCCACCAAAGGTAGCCACTACCCTGACCCCTCACCGCAGAGGCACACAGCTTAGTCTTGTCAAACATGTATTGCTTATGCAATACTTCTACTTCTATGGCTACAGGTCCTGAGACTTAATAATGGATGTTGACAAAATACTAATAGATGACATTAAGATATAATCATTGAGTCAAACATATAGGTCATAATTCATGGAGACTGATGCTTACCTTCCCGACACGATCGCTGAAGACAAATGGGTGCATAAGCAAATGTGGTGCTATAGCATCTGGGTCTTAAAGGCTTGAAGGTAAACAAGCAGCCATCTAGCTCAGAAGCAACAAAGTCTACGTGGAAGAAGCACACCAACCTGTGCGATCACAAGGTGTTGAAAGAATGAGGTATCAGGCATCATCAGAACAAAAAAATCATATCATCATCAATGAGGGGGAGTGTGGGTTGGGGACCCAAAGCCCATCTGTAGGCAACTGGACAACCCCTTACAGAAGGGTCGCAGGGAAGTCAGGGTGCACATACAACTTTCCTCTAGTTCCTAAATGTTTCCCTCACCCTCCCCTCCCACTATCATGATCCCAATTCTAGCTACAAATGTGGCTAGACCAGAGGATGTACACTGGTACAGATAGGAACTGGAAACACAGGGAATCCAGGACAGATGAACCAACCCTTCAGGACCAGTGGTGAGAGTGGCGATACCAGGAGGGTGGAGGGAGGGTGAGGTAGAAAGGGGGAACTGATCACAAGGATCTACATATAACCCCCTCCCTGGGGGACGGAAAACAGCAAAGTGGATGAAGGGAGACAACAAACAGTGCAAGACATGACAAAATAATAATAATTTATAAATTATCAAAGGTTTAGGAGGGAGAGGGATGGGGAGGGAGGGGAAAAATTGAGCTGATACCAAGGGCTCAAGTAGAAAGAAAATGTTTTGAGAATGATGATGGCAACTTATGTACGAATATGTTTAACACAAAGCATGCATGTATGGATTATGATAAGAGTTATATGAGCTCTCAATAAAATTATTTTAAAAAGAAAAAAATTCAATGGATACATTTAAGTCGGTTTGTTTTTTAAAAAAAGGCGATCAGTGTCTCTAGTCTACGTTTGCTCTGTCTTCAACACATGTGTATGCCTAGGAATGTATAAAAGAATTTCCCTTAGAAAAAGATAATTGGACCATAGAAAAAAATTTGAGCTTTATTATGGCATAACTGGGGTAGAAAATCCTTAATGCTTAAAAGTCCTTAAGAGAAAGGATTTAAGGTGGAAATATCATCTTGTTTAAGACAATATATTACTATTTAGACTATTTCCAAAGACCAAACTCACTGCCTTCATGCCAACTCTGACCCACGGGAATCCCGTAGTGCAGAGTAGAACTGCCCCTGGGTGCTTACGAGGCCATAAATCTTATGGGCAAAGGAAGCCTCATCTTTCTTCTGTAGAAGGGCTAGTGGAATCAAACTGCTGACCTTGTGGTTAACAGCCCATTGTATAACCCACTACACCACCAGGACTTGCTTTTAGCATATAGTACCTGATTAAATCATTCGAATGAATTTAAGGTCCTGTTTGTGACGTGAGTAGGTGTGGGGCAAAGACCTGACTATGGCCTTTATCTTTGGTTGGTGAAACCAACCTTGGGATTTCCCAGCGATAGAGATGTCTTTGATTAAGACGGCACTCCCTCCGGCCAGCTCGCCCATTTGTTTCCTCTCAGGCCGCTTTTGCTCAGCTTCTTCTCCCAGTCTGGGCTTCTTCTCTCAGTCGCGGTCTATTTCTTATGCTGCGCAGGGTTGCAGGATCATCCTGTGTGTCTGTTGCATCAGGTCTCTCGTTGCTCTGGTGCCGGGTCTGTGTGCAGCGGCTCCGCCTTGTCTTTCATCTTACTGTAAGCTCCTCTCTCACTGTTTTAGACATTATGTTTCATGATCTATTGCTAACATTTCTTACAAATTTAACTTTATTTTCCTCCATAGTAGAATATCATTTAGGCCAAGGATTTATCACTTGAATTATTTCTGTATTTTGATTGCTTGTATTAAGCCTGAGAATTATAATTAATATCATTTTCTGCTCTTTTATAAAATAATGTTAGAGTGTGGATTTGCTGAAGAAGCAGGTGAAGGGCAAGCACCTCACTCCTAATCTACCTGCACATACCTCTTTAACAGAACATTTAAAATTTTGAAGAATGAATCAAGCACTCACTACAAGGGACAGTTTCCCCCTTAATGTCCTTTACTACCCTGACACAGACCTGCTGTGATCAAACTACTTCTGCAGGGTACAGGAAGCTGGCAACCACTGTAGTACTGTTACTGGTCCCCAGACTAGCAATGCTGGACCCTCTCAAGGCTTCTGGTTCTAGGGAACATGGGTCAGGTGTCACTCTATGAATGAACAGAGTGTAAACTCATGGGCCTAGAACTGAACCTCTGTGATCACCCCAGTGTATGTCATCAGCAGCAGAGAGTTCCCACTGGTTTCTTCGTTCCGGGGTTCCTGAGCTCTTTATCTTATAGTCCTAGGCACCAAAACCTTCTGTGGCCCCATTGTTAACTCACTGTCATTCCAACACTTGCTTACACTTAAAAGAACTTACGTTCTCCTGCCTCCACTGCTAAGGTTAGATAAGTGCACATAGCATGTTAGGAAATTTACAGCTTAAGGGCCAGTTATATAATTAGGTAAACAAGCAATTTTTGGAAGGTGGCAGCATGGTGACATTAAACTCTTCTGCAGGCAGTGCCACCAAGTGATAAATAACTCAGAGTTCTTTTTTCAGTTATTGTTCAGTCTGGCCACAGCAACAAAAGGGTGGCTTACTAGTGGCTTCATGGGTAATGTGCGAAAAGTGTAGCTATTCCAATGCAAAAGAGTGAAGATGGAGGTGACTGGAAGGTGGTGCCTCCCGGGAAGTAAGACTTTTTGTTGCATGAATTGGGGCGAGAAGGAATTGTGCAAACCAGATACAATATCCCCACCAGCAGAATGGTGAGCATACCAGCAGTGAGCCTGGAGGGGAGGTCTCCTACTAAAATCTCTGAGAACTGGTCTGGCTTGCCTTACTTCTGGGGAAAGGAAATGGGTTTAGGTTTAGCATTCTGAAAGTACCTGCCCAGCACAGGCAGTTCTACCCTGGTCACTTTCCCCTGCAGTAGCTCCTGGTAGCCTGAGTCTGTTCCTGCTTAGGAGTAACTAGTCCTCTTTCTTTACAGAATCTGCTTTCAGATGAAAGACTCTGTCAGAGTGAAGCACTCTATGCCTTCTTGAGCCCTTCTCCTGACTACCTCAAGGTCATTGACGCGCAGGGGAAAAAGTCCAGCTTTTCATTAGCCTCATTTTTGGAGAGACTTCCTCGGGACTTCTTCTCCCACCAGGAAGTGAGTCATCTAAAGGTTGTGACAATTTTATAATATATTTAACTGAATGTCTTGAAGTAGCTATTTGAAGTAACAGGTATTTGTTGAAAGCATGCTACTAATGAGGAGGGGGACAGGCAAATGCATCTATTTCCAGTGATTATCACAATCGTATTTTGAGACAACTCCTTGTCCTACCCCTATGAGCATTTGGAAGCTATAAGATGCAAATAAAAAGATCCATGAGAAGTTGAAATGTGGATGGGAAGTTCTATAGGAGCCCCTAGACAGAAAGGCAATGTAGCCACCGCTGGGAATGGGGAAGCAGAGAGGATGCATGGTGGAGTTCTGGAGCTCAGGCTGGAGGCTCCCGGCTTAGAAGGGTGTGTTTAGGAACAGTCAGGGTGCTGTTTCACCGGTGGAGGGTTCTGTAGGGTCTATTGGAAGATAAGGCAACAAGCGGTAGAAGGGAACAAGGCCATCAGTGAGATCACACTGAGAAGTCAGGATGGAGAGCCAGGGAACATTTTGGGAGTTAGATGACGCTAGCAAACCTGCTGTGAATAAAAGAATGAATCAAGAGAGACTTTGGACATTCGAGATTTTACGTGTTAGCCGCCAGGCTCTTGATTCATGTTTAAGTCCGATCTTTGTGCTAGAAAACTGCACAGGAACATCTCCGGAATTGAACATCTCCGCTGTCGACTCCTAAATGTCACTGCTGTTCCTTGCATTCTTCTCCAAGATTGGTTTAATGAGTTTGGACAGAAGGAAAGAAAGATGGAAAGGAATGGCCTCCTTTATTGTGTTCTGAACTGGGAGGCAAAGCAGTGTCTAGAACTCTTCTTGCGTTTATGACTTCTCGTTAGTCTGTTCCTCTCCTGTTCCCACGCTGATGCCCCCAAAGTCGTGCCCCTGGCCCTTGTCTCCCGGAGCCACCACATCAATTCTTCCTCTGTGCAGACATTGGAATGACTTTGCTTGGCTGTCCTTCCGCTGCCCAGCGTTTGTGCCTCTGTGCTGGCAGTCCCTCCTGTCTCGCAGGAGCAGCTCTTTCTGCATATGTGAATCTACCCAGGTAGCTGGCTTGGGTGGGGGTGGGGGGGGCCGTGGCATGGAACATCTGGCTCAGTATTACACTCATTTGCTTCACTTGGTGCCTGGCGCGTAGTAAGTTCTGAACTGAATCATAACAGACACACAGATCAGGAAGTGAGACTACAGAATAAAGCTCAAATCTAACTTTTTAAATTGCTAAAAAAGACCCAAACCATTAACTTTAAAGTAATTTAAGTTTTAAAAACCTTACTGTTTAAACTTAAAATGATTAGAAAATGGTTTTATTGTCTATTAGTGCACTGATTCATAATAACAGTGACGCTAATTTTTTGGTTTTAGGAACCGTGTTTTATTGTGAAGCAGGTGGAGGTGGACAGAGGAGCAAGCATGTTTTGTTTCAGCGCATCCAGTGCAATCCCCTCAATGAATCGTCGCTTAGCTCACTTCCTCCCTGCTGCTTGTCTCCATTCCTCCTTTCCTAACCCTCTCCACTGTGTTCTGGGGTAGATGCTGCCCTTTTGCTCTTTAAAGTTTGATTATTCCAGCATGGAGGTGACTTTAGTTCTGCACCTCAAAGGTGATGAAGGGGATTCCATCAGTCAGTCTCACCAGTAAACCTGGCTTCTTTTTTAATTTTGGATTTCACTCCACATTTTCTCCTCTTTTTCTATTGACAGATAATTATTGACAGATAATTCACATAGTATACCATTGAATACTATACAATTCAGTGGCTTAAGTATTTTTAAAAGTTATGGAAGCGTTTAAATAAGATAGGCTGGATGAACAATCTGGAGGACTGTTCCGGGGGGACATGGGAGAGGGGGAGGTGGGGGGAAAGGAAGTGGTGTTAACAAACCCAGGGACAAG
>NW_022103906.1:57348489-57357501 GCF_000313985.2 Echinops telfairi | reverse complement strand
TATGAACCCCTAATAAAATGATTTAAAAAAAAGTTATGGAATCGTCACCACAATCAGTTTTAGACAGTTTTCTTTATCCTTGTATCCATTATTATTAGCTCCCCATTATCCGCAACCACCCCTGCCATAACGCTAAGGAACTATTAATCTAGTTACTGTCTCTAGATTTGCCTGTCTTGGATTTCATTTACAGAAAATCACGCACAGCTAATTAATACAACCCACAACAAAATGAAACAGAAAAACCTCAACCCATGTGAAATAATAGAAATTTTAATCCAAGAACATAATAGAAACTAGAACAAATTGAAAATAAGTCCAAAGAGAAAACAAATAAAATTTAATGTATTAAATTTTAGCCTAACTGTATCTGCAGTAATCCACTTTCCAGTTTACTCTTATCTGAGAGCAAGGCTACTCACGTCACTTGTCAATGGTCTGAGGGAATTCAGTGGAAGCTTAATCCAAGGTGGGGACTCAGCAAAGGAATTTGAGGCTCTCCCTGTCACCCATATCCTTCTGAAAACTGGGTGCTCCAAATTTAAGCTCCGAAACCAATCCTCTCCTGATCTTGGATTTTATTGTTTCCAATCTTCGTATCAGATGGGCGTATGTGCTCTTTCTATGTGGACTTAGCGATACCTCTTAGATGACTGCTTGTGTAAGACAAACGGTGGAGGCCCCAATCGCTGTTCTTTCTGACATCTGGGCACCATCTGATTTCTTCACCACATGTTGCTGTAGTACCTGTATCTTCGTTGACCAATTAATGAGGGCTAGTATTGAACATGGCCACGTCATTCTTAGATTAGAGTTTATGATTAAGTGTGAACTGAAAACCCATTTGTATTTCTGAAGCTCCCACCTAGCTACAAGAACTTCTTATATGATCCTTTTTAGAGTGGTTGTTACTGGGAGCCCAGCACCGTCTAGTTCTTCTGGTCTCAGGGTTGTTGAGACTTTTGTTTTAATTAGCTTATTTTAAAGTTCGAATCAGGCCTTCAGTTAAAAAACAAACTAACAAAAAACCAAAACAACCTGACGGTCCAAACTTAAAAATGGTAAAACAACTTTTATTGTCTATTAATTCACTGATTACTAATATAGTGGCAGAAATTTTAGAATTTGATTATTTTGAAGATTGTATCAGTCTTTTGAATTGAGATTTTTCCTCAGGCTAGATGTATTCTTCCCTCCATATTAAAAATATATTTCTGTGTATAGGAAAGGCAAAGGATTGTATAAGGCTGAAATATGAGCAAATGGTTGGACTGTATCTCTGAAGGAGAAAAGCCCGCCCCCGCCCTTGGCGAGGTGGTCTCTGATCCCTGTGGCTTTCTGTACCCCCAGGCGGAGGCGGAGGAGGACAGTGACCTGTCGGACTGTGGCGATGATGTGGATGGGAGGAAAGACGCCTTGGCCGAACCATGTTTCATGTTGATTGGGGAGATTTTTGAACTTCGAGGCAGTAAGTTTCATTGTTATTCTTTACTGATATTTGGTAGTTAACTGGTAGGCACTCACCCCTAATATCTCTTTTTTCCCCTAAAGTTAAACAGACATGTATTTATATTCATGCATTCATTCATTCAGCAAATATCTTTCCGGGCCAAATATTGTGCTAGGCACCGAGGACAAATGCTCCCCCTATGCTCATGGCGCATAGGAGACTGATTAACCCAGCTCCGTTTCCTTCTGGAAACAACGAGACAGGAATCCTTCATTTTCTTTCTATGGGACTCAGCACACACATATGAGTTTTATGATAAAAAACAATACAAAAACAGGGTTTTTTAATATTAATATTGGCTTGTTTAAATATTAATATTAAGAGGAAGAACTCTTAGTACTAAAGCCGTGGCTTTGGTGTTGTGAGAAATGCCTCACCCCTACTTTACATTCACCTTCGTTGAGAAGAGTAGTTCTCGTTGTGGACATGGAAGGCAGGGAATGTCTACGCCCCACTCCTCACCTTACAGAAATATTTGGTGACATCCGGAGACATTTGATCATTGTTACAATTTGGGGAGAGGAAGGTGTACCTTGTATCTAGGGGATGCAGAAGCCAATCCCTACAACAAAGAGTTATCCTGCTCTCTCGTGCCATGATTGTGAAATCATGCCCTGGAGATTCTAAGAGAGATGCACTTAGATGCAACAATAGCAGGGCAGGAACCAACGTGCCCTTAGTGAAGAGCCGCAGAAGTACCTGGCCCCCACAGCAGCATTTTGCTGAAAGGTCAACTTAGCTTTGTCTTGTCTGGGCCCTGAATTTGGGCTCGCTTCCTGTAGCTTTCACAGTCCCCCAAACTCTGAGTCATGAGAACAAAATGCTCACTCGTCGCTAGAACTGAGAAGTGGCGTATACCCAGCCACCTTAAAGAGCAAGCAAATGAGAAAAGCAAGGACTTGTGAGGCACAGTAATGTCACCTACCAGTCAGAAATTGTCCTGTGAATGTGCCTCAGATCAACAGCCTTTCTCTCAGGGCTGGTCTGAGGGTTAGTCCTATGTGGAAAGGAGGCTATGGAAGCATCTCTGTGTGCCTATCTATTCCTTAGCATGTCATTTGAAGAATTATTAGCAGATGAAAAGGTTTCCAAGTGCTATCCTATCCAGCTTGGCTTTCATCCTCAGTAAACGCTGTAAGTCTGGCCCATGGTAGGTGATCTCTAAAATACCTGGCTAGGCAGACTGATGCATCAGAGGGCAAGAAAAATTTAAATGCAGGGAACTCATTATCTTTCACATTGAGTGAATTGTTATAGAACTTTTAAATTCTTAAGCCAAAAATAAGAGAATATATGATAACAGTCAGCCAGTAATGGAGGTCATATATTTTATCTGAGGAGGCTTTAAAAACTTTGTGGAAGAAATCGATTATTTTTTCATTCAATTTCTCCATGCACTTTTTAAAGCTGCCTATATAACTCTATAGGGGAACCCAAACATGTATTGTGGCTTCAGTGCGTTTACAGTCTCAGGACTTTACAGACGTTACCCACCCTGAGCAGCAGGCACAATGAAATTCATCTATACTACGCTTTATATATGGATATTCATTTTAGCAATAAAAAAGTTGCAACTAAGTTAAACTTCAGAAATGGAAATAGTTACATTTTATAAAACACTTAATTATGAGGTTTCACTCACTGCCATCGAGTCAATCCCAATTCACTGTGATCCTACCGGGCAGGGCAGGGCAGGGCTGCCACTGTGGGGTCTGAGACGGAGACTCTCCATCTTTCTCCCTTGGCATGACTGCTGGTTTCAAATGGCTCAGCTTGCAGTTAGCAGCCCAACACATAACCACCACACCATCTATTTAAAATCCTTTCAGATGTAAAATCCTTTCATTGTAGCCTTGTCATATTTTAGACACTAAGAGATATACCAATACTTAACTTGATTTGCTGTAAGCAAAATAACAAAACAAACACTCTTCCCTAAAACTGAATGTTGCGCCTTCCTGACTCTTCCTCACTGAACTCCCGTTTGCAGTGGCGTGGACGGGCATGAGGAAGTGCTCTGGTCTTTGTCTGTGTGTTCGCTGCAGTGCAAAGCGATGAAAAGATGCGGGAGGAGCAGAGCAGTCCCGGCAGGAGTAGGGCTCCGAATCCTCCATTACATTCTGCTCAGAAGCATGTTTAGTTGTGCTAGTGACATTTCAGAGGCGAATAAATAGAATATCATTTATAATGAGATGTGATATATTTGCCATCAGCAAAATCTCAGTTCTGCCACAGCTGCCTCTGTTGACAAATGAGTCCTTTGAAAGGAGCGGTGGTGTTATTATTATCATTTATGCATGTGGTGGCGGGGTGTGGGGAGGCGCACTAGGGGCTGGGCAAGGATAGAAAAAGCAGTAGGATCCGGGAAGATCAGTGATGATAGAGACTTTGCAGCAAAATCATTTATAGCTCTTGTTTGAGTCGGTCGTCATAAAAGGACCAATAGTAGCCTTTCTTGGAACCAGTCACTGGCCGGCAGAAAGCCTTAGGGTCACAGTGGGTTAATTTAAGTGTTGGAATGTTTGAAAGGTCAGCAGTTTGTACCCACCAGCTGCTCCACCAGAGAAGGGTGAGGCAGTCTGTTGCTGTGAAGATTTACAGCCACAGATACCATATGATGCAGTCCCACCCTATCCCCCCGAGTTGATTGTGACTTGATGGCAGTGGGTTTGGCTTTGACTTGGTTTGGTCCATCACATATTCTTCCTAGAGCTCAGATAGCCTCAGACCTTCGGGTGAAGCTACCTCCTGCCCTGGCTGTGTGCCCACCTGAGGAGCACCACTCTGCATGCTGGCCGCACCCTTCAGATAAGACTCTTTCCCGATGTTCTTGAGGCCTGGTTCTAACACTAGACTTGACTCTGACTTAAAGGATTAACACGGCCTTCACTGGATATTTAGATCCACAGCAGCAATTAGAACCAACTTTGGAGTGTTTTAAGTTCTGATTGCTGATTTCTATTTGTGTACCTCATCTTGAACGGAAATGGTTGTGATTGCTCCATTTTAACCTCTCCTTAAAAGGACACAAGAGCCCTGAACTCTGGGCTTCGTTATAACCAAATGGGCCTCTTTCTCCTGTTAGCAGTCAAACATTTCATCGGATGGAGATGAATATATTAAATGGAAATTTCGGTTTAACTCCAATTTGTGTACCTAAGACATCCTCAAAGCACTTTCTTTTTTCAGTTTCTGTTCACTTCCTGTGTAACTCTGTCTTTGCTAATACGGAAAATGTCAAGGGGACCGTCTTTCACCGGGGCCTTTTCACACACAGTGTTGAGCGCCCCTCCAGAGCAAGGGCAGCAAACGTGACTGCCATCCTGTTCCCGAAGAGGCGCGGAGGCTCAGGACAGGTGATTTAGGCCTTTCATTGTTGCCAGGTGCCGTCCAGTTGGTTCCAACTCATAGCAATCCTATGTACAGCCGAACAACACTGCCGGCCCTGTGCCATCATGGTAACGTTACTAGGTTTGAGCCCACGATGTGGTCACTGTGTCCCTGCATCTTGTCGAAGGCCTTCCTCTTTTTCACTGCGCGGCTTCTTTACCAAGCATGATGGCCTTCTCCGGGAATGGTTTTTTGCCTAACTACTGTAAAAGGCCCTGGTGTCACAGTGGTTACGCATTTGGCTTCAATGAGAAAGGCCAGCAGTTTGACTCCAAGAGCCTTTCTTCAAGAAAAAAATGAGGCAGTCTGCTTCCCTAAAGATGACCACCTGGGAACCCCTCTAGGACCATCTCCGCTCGCCTTTGTGGTCGCCCTGAGAAGGAAGTCTGTGTGTTAACGAAGGGGCACCGGAAGGGGGGGTGTTCAGATCACATCTGACTCAATGGCTTTTTGCAATTCAACTTTCTCCCCGCCCCCCAAAGCATAAAAGAGATTTTAAAAGTAGGAGGCTATCTACAAATTATATTGCAAAGGCGTGCAGCTAGCTAGACACATCAGTTAATTAATATTTCAAAATATTTGTCAACATTTGGCTACAGATGTTTCCCTTTCACAGCAGTGTGCTAGAAGCGTGGCTTCAATGAGCCAGACAGAAATCTAAAACAGGAATTACCCCATGTGCCAGTGGATAACAGACACGCTGTTGGTAGCCCAGCGGCATAGGAAGTAGAGTATTATTTCTTCTTGCCAGCTCAGCGACTGTTTAGGTATTGAAAAACTGTACAAACTCTTAGGCTTTTTCTTTTTCAGAATACAAGAGCGTTCCTAGGCATAAGTCTGCTTGTTTAACTTCAACCTAAATTCTGCAGATAACAAAGCCATGACTAGATGATTGAATTAAATGAATGAGGGTTCTGCTTTGTGCAGCTATAAAAATGTTATAATTTGATTTCCTGTGATAATGTGATAATAGTCTTTCTCTGGTCTATATTTTAGTGTTTAAATGGGTGAGAAGAACATTAATTGCTCTTGTGCAGGTCACTTTTGGGAGGACCATCAACAAGTGAGTAGCACAGTTAATATTTGAATTTTATGCCTTACTCTTTGTCTACATAGTCAAGTTGCTGCTGCATGATGTGGTAGCCAGTGATCTCTCTGGCAGATGGATTTTATTTCCTTTTTCTGACATGGTTCGAAGATTGAATGGGAAACGGAGTGCTTGGTGAATTAGCTGGTAACAAACTGGAGCTGGTTCTGACATCCAAGGCCAAGCACAGGCAGAAGGTTCTGTTCTGGAAAGTTCTTTGGGTCGTGACTGATGTGAGTGTCTTAAGTATAGTGCTTTCATGCTACCTTATGGGAAAAACTTCCATTGATGTGATTCCAACTCACACCCACCCTACAGATCCGTTTAATGCCTGAGAGTTTGGGGATCTCGATGAGAGCAGATGATGCCCATCTCCCGTTCACAGACCAGCTGGCGGCTCAAGCACCTGCATGTGCAGTGTGGCAGCCCAGCGTGCGATCCTGGGGCCACCGGGGCTCTGCCCTCGTGGAGGAGGGGTATATAATCCATGCAAGGCTTACACTTTGACAGAGGAGCACATGGCAAGGCACTTATTTAATGAGAAATACATCATTATTGTTTTAGAGTCGCATCGTACTAAAATGGTGATTCCTTTTAATAATTGAGAAGCGGTGATGTGTCTAATTCACATAACACTAATATAAAAAAAGAGAGATATACTAAGATATATACACAATACACAGACAAAAAAATATATAACACATACACAGAGACACATATAACACAGAATACTACAGTGGGGTGTAAAAAAAGAGAGACACATTGGGCACACTCAAAATAAAACCAAGAAAGCCGGTAACGAACAAGCAACGGGAAATGAAAACGTTCCCATAAAATACGGAGATTTTTCTTCACTGTGAAGCCACATACCCAGTAGAAGTCAAATGTTACTGGTGTTGGGTGCCATCACGTCAGCTCTGACCCATCGCGACCCTCTGCACAGCAGAATGAAACACTGCACAGTCCTGCACCGTCCTCATAACTGTTCCCCTGCCTCTGCCCAGTGACGCAACCACGGCGTCAATCCATGTCATCAGAGTCAAACAGAATTAGGTTTATGGAGAGTTGGATGGCAATGGTGGTTGGTGGTTCAGTGGTAGAATTCTTACCTTTTGTGCAAGAGACATGGGTTCAATACCCAGCTCATGTACCTTAAGCAAAGGCTTGCTTATGATGCCAAACAGACTTGGTTGGACCTTTCAGATTCAGGTGGACTAGGAAGAAGTGCTGGTGAAAAATTTAACCAAAATCAGCCAGTGAAAACCCTCAGGATCACAGCAGTCTGATCCCATGTGGATGGGACCCACTCAGTGGCAGCTCCAAATAGCATAAAGTCAATCCTGAAAGGAGTTGTAGACCTGGGTCTACCTCCTCATTTTGTGGGGAGGGAGCCTGGCGCATAGTGGTTACACATTAGGATGCTAGCCTTGAGGTCAACAGTTAGAAACCCCCAACCGCTCCTCCGAAGAGAGACAAGACTTTCGACTCGCAGCAAGAGTTACAGACTTGGAAACCTCGGGGCAGTTCTGCCTGGTCTGGAGGGCCGCCATGAGTCAGAATGGGCTTGACGGCTGTGCGTTGGCGCGTGATCATTTTGCAGGAGAGGAAACAGGACTACGAGGTCAGGTGATTTGCCCAAAGCCAACAGGGCTGGCCAGTCAAAGGAGCCAAGACTCCAGCCCATCCCGGGCGAGAAAGCTGCTTTTTTTCCCCAGCCTTGTTTTCAGTTTTCTTTGCAGCTGAAATTTGAAACTGCTGTTCTCAAGAAAGGTCTGTACCTCTGTGCTCTCCACTAAGATGATCATCTGAGTCAGATGCTAAAAGTAAGAAAAAAGGCTCTTTTTAAACAGCAAACTAGTTTCAGATGAAATTAGCAGATTTTCATGCATTCATTTAAATGGCAAACATTTATTCAAGATTAATATGAGAATGCTTATCACGCAGATACTATAAAATTTTACGAATACAATAAAAATATTTGCGACTAGAATGTTTTCCTCATAGTCATACATTAAAGTGGACTCCAGTTTTATTTCTGAGTTTGAAAAGAGCAGTTTAGTCTCCACTCTGAGGTTTATTTGTCCTCAGAGGCAACCTTCTTGTCTCAGTCATGGACAGACCTGGGATGAGGACGTTTCCAAAAGGACTTCATTTGCTCTTTCAGTTTCAGCAAATCATGCGATCTTTCTTTGCTTGTACTCGGGATATTGTCTCGTAATTACAAAATGAGCAGCTGTGGTCTGTGAGTGGTGAAGACATTTGGCGGTTATTTTCATGGGACGAGCAGAGAGGGAACATCTGCGGGAACATCAGGCTGTTGATTTCAATGGGCCTGGTGTCCGGGGAGCGTTGTAGAGCACCTGGCTCTTGGCTATTTGTGCCTTCAGCAGCTGATGACACATCATAACATGGAGCAGCAGTACAGCGTGGGTGTCGTGGCTGGTACCCACTAATTTTTCACATAACCAGAATCGCTTCAAAAGCTTCCTACAGGTTTTAACAACAGAAGATCAGACCTAACGGGATGGCCTTTGGTGGTTTGAAGTTGTAACTTGAAACTTTCTTTGTTTCTTCACATAATCCCAATGATTAACCCAATGCAAGACTACAGAATGAGAACAAGAGGCTGACGTATTTCTGTGGCTGGTTCTTAGGAGGGCGGACAAACAGTCTGTCTCTCACAGCAGAAGTCGTTGCAAGAACATTATTTTATTTGGTCTGTATGTAAATATAAGTTGAGAGCAGTCTAGAGAAATGTCTTAGGGAACATGTAGCTGCAAACAAAACTAACATGACAGTTTTGACTCAGTCCAGTTTTAACCTCCATTCAATAGTGACTGGTTACTACGGACACTGTTTTGTGCTTGAAACATCAGTTTCATACACAAGTTCTGAAAATCTTCCGTAATCTCTATTATAAAAACCTGGTTGGGGATGAGCCCTATAGGACCAGTGGTGTGAGTGGCAAAACAGGGAGGGTAAAGGGAGAATGGCTAGGGAAGAGGGAACCGATTACATGGAACTG
>NW_022103906.1:57343345-57346431 GCF_000313985.2 Echinops telfairi | reverse complement strand
GTCAGTCTTCCTTCTCCTCCCTGCTCTGCTCCTGGGCCCGGAGTATTCTGCCTAGTGTTATCAGTGATAGCACCACTAAGAGGCAGCTGGGTGGGAAGTTCACTCCACCCCCTCCCCTCCGGGAGGTAGGAGTGAGAGAGCTTCTCCAGCCCATCAGTGATAAT
Organism: Echinops telfairi; assembly: GCF_000313985.2. Taxonomy (NCBI): domain Eukaryota; kingdom Metazoa; phylum Chordata; class Mammalia; order Afrosoricida; family Tenrecidae; genus Echinops; species Echinops telfairi. Next base: position 57,346,267 of record NW_022103906.1, on the reverse strand, counting down.
CTCATGAGTCCCTCTTAGGCTGCTTCATGGAGATCTGGTGTGCTGAGTAGTGTGCACAGTTTGGGAGTTGCAAGCTTCAAAGAGAGCAGTACACCCCTCAGTTCCTGTACCTACACACTGAGGAGTCTGCACTCAAGCCCTGGGAGAGCAGTCATTGCCTGGGAAAATGCGAGCCCCAGAGTGAATGGCTGTCTAGTCATACTAAAATAAACATGACTTCCAGAGCCGGAGTTTAAAAAGCCAACTCCTAGTTTATTCATCAAACATTTAGAACAGCCTGTACCTTAACCTACCCCCATTGATAAATGCCTTTTGAAAATACAGTACAATTTTTTTTTAAATCCAAGAAATGTTTTTCTCTCTTAAAAGACAAATCCGGGACACAGTGAACTGGATTTTCAGTGAGCAAATGCTGGTTTACTACATCAATGTTTTCCGGGATGCTTTTTGGCCAAATGGGAAATTAGCACCACCAACCGCGATCAGAAGCAAAGGACAAAGTCAGGAAACAAAGCAGAGGGCGCGGCAGAAGCTCCTTGAGAACATTCCAGGTGAGGGGGGGTGAGAATCCTGCACAGCAGAGAGAGAGAGAGAGAAAGGAAATGTCAGGCCGATGAAATCATTGTATCTATAGCAGCGGTATCTATCTGCATCTTAGGAAACATCCTTCACCACTGAGAACAAGGTCGCCCCTTTTTCTGTGGGGGAGGGAGGCGGAATTTATTATCCCTTCATAAAAAAGCAGTAAGAGTAGTACTGGTTAGAATACTTTAACTAGCAAAATGTTTTAGAATAGATATCTTTTGTGCTCTAGAAATTCTGTTAAAGTACACTTGTGAGAGCTTAAATCTTCATTTGGGTAGCAATATGTTAAATTTTCAGTTTGTGGAAATGCCTTGATATTGAAAAAGTCAGAATACATTTTTGTTCTCTTTAAACATTTAAAAGAACTGACCGCTCATGTTCCTTGTGCCCCAGGGCCTTTTGTTTATTTTACGTGTACAAAGGTGCTTCAGAAAGTTCATGGAAAAATGGAATTAAGAGAGCATGGATTGTCTTTTGCACTGATTATTTATGCATTATGTACCTTATTAATAGCAGCATAAAATATACATTTAATTTCATTAAATGTTAAAATTCAGATATGCTTCAGAGCCTTGTTGGACAACAGAATGCTCGCCATGGAATAATAAAAATATTCAACGCACTGCAAGAAACGAGAGCCAACAAACATCTGTTATATGTGAGTAAATTAATGCCTACCAGTGGATTGATAATATTGGCTTTATATTTCTCTTCACATCTGGGGTAGATTTTCATCCTTTATATTGCTAGTCACCTTTATTACTTAGAACCCTGATGAGCCCATCATCTCTGCTCTGTGCTCTCTGGTTGACGGGCAGGCTCATTCTCTCTTCTGCACGACTGCCTGGTTTCCTCATTTCAGCAAAGCAGATTTTCCTGGTTGTCTTAGAGCAGTGGTTCTCAGCCTGTGGGTCGTGACCCCTTTGGGGGTCGAACGACCCTTTCACAGGGGTTTCCTGATTCATAACAGTAGTAAAATGACAGTGATGAAGTAGCAACAAAAATAATGTATGGTTGGGGATCACCCACGCATGAGGAACTGTATGAAAGGGTCCCGGCCTAAGGAAGGTGGAGAAACACTGTGTTATTCGAGTGTGACTAGAAATGGCAGATGCGGGTGGCTCGCACTAGTTAACAGGTCATAAAAAAATCAGTGAATCTGATGCTAAATGGGAGTTTACTTAGCATCCAAAATAAATCAGAATTGTTTGAATGTCTCTTGTTCACGGAGGATAATTTCAGTCTGAAAGCTAGAGTTGAATATGTCGATGTCTGAGGAAACCCTTGGAGGAAAATCACACTGTTTTTCTACCATCCCCCCCCCCCTTCTTTCTTGATTTAGATGCTGATGGAACTGCTGCTAATTGAACTGTGTCCTGAGCTGAGAACTCATTTAGATCAACTGAAAATGGGTCAAGTTTAAGACTGCACAAATAACCCCCCAGAGAAATGTCTGTGTAATAATAGACATGAAGCATTTTCCTCTTTTCCACAGAGGGCCTGACTAAGAACTCTACTGATTTCTATTTAAGTCCCCTCCCTCTAGTTTTATGTGAAGCAAGCAGAATTTGGGGAGGGAGACATGATGCTATCTATAGTGGGCAAAGGGGGGGATGCTAATTACTGATTTTTTTATTTAAATAGTGATATAAATACTTTGAAGTTGAATATACGGATTGAAATACAAATGTTAATATGTGGTGAGCACCTGGGAAGTATTTTAAATATATATGAGAACGGTTTTGCGTAAACTGAGGAGCGATGGCTGTTGTACAGTAAATGCCCTCCCTGAGGATTCTGAACATCCCTGTAGCCTTTCGTGTGGGGGCGGGGGGAACATAGTTGTGCAATGCTTTGTGTAAAGTTCTTGTGAAATTTTTTTGTCTTTATTTTTACCAAAGATTTCCCATAGTTTGAAGCATTTGAAGCAATAAAATATAAGTGAACCCCAGCGCGCTGTGACAGTTGTCATTAGTCATGGAGTCAGCTTGGCCTCTAGCAGCCGTCACGAACCAGGGGCTCGTGGGAGATGTCGGGGAATTTTCCCAGCAGTTTGAAGCCCGCCCGTGTAGCAGAGCGGCAAGCACAGCGTTGCCCAGACCTGTGCCGTCTTCATGATCACTGGGATGTTTGAGCCCATCATTGCTCTACTGCGTCGTGCCTTCTATCTTGGGGGACCCATCCTCCAGCGCTTTATCAGGCAACATTCTGTTGTTATACATAGATTTTTCATTGACTGCTTTTTAAAAAATCATTTTATTAGGGGCTCATACAACTTTTATCACAATCCATACACACATCAATTGTGTAAAGCGCATTTGTACATTCATGGCCCTC
>NW_022103906.1:57328166-57342397 GCF_000313985.2 Echinops telfairi | reverse complement strand
TGATTTTTTTGAAGTAGACTGCCAGGCCTTTTATTAGTCTTTCTTAGTTGGGAGCCCCACTGTAACGTGTCTGCCACAGTGGGTGCCCCTGCCGATAGATGGAATACTGGTGGCATCGCTTCTCCTCTCACAGCAGTGCACAAACCAGCACAGGATGACAGACTGGCGGGCAGGAGGGTTAGGGTGCTGGTTGCTCAAAAAAGAGGTTGAAACACGTCAGACAGTTCTTTGTCAAAGGCACTGTACACACACGTTGCTGTGAGGAAGACTACATACAGCTTGCTGCCCCTGCCCAGAAACAGTAAAAATATATGAAAAAATAAATGATTCCTAATGACTGAAGAGTCAGATTAGCACTTGAATGTGAGCTGACTTGAAAGGATGGACAAGGGTGAGATGGGGAAACAAGAGGGACTTACTGTAGGGAGACTGGAGACTTTATTATATATCGTCAGGTCTTCGGAAGTAGAAGGGGTATTAGATGAAATCCAAGGGACAGATTGCGTTTTCTCATTGGTTCTGTTTTCTCATGGATTCAGTTTCTCAGGTTCACCTTCTTTAAGCAGTGATAACAAAGCACCGTGCCTTCTTTGACCTCTACGAGTCCTGGGTGGCATAATTGGTTACGTGGGGCTGCTAACTGGAAGGTGCTCTTCTGAAACACACGGGTTTGCGTGAGTCCAAAGGTGGAGCTCTTGTTTGGTTCTGTTTGCTCTAACCCTTAGGCATAGTGGGGCCAGGGGAGGAATACGCAAAAACAGCTTGGAGTCCATGAAGAAAGAAAGACCAACACATTAAAAGCGACATGGTTATAGTATTGATAGAGCATACTTGCCTGATTTTTGACGTGAAACGTAAGTGCTGAAAGATACATGATTAAAAATTGGTAAAACAAGTTTATTTCTAAAAGTCTTCTAGTTACAGTTCTTGATCCTCTTTTTAAAGCTAAGGTATTTGACAAGCCTCATGCCGGTGATTTACAGTCCATGGATGTGAATAGCTTTGCTCTCAGACAAAGAGCATTGTAAAGTCGATTATGGCAGATGTACTTAGATGAAAATGTAATACCTAATCATGTAATCTCCCTTTTTACCCATTTTAAAGTTGTTTCAGTGTTTTATATTTTCTGTTTTCTTTTCAATTGAGATTTTTCTGTTTTGTTTAGCCATTTTTGTTGGGTTGTGTTTGTTTATCTCTTTCCTGTTTGTGTTTTGTATGATTTTCTGTGTATGGAATCCAGGATAGGTAAATCTATACAGACAGTGAGTAGATTGACAATTGCTTAGGGACATGGCAGGGTTAGTTGGGGGGAAAGAGGGAGCTAACAACAAGTACTAGAAGAAAATGTTCTGAAATTGATTGTGGTGATGATCGCACAACTCTTAATGTGATTGAATGATTCATTTGTATGATGTGTGAAGTATATGCCAATTAAACAATTTTTTCAAAAGAATTTTCCTTCATAGGAATGTAGAAAGGACTGTCTAAATTCATTCAGGAAAGGGAAGCAACATGAAGTTGCTAAGCCCAAAAACCTCATAACACAGTTACTGGAAATATCTACCTAATCTGTATTTCTACCCTCTAAAATCAACTGCTGTCAGTTTGATACTGCAAATGAGATAACTTTTGGACTCCTCACTATTTATGATAGATTCTGTTTTCCCTGAGATAACAGCTAAAAGGAATTATGCAGAAGTGTGGGGGAAGGTCAGTCAGATCCTTGCTGCCAGACTGCTGTTTCATCCCACCACAGGGGTGGGCCTGCTCCCTGCTGCTGGGGACAATGGACAGGCTCCTGTGGGCGGAGTTCATATCCTACTGATATTGGTCTCTATCAGTTGGGCCAGAAACGCCAGAAACAGGCCAAACCGGCTCTGTCCCTCCTCTTCCTATTGCGTGTATGTCCCTAGACCACCCCTTCTCATTGCTGTGTAACCTATAGTGCAGCCCCTCCCTGTGACCTATGTCTCTACCTGTAATTAGTGGGCTGGCATGCCCCCAAAAGGGATAAAGGCATGGGTCAGCGAGAGACTCGCTCCTTGCTGCTCACTCCCTGGTCACTCCCCTCTTCCCCCTCTCCTCTCCAGTCCTCTATCCCTTGTTCCCTTGCCCTCCTGCCCTTTCCCCTCTCTCCACGTGGACCACCAAGCTGGGCTGAGGTGAGCAATGCTACTATGTAATGTGTCTGACTGCATTATTGTAATATCTCTCACGCTCTCGATGACTTTAATATAATACTTATATATTTCAACTGTACAATTGTGCATTACTGAACCCAGAAGTAGTATTACTGAACCAGTGAGTTCTAGTAGCGGGTGGGGCTGGCACCCCACTCCTCCATACCATTTTAATTTTATACTACACAGAAGTTTAAGGAATTTATGTCAGGATCTGGAAGCCTCCATCTCTCTTGAGTTTAAAGACATGACCGACTCCCCTCACAGGATGAAGGTGCATCCTGTGATCTGCAGTGGTGGAAATTTATGTGGGCTCCCCTGTGCCAGACGCACCCTGCTGTATTGTAACTATGGTAAACTAGATTTTATAATTCTGTGTCAGATTTCCTGAAGACATTTAAACCCCAAAACCCCAAGCCACTTGCTATAGAGTTGATCCCAACTCATGTAGCCCTTGTGTGGAAGAACTGTGCGTTCCACGAGACTTGAATGGCTGGGATCTTTCAGAGATAGGGTGCAAAGTTTTTCCTCCACAGCACCTCTGGATGGATTTGAACTGCCAGCCAAGCACTTAAACATTTGCACCACCCAGAGACTCCTTGAAGATTCTTCGGTGTGGCATATTATCATATATAGCATATTCCTATGTTTCCATTTTCTCAGACTAGTTTTCGAGGATGCTTTACATTTATACTTCTTAAGAGATTTAAGAGAGAAGCACATTTGAGGACATCATACAGACCTAAATCTGTTGAAGTTCCTTCCTTTTACAGGGACATCAAGATATAAAGGCATCAGAGTAATGCAGACAGAGCAAGAGCATTCACTCTCTGCCAACCAGTAGTTTTAGTTGGTGGCACATTCTAATTACTTGCATTTTCCCAACAGTTGGATCAGATAGTTCTTGATTTTTATCTACTTTCAGAAAGTATAATTTTAATTTATAAAATAAAGCCACATTTGCATGTTTGCAAAGAAGCTGCAACAAAGGTTTCACTAAGGCATTTTTAAAACATAACATTTTCTTTCTTTAAAAAAATTTTTATTGCTATATAATCTACCTATCATGCAATTTAATAGTTAAATCATATTAAGAAGAGTTAGACAATTATCACCACAATATCCAAATATTGTACTCATCTTTCTTGTACTCGTTGTTAGCTCCCCATTTCCTCCCAACCTTCTCTGCTGTGCTGATAAGTAGTTATTTGTGGGGAACAGAAGGATTTCTCTTAAGTTGTCTCCCCAAAATATGTACCAGACTTAGCTGCTTAAGCGTAACCGTACAATAGGCAGCGAAAGTAGGTCAGAGGTTATTCTCCTTAACATTGGCCATCTGTAGTGGCTAGACTATTAGTCTGACTCACCCTGAATAAGACCCACTCCCTTCTGATAAGGATAATGGTGGTCTATTCACTTGCAGACTTACCAGAGAGGTCAAACCCGCCCAAGGGTGACCAAGGTTAGTCAGCCATTATCAGCTGTCTAGATCAAGCAGACACCACAGTCTATTCCACAACCAATGTGGACACACCCCTAGGTGATTCCTCTCCTATTGATTGTATTGCCTATGTTAATATCCCTCCTGGTGACTCAGGTTATTGTCCACTATCAGGGAACTTGCATGCCTCCCAGAATAGTAATTGTCTGTTTTATTATGTGAGACATTAGAGTGATCAAACTTGTTCTAGAATGAATTGTATAGCCCTTTATGTGATGTATAACTCTATGATGCGTGGTTAGCAATAAATATCGAGGCTCCCTGGTACTCGAGAGGGTGGCTGGCTGGAGAGGGTGGCCAGAAGGTGACTAAGGAGGACAAAGCAGCGGCTTCTTCTCTAACAGCTAAGCCCCCTCCACGAGGACCATCAAGCCGGGCGGAGGTGAGATATGCTACCATGAATTGCGTCTGACTCCATTACTTGACTCTATCCTTTAGCTCTCATGCTCTCTATGACTTTACTATAATCTCTACTTATTATCGCTGTACAATTGCGCCTACCAAACCTGTGATGTTTTGTGGGGTTCCCTCTTACCCTTAACCCCACAGTTATTAATCCAGTGGCTGTCTATATAGATTTACCTATCCTGGATTTCATATTTAGAAAAACATATAAAACAATGAGAAATAAACAAGAAACAATAACAAACCAGAAAAACTTCAATCAAGAAGCAGAAAATATTAAAACTGAAATAACTTTAAAATGGGTTCTAAAGGAGATAAAATAGTAAGGTGTTACATTTTAACCTAAGTACATCTGCCATAATCGCTCTACAGTGCTCTTTGTGTGATAGCAAGGCTATCCACACCCCTGACTGTGAGCAGAGAGGATTCATTGTAGACTCATCCACATGCAGATGGATTGGGGGCGTATATATGTCTCTAGTTCACTTTAGACACATCGTTATCATTTTCATAATAGAAAATATTGTACATCATCCCTGTGGAGCATAAGGGAATTCTATTAGCCAATGGTAAAACACCATTTTCAACGTATTTGCTTGCTTCACACATATGCATCCCTACAAAAGCTTGTGCATATGGATCCTACTATTCTGCCAAATTTTGCCTTCAAACATGTCACTAATAAAAGGGAAGTCTCTTGCTAATTAATTTTTCCTGTATTTACTAATTACAATAATTATTAGTAGAAGATTTAAGTGAGGTTTTTTTCATGTGTTTTGGAATACAACTTTAGGTTTTAAATTTTAGGACTTAAAATTGTAAAAATAGGTTGAAACACAAGCATCTTGTTCGGCATATCATGACTATTTGCCAAAAATATAGCAATTTTTTTTACTCATTATACTAAGACCTTCGAGGGTAGGCATAAGTGGGCCATCCAAACCTTTGATTATTGTTTAATTTTGTCTCAGTCACTTAATATTCTTAATGTAAAATTCACAAAGCCAAATGAGTCAAGAAAATTAAAAAATTTAAGCTTCAAATGGTATCTTTTGTAACTCTCTAGCAAGTATACTTTTTGATGTTATTAGTGCTAAAACTGCCCTAAGGCTTTTGCACACTCTATGCTTAAGAAAGGATAAAGCCACTTGCTCTATGAAATGCTTTCTAATACTTGATTTGTTCTGTGCCGATATATGGGCTCAAAGGATTGAAGCTCTAAGTATTGTCTCAGCAGGTTGATCCCTGTGGCTAAGTTTCAAGTTGTAAAAATGACAGCATACAGATAGAAGAACAAAGGCAACGTGTGGTCAGTAAAACACCCAGGATATTGTCATTGTAGATGCAGACTACAATACCCAAACTCGGCAACGATGAAAATACACACGTTTTATGGTGTTAGGATTGATGGTGGCTATTGACATCTACTGTGGTCTAAATCCTTTGATGGATAACTAAACAGTGAAGTTCATCTGCCAATGCAGGATTCAGATGACAAGCCTTAAAGTCAAAGAGAAAAAGATGCATTGTTTAGATGCACTCTAAATTTGGGGGATTTACTTTTCCTTTTTTAAAGATTAGCAAAGTACAGAGAATTTCATGCAAACATCTTAAGATACACTTTTGCTTTCCTAGGAAAAAATAAGGGAAAATTCAAATTTAGCAGCCTATGCAAAATAACCATGCTATCATTGGAAGGAGGTAAAGTTTAAACAGTGGCCAGATTAAAAATAATTAATTTACATAGCCTTCATGATGATGGATTATTAACATAAGTAAAATGGAAAGCATTAACACATGGCCACAAACTTGTTTTGATTTCATTATACACATAGGAGCATCTCCAATTACCTTATTTATATGGTAAAGTGAGTTTGTATTATGACTAGAGTAAAAACTAAGGAGCCTTTGTGGTGCTGCAGGGTAGGTGTTGAGCTGCTAACCACAAGGTTGGTGGTACAGAACCAGCCAGGCATTCCATGGGAGAAAAGTGAGGCTGTCTGCTTCTGTAAAGAGTTAGGGTCACTGTGAGTTGGAATGAATCAATGGGAGTGATTTGGCAGAATAATGTGTTGGACCAGGTTGACTAGAGAAACAAATTCATTGACACTCATATGTGAGGGAGAACTTTATATTCAGAATTATACATATAAAAAAAACAGCCCAGTCCAGATCAAGTCCATAAGTTTGATATTAGCCCATCAGTCCGATATTAGCCCATGAATTAATTCCTCTTCAGACTCACACAGCACAAGCAATGATGCAGAATGCAGGAAGATCACAGGCAGGTGGTTGGAAAGTCCTGTGGGGCCAATGGCAGTGGATGCATCTCGAGGGCTCTAGCTGCCACGAGCGTGGCTCCATGCGGCTGGTCAACAGCAATGTGTAGCACGGAGAGTGTGTTCCCCGCCTCCAGGGTGGAAGAGAGGAAGTTCCCAGAATCCTCATGAGAAGGCCACGTCCACACGGAGTGATCATCAGGCTGTGACCGATTGACGGACTAGACTTCACCCTTTCATTCTTTTATCAAGTTGACATGAAATTGTGTAACTACCACAAGTAAACTACCACAAGATGCAGAATTTAATATTTTAGGATTTGGGAAAGGAGCCCTGGTGGTGCAGTGTTCAAAGTCACCAGTGCTCCAAGGGGAAGAAGACGAGGCTTTCTACTCCCTGAACGCATTACAGTCTTGGAAACCCACCTGGGTGGTTCTACTCTGTCATAGTCCCTATGAGTCAGCATGGACTCGATGCCAGCGAGTTTTGGTTTTTTGTTTTAAGGTTTTGGAAGAAATATCGGAAGCTGTCTTCTACAAATCCTACTCTGTACAGAAATTGCCCCTCTAGTACCATGACAGTTGGTCACTAAAATTCTGCTTGGTTGCTTCCAGTGGCAGGAAGTCACCACCTTAAAAGGGGAAATGGTTTTGTTTCCTGAACAATTGTCTTAGAAGGGTCTTCCTTCTGTTAAGGCAGCCATTGTCCTTCCTGTGCTGGAGCGTTATCGAGGAGTCCTAGTCCACTCTCTGAGAAGGGCAGTGTGTTCTCAAAGAGCCCTGAGGAGCTGGAGGAGGTGGCAGTGTTACCAGCCTGACTGTGGCAGGGCCAAGGCCAGCCATGGGTCTTCAGCTCTCAGCATCACCATCTCACCACCTTCCTGCTTTCTGTCCCGCTCTGCCCTTACCTCTGTCCTGCTCCCTCCCAAACAGTTGCTTGGCTGTGGCATAGTCTTCCCGTCCTTTGAAAACCACCATCAATCAAGACCTCCGTTTCCTCTAAATAAAATTTGGGTTTCTCATAGTGTGTGAATTCCAGCCCCTTCATTGGCTTGCCATCTCTAAATGGTCTCTGTGTTATCACTGTCATAAAACTAAATGGCTATAATAAAGTGTCGTGCACACAGTCTTATCCTTGAAGAGTAATGGGGACATTTTCACCCATCATAGGTATAATGGTGCTAACCTTACATTTTCAGTTTTTCTGCCTTCTTCAGTTGAGCACGTACCAGGTTTAAGAATATTTTTTGACCCAGACTTATCTTGGCTTGTATTTCTTTTACAAGGAACTAAGACTGAAGATCCTGAAATCGGTTTGAAAATTGACCTAATCCAGAGATTAACGGGTTTAAAAAAATGAAGACAACTGTTCTATCCTTTGGGAGAAAGACAAGGCTTTCTCCTCCTGTGAAGAGTTACAGTCCGAGGAACTCACAGGCGCAGTCCTGCCTGTCCTGTAGGGTCGCTGTCAGTCAGAATGGACTTGAGGCGGTGACTGGTTTTGAGTTTTATTATCCATAGTCTAGAATGAAGTGATGTTAAATATTTCAAAAGTCAGTTATACTGGGCAGTGTGCTGTGTTCTTATATTTATATATTAATATGGATCTGATCCTCTGGAAATCTTCATTTCAAACAAATACTTCAGTGAGTCTCAAACTTGCTAGCACATTGTCTTCCTTTATCGTTTAATTACTCTGAAATAAGCCCTGGGCTTTGGAATTTGTATAAGATCCCAAGTGACTTTGCTCTGCAGACATGTGCAGATCGTTGCCACTAATCCAGGGAGATGTAAGCCAACAACGACAAGGCCCCACTGAACCATTGAACCATTCTGACTCAGAGCAACCCCATATAGGGTTTCTGAGTTTCAATTTTTTTTTTACTTTTTATTACGAATTAGGTGGGCGTTTACATTTTAGATAATCCATTTTGTAGTCAACACTGCAAACTACTTCTCAAACTTCCCACTTGATTTCTCCTGTACTTACACTCTCTTGTGCTCTCCTTCACCTAAATTTACACCCACCCACCGCAGCCTGCTTCACCAGAGCCCCTTCCCCACTAACTATCGAGTTTCTTTCTTTTGGTATGAAAGCCTTTGTCTTGGTTTTTCCATTATAATAGCGGTCTCTTAAACAATGTTTATCTTTAGGTGATGGAGTATAATGTTCTCCAAGTCCATCCTTGCCTTGAGGTGCTTCATCATTTCATCCTCAATCTTTAGCGGTGCATAGTATTCCATTGTGTGTATGTACCAATCCACTGAGGGATTTTCCCATCTCGTTATTGTAAATAGTGCTGCGAGGAACATGGGTGCGTATCATCTGGTGTGATGTGAACATGCTGTGTTCCTTATTTCTGTGTGATATATACCAAGAATGTCCTGGTATTTCTCTCGATTGTTTGCAGAAGCTCCATACCGATTTCCACAGTGGTTACACATTTTTACAGTCTCACTCGCAGTGTACAATGGTGCCAGTCTCTACACCTCGCCGGCATCTGTTACATTCTGTTGTTTGGTTCTGTACTTTGTTATCAATGCCGTTGTTAGGAAGTATCTATCTCCTCATTGTTTTGATATGAATCTCATGAATGGCTAGCAATGGCTCACCAGCATTTCTTCATAAGTTTATTGGTTGCCTGGGAGTCTTCTTCGGTGAACTGTCTCTTAATGCCCTCTGCCCATTTCAACTGGTTCATTTGTTAGTCCTTATTGAGATGTTTTAATTCTCTATAGATTTTTGAAATTAATCCTTTGTCCAATGTGTTTGTTGTCAATTTTTTGCCCCCAGTCTGGAGGGGGAGGTGTCTCTTGACTCTCTGATGAAGTCTCTTGATGCACATAACTGTATATTTTAAAGTTCCAGTTATCTATTTTGTCTTCTGCTGTTTTCTTTTTTCAATGTTAGATCGTATGTGTACTCTTTGTATTAGGGCCCCAAAGTTTATCACTGTCTTCTTACTGATAGCGTTATTTCAAGATTTAAATTTAGATCTTTAATCCATCTTGAATTCATTTTTGTATCTGGAGTGGGGGGTGGATTCTGTTTCATTCTTCCATAAATAGATACACGATTTCTCCAGCACCATTTGTTGAAGAGACTGTTTCTTCCCCAATTAATGTATTTCAGGCCTTTGTCTAAGATCAGTTTTCTATAGGTGGATGGATTTATTTCTGGGTTCTCTATTCTGTTACATTGGTCTTCATAGATGTTGTTGTTCCAGACCAGGCTGTTTTGACTGGTGTGGCTATGTAATGACAGACCTTGAAGTCAGGAAGTGAGAGGCTCTTACTTTATTCTTCTTTTTAAGTAGTGCTTTGCTTATCCTGGAACCCTGGTGGCTTAGTGGTCAGGCGATGGGGCCACAGTCTGCAAGGTCGGCAGCTCAAAACCACCAACTGGTCCTCAGAAGAAAGCTACTCCCTTAAGAGGTTACAGTCTGGGGAAACTCCACAGGGGCAGTTCCACCCACTGCTGGAGAGTTGCTATCAGTAGGTATCAACTCAGTGGCAGTGAGTTCTTAAGTTGCTGATCCTGAATCTAGTTCTTCGTTCTCTACAGGTTGATAAATAGTTTTTCCATTTCCTTAAAGAATAATGCTGGGATCTGGATCGGATTACGGTATATTTCTAGATTCCTTTGGGTAGTGCTGACATTTTCACAATGGCCATCCTTCCAATCCATGAGCATGGAGCATTATTTTATTTATATAGGTCTTTTTTGGTTTCTTATAGTAGTGTTTTATAGTGTTCTTTGTACAAGTCTTTCATTTGTCTTCTAAAGTTTATTCCTCAGAATTTCCTCTTTGGGGTGGCTATTGTAAATGGTACTGTTTTCTTGATTTCCTTTTCAGAGCTTTCTTCCTTAGTACACAAGTACTTGAGTTTTGTATCCTGCCACACTTCAACTCTTTACATGATTTCCAACAGTTTCTTGTTGGAAACTGTGAATCTTCATGGGAGCAGACAGCCTCATGTTTCTCCCAAGTGGGTTTGAAGACCAGTGCTTATTGATGGCACCACCAGGCAAGGAACCTGGAAAATAGTTTCTTGTAGTACCCCCTACTCAAGCTGAACAATTTGTGTTCTATATTTTTAAATTTTTTATCGTGCTGTAATTCTAATTTGAACCGAATAGATGGCATGTCCCCAAATCTTTTGGGCTGTTTTGTTTTTAATTTACTTGCAGTCAGTATTCATGATGATTTATTCTAGTTACCCCCCAAGCTCTTGCCTTATTTCAGATGTAAATTCCATTCAGGATCTAAATATAAACTGATCATATGGATTCAAATGTGCAAAGAGTTACTTTAACTGAGTCTCTGAAATTCAGTGGCAGCCTCAAGGATGGCAGGCGCCATGCATGAAAAACTGGCTTTGGACCCATATTTCCTTACCAACCAAAAGGAGCATATAGGCTCACACATTTTCCAGGGGTAAGAACATGTAACCATGAAGCTTAAAAGGCTTGTGAGGGTGCTGGGCGTTGGCTGCTGATAGTACCAGAATGGAAGGGAATAATTTACACCAAAGTAGGGCTTTTCCCATCGAAGCTTAATTATGCTAACAAGAATCTGACAGAATTGTCTGCACCTCATCTGCAAATCCAGCAGCCTCTCTGTAGAGCAACACTGTCTACACAGCAATCAGGTAGGAACAGACATCAGTCACATCTCCTCTGAATGCTCAGGAAGTTCAAGGTGGGTCGTTATTCTGAGCTTACTTTGGAATAATAGTGGCTAGCTTTTGCTTCATCCTTGCTGACACCCAAACCAAGCTGAAGACACCGTGCATGGTAGAAAGCTGCCATGGCCATGCCTCTGATGATGAATTCCGGGAGACAGTCTGTGACCTTGGCGATCATGGGAATGTCGTGAACCTCATCATAATCAGCAATCCTGTCAGATGGTAAACCGAAATAACAAGACATCAGCCATTGTCTGCTTCAGATCCAACGGCTCGCGCCGACAAGCACCTGGATCTTTAAGGGATCAGAGAAAAGGGTCCTTTCGTGTGACCTCAGTGTCGGGCTTTTTGCCCTCCTAATGTGAGGGTCTCTGTCAAGTTATGCTCACTTGCAGTGACAGAGGCTGTGGGTGGAGAGCATAAGAAGCCATTAAAAGGTTAGTGGACATGTTTGCTGTGTCAAGTTATGTTAGATACTTCAGATATGTTGTTTTTATAACACTGCTGCAATCGTGGTTCCCGACAAAAAGAAATAGGTGCTCTAAAAAACTAAGAAAATTGCCGATATACAGAGCTGGACGCACTGGAGTCCTGAAGGCAGGTGGCGTATAGTTGTGTTATATAGTCTGATACCAGTAGCTACAGGTGACTATTTAAATAAAATATGACAGTCTAGTTCCTTATTTTCACTCACCACATTTCTACCACTGCAGAAAGTCTCCCCAAAGAGATTTGATAGATAATGAAAGTTCTTGAAAATACCTTCCTATCACTTACTGACCTTTTGGAAAATGTAACACACTTTGTGAAAAATTTCTTCTTATAGTAGTACTCCACTAGATTCCCTTGAGCATAGACGTTCCCACGTTGCGCCGCTTCCTTTAAGCATTGCAGGGCAGCGTCCATATCCTGGTGGATGCCTTGCCCATAAAAGTACATGAGACCAAGTGCACCTTGGGATTCCAAATTTCCATTGCCACATGCTTCCGAATGCCAGTAAAATGCCTAAGGAAAAACACAGTCTCATCATTATATTTGTTGTTTGCAAAACCATGGAAGTAAGGGGATATTGGGAAGGAAATATCATCTCCAATTGGAAGGTACTCATCTCTAGGAAAGAGTTCTAGCCCCTCCCGTGTATTTTAGGGTAGCACCGAAGCCACTGACGTAAAAATGAGTGCTAGGGCAAGCCTCCTCCTCTCTCCACAGCAGGTGCCCTCAGTCTGGACACCCCACCCACTGGCAAGTGCCTGGCAGAGCATCAGTTGCCCCCTGAAGCAGATCTGATTTCCAGAGTAAGAGTCACAAAGATAGGAAATCGGAACTAAATGACCAGAACGCTTTCAGCCAGGCTTCCAGGGAGGCACAGAGGTCAGAGAAGCGCGGGCGGTGGGGTGCAGGTGGCAGCCGTCAGGATAAAAGAGACAGGCGTGGAGGGTAAAAATCGTCCTCATCAAGCACACTGGCTTCATACTTGAAAGCCCTGAAGGTGAGTTCAGAAGTTCTTTGCAGTGACTGCCTGGGACCCAAGTGTGGTGTGAGTTGTGCCTCTAACAAGTCTGCCACTAACCCCGGGTCCACCAGTGGCATCCCACCCAGCCTGTTCTCCTAAGAAATGTTGCCAAAGCACACATGACGAAAAAAACTAATGTCCATAAAAATCGTAAATGAATTGAATGTTTAAATTTATGTATAGTATAGTTTACTTACTTTGTTTATTACTCCCTCAGGTCACATTATATCATTAATTTATTCACACTTGAATGATTGGAACCTTAATTGCAAGGCTCTCCAGCTACTTCTCTATGATGCCATCACAGTCTTTCGTAGAGGTGCCACCAGAGTCCCAAACAGTGACTCTTGATGGGGACAGAGCGCCGCCTCTCTCCCGCGGAGTGACTAGTGCGTTTGCAATGAGCAGCCCAGTGTCTACCCTCAGCGCTACCAGGGCTCCGTCTACAAAACATCCTCCCATCTAAGCCAGGCATAGTAACAGTTAGAGACGAGTGAGAAGGACAATGATTCCGTGCAGATGTAAATGGTAGGCCCACTTGGCTACAAGGGGGATGGAGAAGAAAGGGCTGGTGGTCTGCTTCCCCCAAACCAGCCCTCAGGAACGCCCTGTGGCGCACAGTCACAGTCAAGGAGGAGCCTACTGGTTGGCAAAATAGTGTGAACTGTAAGATTCTAAAATGTAAAGTCCTTACATGTCAAAAAAAGTAAAAGACACTCGAGGACACACTTCCTTCTCAGCACCATCCTCCCTAAATCGAAACGGTGACCTCTCAAACAGAATGCCAGCATTTAAGAAAGAAATTAAAAAGGGGACATGTTACCTTTTCCAACTCTTTAGGTTCTTTGGTTGAGTAGTACAACCCTAAGGTACTTTGAGCCTTCACACTAGCTTTTGGGTTTCCATTGTCTGCAGCAAAAAGCCAGAGTCTGAAAAAAGAAAGAGTAAGATAAAGTTATTCGTTGTGCCAGCATCCCACCGAAACCGAGTCTTGTTCTCAGGGAGATTACCTTTCAGCTTCCTCTACTGACCGGCGAACACCTCTTCCTTCGTAATAAGCTCTTCCAAGGTTGTAAGCAGCTGCAAATTTTAAATGTCTTGCTTTGGGACATGGAGACTCAAGAATTTTCTTCATATATTTCACTCCTTTTTCCTTCCACAAAGGAAAAGAACAAAGAGCCCCAGTTTTTAGTTTTACCCAAACTGAAATTTCCCAATAATGTAGTGTGTTCACTTTCTGACACGGTGCATACTCATGAATAATCTCTGTCTAGGCGGCATGATTGTCGTGGGATCGGCAGGACTAGGGATGCAAAGTGACAATCTGTCTCCTGAGTAGACATTCACATGCGTTCAGGACGGGAGGGGTTGACTTAGCCTCTCTTTCAGTTTATAACTTCTCATCTAGATGCCTCCTGAGGGTCCCCTTTCTTTTCCCCCCTGTCCTTCCCCCAACCAGGGAACCCTTAGCCTAAATGAGCACTTTCTGAGGATACAGTTGTTAAGGACCCATCAAAATGCAAGAACAGCCAGCTGCAACTTCCACATTTATAGTTCTTAGCATATAGTTGTGGGCCCAACGCCTATGTTTGTCTAATCTGCAAGCTCATTTTCCATTAAGTGTACTCAGTGATAATTTACATCCATCTGCTAATCAGATGACAG
>NW_022103906.1:57310720-57327696 GCF_000313985.2 Echinops telfairi | reverse complement strand
CACTTAAACCCCCGACATTAGGTCCTCATTTTTCTAAAGAAGTCTTGTGCAGCTGATTTACCCAATGCAATGTGTCCTTTGATCTCTATTGATTGTGGATCCAAGCAAGACAAAATCCTTGACAACTTCAACCTTTTCTCCATTTATCATAATGTTCCTTATTTGGTCCAGCTGTGAAGATGTTGGACTTCTTGGCATGAGTTTTAATCCATACAGAAGGCTACAATCTGATCTTCATTTGCAAGTTGTGACTAACCCTTCCTCAGATCCTGATGCTTCTCCCTATCATCCAGACTCTCTGATGACTGGCTCAGCACAGATTGAACACGGATGGTGAGAAGGTAAGGTACAACCCTGTCCCACACCTTTCCTGATTTTTAACCGTGCCATATTCCCTTGTTCTGTTCACACGACTTCCTCTTGATCCATGTACAAGTTCCACCCACATGAGCACAATGAACTGTTTTAGAATTCCCATTCTCAACATTGTTAGCCACAATTTATTATGGTCCACGCATTCGAATGCCTTTGCTTAGTGGGAAACACAAGTAAACATCTTTCTGGCATTTTCTGCTTTGAGCCAAGATCCATCTGACCTCAGCAATGATCGCCCTTGCTGCGTGTCTCTTCTGAATCCGGCCTCAGCTTCTGGCAGCTGCCTGTCGATGTGCTGCTGCCACTGTTGGATGGTCTTGTCGTACTGTGGTGGTCTGTGTGATGCTGGGAGCTCTGTCACTGGTCGTTTCAAATGCCAGCTGTCACCCAGCGTGAACATGTTTCAGCAGAGCTTCCAGACTAAGAACGGACAACAAAGAAGGCCCTGACTCCTAAAACTGCATACTTCTAGCGACTTATATACTTCTAGCCATTTAAATGTTTGTTTTATTTGCTTATTTACTCTTTTAACAGAGGAATTTACTCAAGTAATATTTGCCTGTGGTTGCATTAGGGAGCCCTGTTGGTCTAGTGGGTAAAGCAGCCTGCTGCTAATCAAAGACGAGCGGTTCAAATCCACCAGCCACTCAGTCTGTGAGAGAAAGCCATGGCGGCTGCTTCTGTAATGACCAGTCCAGGAAACTAGAGGCTTGGGAGGAGTCAGAATTGAATCAACGGCAGTGGGTCTGGTTTGGACTTTTTCCATATATGGTTTGGTATTGATTATGAGTTCTTTTTCAGACCCTTTTATATAAAAATGTTCAAGCATAGAAAAGTAGATGAATAATAAACACAGTTGCACATCTCTATATTCTCCACACAAAACCAGGGGAATTGGGTGTTCAAAGATACCAAGGGAGGAGGGCGTTCAAAGAATGAGGCCTGTAATTCACAACAAACACTGTTGCCCAGTGAGACCAATGAACAAAGCGAATCCACCTTCAGGCTAACGACCCCGGAGAGCTGCGGGATTCACACTTACGCAGCTCTGCGCACGGCTGGAGTCTGGGCGAAGGAGAGGGCGAGGAGCGGGGTGGTTTGTGTGGACAGTTTTGTCAAGCCTGATTGTCAAGGGAAGAAAATAGGTGGGAGATGTGAGGTCAAGGGCACGTTTCTTTCCAGGTTTTTGTAAAGATACTGCTGGGCATGCCTGACAGAGAAGAATATTCCTGCAAATGGGTTTTGCAAAAGGTGAAAGTTAACTTAAAAGTTTATTGCGATAAAAGAAAGGAATATTGCAGAAGTAACAGAGGTCTTCCAGTGAGTTAAAAAATTATGAAATGATGTATTCTAGGTAAGGGAAACAAATGCATACCTATATTTGGGGGATTTAAAAAATTTTATAAGCCTATAGATTCCTTAAGGGGGGGAAACATACAAATTATATATATATATATACATATATAACTTGTCAGAGAAGTAAGACACGTGTTATAATCCCCCATTGGAAAGAGATTCTCCTTGTCTTTTGATGGTAAAAAGTAAAGTCCTTTTCTACTGTCCTCCACTGTGCCTCTTCTTAACACTTAGAAAAGACAACCTCCTTCCGCTCTGTAAGGCCTGAATCCAAATAAAGAATAGAGAAGATTGAAGAGAAAACATTCACATAGAACTCTTACCTTCTAATAATATTACAAAAAATACTTTACAAAAGGTGTACGTGATCACTGAAGACAAAATGGGTACGTAAGCAAAAGTGAAGAAAGCTGATGGTGCCCACCTATCAAAAGATATGGCATCTGGGATCTTAAAGGCTTGAAGATAAACAAGTAGTCATCTAGCTCAGAAGCAACAAAGCCCTCGTGGAAGAAGCACACCATCTATGTGATCACAAGGTCGATGAGATCAGGTATCAATCATCAAAGAACAGAAAATCATACCAATGTGAATGAGGGGGGGCGTGGAGTGGAGACCCAAAGCCCATCTGTAGACAATTGGACATCCCCTTACAGAAGGGTCACAAGGAAGAGATGAGCCAGTCAGGGTGCAGTGTAGCAACGAAAAAACACAACTTTCCTCTAGTTCTTTAATGCTTCCTCCACCCACTGTCTTCACCCCAATTCTACTTTACAAATCTGATTAGACCAGAGCATGTGCACTGGTACAGATAAGAGCTGGAAACAAGGAATCCAGGACAGATGAACCCCTCAGGACCAATAATGAGAGTAGTGATAGCAGGAGGGTAGGGGGGAGGTGGAAGGAGAAGGGGGGAACTGATCACAATGATCTACATATAATCCCTTCCCAGGTAGAAAGACAACAGAAAAGTAGGTAAAGGGAGACATTGGTCAGTGTAAGACATGAAAAACTAATAATTTATAAATTATCAAGGGTTCATGAAGGAGGGAGAGAGGATGGGGAGGGAAGGGGGAAAATGAGCCGATACCAAGGGCTCAAGTAGAAAGAAAATGTTATGAAAATGATGATGGCAACATATGTACAAATGTGTTTGACACGATGGATGTATAGACTGATAAGAGCTATATGAGCCCCCCAATGAAATGATTTTTTAAAATTGTGTATAAACATATACTGTTATCGAGTTAATTCTGACTCAGTGACCCTATATAGAATTTCCGAGGATCTAAATCCTTACGGGTGCAAATAGCCTCAAAAAACATATTTCTATCTTTTATATATACTATATACTTAATATTTATATAGTACATACATGGCATGTGTGTTATGATAGTGTACCTATTTTGAGTAGCTTTTTAAGGTGTGGTCTGTGCAAGATGCACAGTTGGAGACAGTGGGGTAGTCTGGGCCCAGAAACAGGGTCAGGTCCCGTGAAACGACCCCATGGCATGCCAGTGACCCTATGGAAGATAATTGCCCCAACAGACAGCTTTGTGTAAGTTCATGCCCATTTTCCATGAAAAGGATGCTTAAAGAGAGCAAAAGCTTCTCATGGGATTATCTGTAGATGCAAAGGACCCCCCACGAAGGCTCTTTGGGGGTGGCATTTCCTTCTAGTCATTCACTGTGACCTACTCCTGTGCTCCTTTTTGGGCTTCATTTCTACAAAAACAGAATAATTTTTAACTACAGAAGAAAGAAAATGCTTATCTCCAATTGTAGAAAAAAAGCATTGGTTACTTTGCCCTTAAAGTCTATTATGTACACTAACATTTATCTTACACTCTGTTCTTTACAATAACTGATGGTTGTCAGGACCTTTCAGAAACACATTAACTGCTACTCCTGAAGCTCCTCTGGGTGGGCTCATACTACCAACCTTTAGCTTCGCTGTCAAGCACTTAATCATTGTGACAACTCACACCTATAGTGTCCGTTGTTAGGTGCCATCAAGTCGGTTCTGACTCACAGCGACCCTATGTACAAGAGAAGGAAACGCTTCCCCATCCTGCAGGACGCTGCTCACAATCGTTCTTCGAACTTACTGTTGCTGCCTGGCATGCAGTCCCATCAATGTCCACTAGAGGGTCGTCGTTTCATGTTTTGCCTCCCTCCCCTCCCCCTTCCAAGTTCAATGAGTAGGTAGGTAAAAAGAGAAGCTGCCCCCTGCAAGGTCCATGGCCCCGTACAAAGCATTTCAAAGCAGACGTTAGTCATAGCTGATGGTAGGAAGGAACATTTTCTAGGTACATCAGAATTAGAAAATTCTAATTGAACCTTCAGAGATTCAAGTTGTATAATTACAATAATGTATTTATTTCTGAGCAGGTTTACCATATGAAGTGTGTGTGTATATATATATAGATATTTTTCTCTCCCTTAAGATCTGTTGTTATACAAATAAATGAAAAACCCATTACCGTGGACTTGATTCCAACTATAGTGACCATATAGGACCGAAGTAGAACTGCACCGTGGACTTACTGAGGCTATAATCTTTTCAGGAGCAGACAGCCTCATCTCTCTTCTGTGGAGCAGCTGATGAGTTCAAACTGCTGACTTTGGGGTCAGAGCAAAGCTGACCCCACAGTGCCGCATGGACTCCTTTTTAGTGCTTGAGATACTTTGATGATTTACTCAGTACATAAAAATGCCACCTGGTCTGAAGTCATGCTACTTGAAGGAAATTTCTATAATTTTGAGGAAATATTTTAACATGTCGGATATTCTGTTAACTAGGAGACTTCTGCTCAGAAAAGAAATCCGAAACTCACTTCTGCCTTATCAGCCACACGGATGAGCGTGTAACCCCCAACTTGACCCAGACGCAGCTCCAGCCGAGCGGCCCTCATGCACATTAGTAGGAGGTGGGACCTTCCTGGAAAAATCACCCACCTCCAGCACTCGGGAAGAGTCATTCAATGAAAACTTACCAAAAGTTCACGTAAAAAGAGACTCATTCTTTTTAGTAGCCCAACTTAAATCTGGAAGGGGTTGGAGTTAGGGGTGGAGAGGGACAAAAAAGAAGATAATTTTGTTTTTCCACACAAATGTAAAAATGACCTCTGATAAACTTTAAAGTGCCAAAAGTTCAGACACCACTGGAATATAAAGATGGAGAGATAGTATTAAAATATATTTTAATTCTGTCAAATACTCCCATATGAAACCATAACGACTGTGGAGGGAAAAAGGCAAAAACAAAGCAAGAAACAACTTACAGCATCTTGAGTCGTCCCCAGCCCATCATAATACATGACTCCTAGTTGGTAAATTGCTTGATGATCATTCTCCTTGATCTCTTCAAACTGTTCTAATGCTTCGTCATACCATCCCTATGAATCCCCAGAAAAAGAGTTATTCTTATTATACTTGCAAACTAATCCCAACCAAATATTCCATTTTCATCTTACAGTGAGTTGAGTTGTACAAAAGATAACATCAGATTTGTGGAATTTTCCGGTACGTCAGGGACAACACATCGCTACCGCAGAACATCAATGAAACCGACCCTGCCTGAGACAACTGGACACGTTATGCTGTCAGAAGAGCCCAGTCCCTGGAGAAGGACGTGGTGCTTGGAAAAGCAGAGGGGCAGTGAACAGGACCCTCCACCAGAGGGACTGACACCGTGGCTGCGACCATGGGCTCAGACTAAGACCAGGCAGAGTTTCGTCCTGTTGAACATGGGGTCAGTGTGAGTCGGAACCAACCGCATCATTCAATAGGACAAGTGAAGGCAGTGACCCGGAGGGGTCTGGTGAGTCCCTTAGACTCTCTTCACTTACACTCTCTGCTCAGGCCAAACTCACAAACTGATGGCTCGGCGCCCTACACGCAGGCTCGCCTGGCTGCCTGCACACTAGTGCGGGGTGGGAAACAGCTCAGGAAGGTGACCATGCCGTCCCATGCTCGTCGGGCGTTGCCAATTTCTAGCAGGGGAGCAGACATGGAAAAAGACACGTTTCTCCAGCCTTCTCTTCCGGCCACTCTCCCATCAAAGTGGAAATGCCATGCCATTTATCGAAGGTCCCTTGCTCATCGGAAGACTGACAGTAAATGTGCCAAGGTGAAGCCCAGAAATGATTGCCTTCTGCGACGGCGCAGCAGAGCTGCGATGGTGGAAACCAGCGCCTTCGGGAGTTGAGCAGTGGTTCCTTGGACCACTGGGCTCCAGAAACAGAACTTTGGAGAAACGAACAAACAAGTGGATATCTCTCTCACAAATAAGAATCCATTAACAAATTGATAATCCATCAAAATGACAGCAAAATGCCAACAACAATCGACACTGAAAAGCCATGAGGCGAGTGCAGCAAGAACACGTTCCAAATTGATTGTGCTGGTGATTGCACGACTTTATTTTTAAAGTTTTATTATTTTAAATCATTTTATTGGGGACTCCTACAACTCTTATCACAATCCATACATACATACATGTGTCAAGCACATTTGTACATTTGTTGCCATCATCATTCTCAAAACATTTGTTTTCTACTTGAGTCCTTGGTTTCAGCTCCTCATTTTCCCCTCCCTCCCCACACCCCCTCCCTCATGAACCCTTGATAATTTATAAAGTATTATTTTGTCATATCTTTTTTTTTAACCCATTTTATTGGGGGCTCGTACAATTCTTACCACAATCCATACAACATCCATTGTCAAGCACATAGGTACATTTGTGCACAACTCTTTTTAATAAGGTCAAACGGTCGAGTCGTGTGCTATGTGCAGTCTATGCCAATAAAACGGTGTGAAAAAGCAATGAGACAGTAGACGATGAATAAATGGCTCAATGAATGAGTGGTTGGAACTCATTCTTTCTGGCGACGTTTGCCTGGATGGGAGAGTGCTGAAGGAGAGCAAGAGAAAGGAAGCACTTTGAGTGTTCATTCTTAGAACTGCCCATCACATGCTGACAAAACTCAGGGCCATGCCTGCGACCCCATCTGTGGAACCTAGACTCACACGGAAGTCCATACCTTGAACCATGTCTACTCAGTTGGCTAATGGGTATCTCACAGTGATATGGCCTAAAAACGAAACGATGGTACTCATTTCCCTACAAAATGAACTTCTCCCCACTGCCCACACATCTGTCTTTTTCAGTTAGTGGTATCATTATTCAAGGATTATTTTAAATAAACCCAGCACCCAGCTGCACTCTCACTATGGCAAGGCCAGCCTTCCTTGACTGAACGAGTACGACAGCCTCCTCAAGAGATCTGTTCACACTCTACATTAAAAATCTTGGACACAAATGACGTATGTACAGATTGTGATGAGTTGTATGAGCCCCTAATAAAATGATTATTTAATTTAAAAAATCTAAAAAAGAAAATGCTTATATATTTATTTGAAATATGTAATATGCATAAAATGCTTTCTATGAATAATCATTGAAGACCCTGATTCTCCTCTAGAAATGAAAATCACTTTACCTGTTCCCATATGGAGGGAAAAGGGAGTGGCCCTCTCCATTCTTATTTATTATGCTGGGGTACCCTGAGAAGTACGGCTAGGAGAAGGGTCCATTAGGATCAGTTTTATGAGGAAACGTCCGCTACCCCCTAAAGCTGGTACCAGCATATTACTCAAAGCCTCATACATAATCAATATCATTGGAAGAGCATGCCCCTAGTGTAACATGCAATGAACTTTATAATAAAATTGTCACAATCACCTGACAACAGCATTAGAGGACATGAGAACAAAGAAATTATACCTCTTCAAAATATAGTTGACCTCGTAGGAAATAGGCCTGAGAGTCCCCGTTTCTTATTTTTTCCAGCAAGAGCTGCAATGCCTTATCTACCAGATGAGCATGGCTGTAATGATCTAATTGGGAACAACCAAAAAAAGACAAATATTTCCACGTTTAATCATAGAACCAGAATGTTCCTGCCTGAAATAACAAAGTGCGTAGAATGCATCGAATTCTGTCAATCTCACTTAACTCGACAAAGTATTAAGTTCAAGTTTGCCACAAAAGTAGGGGAAGCATTTTCAAATGTGTCCTCTGAACCTCCAGGTAAACCTTAGGAAGTATGTTCTTCTGAAGAATTTTTTGGACCTTTGAGACCATTATAAAGTCTTGACTTCAACTACACTTGCCTGGTCTTCGTTTCTCGATGAGTCTTGTCTCCGTGCTTTTGCTCATAGTAATTCCTTTACCCAGAATTCCCTCCTGTTCAGTTCAACCTAATATACAACCATCTCATTAAAATAAATCTCTTCTTAAACTACCATGTTCTTTAGCTTCCTACAACACATACACAATGTCTGCTGGCACTGACCAGACACCTACCACATAATCCTTGTGGTTTTATTGTTGCCATACACCAACACTTCTCTTCCCTCAAATTAAGATGTAAATGCCTTCAGACGATTGTCAACTCCTTATAGCTTACGTGCTTTGAAGTGCCTAACACCAAGCCAGGTCCAAGCAGGAAATGTTGGTTTACTCATCTTCAAAGTTACCCTGTTCACTGCCCAGCAGAAACCTGGGCAATGAAGTTGAAGTCTTAGTGCTGGTTGCAGTTTGGGCAAAGCTGCCTTGTAGTTAGTCTTCCTTTCAGCCTTAACTGCCTTCTAGTCAGCTAGCCATCCCCCACTGAGTATGGCTTTAAGCCTGTATGCAAAAAAGCAAAGCCGTGCTGTCCTCAATAGAAAAGGCACCTGACCTCTTTCTTCCAGAAGGCTCTCCACAGGTGCTGACCATAAAATCAGGGTCAGGATCTCCTGGTGAGATCACTACTGATGGATGACTTGCTAGCAGAGAAACACTTAGCAGTTGTCTTGTGGGAAGGCTAGGAAGGACTGGAAAATTAACCTGTGCCTTGAAAGCATTCTGGCACACACTCCTAGTCTCTCATTAGCACGCGCCTACACAATTCACTTTAGGGGAAATTTTTCCCAAGAAAGAGTAGACATCAAGACTTGTACCCTCCTCTCCCTGGGTCCACTTTTGGTTAACAGCATCCTGGGTTATGATCGAGGGATGAATGGAGTTCGTGGGCATCTTTTCACTGGATAACATCATCCTGGCACCACGACGTGTGTTCTGTAACGAGAACAGGGTATAAGATGGTGAGAGCGTTGTCTCCAGAAGAGCACAAAGAAGTCATCCCACACTTCTTTGGCACCCAACTATGCACTCAAGATGTCTTATCTGAAACTCTGGGTCAGAGTCTGTGTGTACAAAGCATGCTTGCTCACTGTCTGAGCTCTGAGATACCAGCTTTAGAATGCAAGTGATCATTTCCAGGAAACCCAGGCCCTCCATAGCTTTTCTCCCTGTTTCCATGGCGTGGAATTGATGGAGGGGCCTGTTTGTCAGTCCTCTCAGTCTGTGCTGCATTGGGTGACCTTGGCCATCCATACAGTTCCTGTGCACTTGGAGGGTCTTTGTGCCTTGTGGCTGAGGCTCCTCAGACCAATCCATTTCAAAGGTAGTCAAGCCTTTGTCTCGTTTACCTGGGAATACACTTGATTTAGCTCTGCCGCTCGGCTTTATTTCCCCGTCTGTCTTGGATCGCCATGTTACAAGGTGGGTCACAGCTGAATGGTGAATTGGAGCCTTCATATAAAACATAGAGGCCACCGCATCTTGGATGAAGGCGTCCAGGTTGGCGCAGACTGAGGGTAGTGGGACAGCAAACGGAGTTGTTGCTATGCTTTTTTTGTTGACTCCTGGGCATTCTACTGTTAAAGCTTACTTCCACCAATCAAGACCAAGCTTCTAGTAAAGGATCCTGATTGGTGGTTAAGAGAAGAACTCAAGAGATCCTTACTGTGATTGGAAAGCAGTGTTTATAGTTATAGAATGTTAATTTGATTCAGAAAATGTTTCATCAATGAGAATGAAGTGCAGAAAATGAAAACCCATTATCAAGGTTATTCTAACTCATGGTGACCCCACAGGATGGTGCAGACTGCTCTGTAGGGTTTCCGAGGCTGTAAACCTTTAGGGAAACAGACTGCCTCATCTTTTTCCTGCATAGCAGCTAGTGAATTTGAACCACCAACTTTCAGTTCCTGGAAATGCAGGAAAGGGATTAAATGTCGTGTACTGGGGGAAAATTATTGAACTATTTTTGAGACTATGAAATAGTTATTGAATTTACTGTCTTAAGAGCCAAGTTCCTCACCTTAAGTTTGGAATTTGAACTAGAGGATTTTAAAATGTCTTGTCCTCAATAAACCATTATTTAAAAACTCTGTATGATTCTAAACCTTTTAAGTTTGAATCAGAGTATAAAAGTTTCCAGTAAACTGTAAGGTTACGATCTTTAGAAGAAAACCATTCCAATGGGATGAGGTGGTTAGAATTAGAAGTTACTGTTCAGAAACTACATATAGAAGTTTTTATTTGAGTGAAGATATTAACCCAGGGTGACACCGCTGTATCCAAAAGACTAAGAAACCCCTCTCGTGTTTAGGGAAACAAAATCGGAAATCAATACGCTGCCCCATTTACAGTCATTGTGCCTTCTGTGGCAATAATACTGTACTTCTTTTTGTTGCTTTTTTTAAAAAAGTGTTGGAAAGAGTCTCAAAGGATAAAGATTTCCAAGAGGAAGTACAGAGAGCTGAAAGAAGATGGAACATGAGAGTGGGAGAGGAGGAAAGTAAAAGGAAATAGAGGAAGGAGCTAGGAGTCAAAAGACATATATAGAGTTATAAACAGGCACATACACATATACAGATATTAATATAAAATGATATAGGTGTGCGTACATATATTTATAGGTTAAGTATTAAGGTAGCAGATGGACTTTGGGCCCCTACTCAAGTCCTCCCTCAATGCAAAAACACTTTGCTCTAATAACCTGGCATTCTGTGATGCTCACCTTTCCAACAAGATCGCTGAAGACAAAATGGGTGCATAAGCTAATTAATGAGGAAAGCTGATTATGTCTGGCTATTACAAGATATAACATCTAGGGTCTTAAAGGCTTGAAGATAAACAAGCAGCCATCTATCAGGGAAGCAACAAAGCCCAATAGGTAACATCATGCTAAATGGAGAAAAGGTTGAAGTTGCAAAAGATTCTGTCTTGCTTGGACACACCATCAATGCTCACAGAAGCAGCAGCCGAGAGACCAAAAGACATATTGCATTGGGGAAATCAGCTGCACAAAAACCTCTTTAGAGTATTGAGAAGCAAGGATGTTACATTGAGGACTAAGGTGCACCTGCTCCAAGCCAGGGCTTCTCCATTGCCTCATATGTATGTGAAAGTGAGACATTGAATAAGGAAGACCAAAGAAACATCAGCGCATTGGAATTGTGGTGCTGGAGAAGAATGTTGAAAATACCGTGGACCGCTAAAAGGACAAACAAATCTTAGAAGACATATGGCCTGTGTGCTACCCAGAGGCAAGATGGCAAGGTTTCATCTCACAGACTTTGGACATACTGCCACGAGAGACAAGTCCCTGGAGGACGTCATGCTTGGTGAAGTGGAAGGACAGCAAAACAGGTAGGCTCTGGTCACAATGGGTTGACTAGGAGCTGCGACACTGGGCTCAAGCAGAGGAACAGTTGTAAGGACGGCACAGTGCAGTGTTCCGTGCTGGTGTGCAGAGTTACTATGGCCAGAGGCGACTCAGTGGTAACCTAGTAACAGCACTAGCATCACAAACGCAATGCAGAAGGATTTTAATCCAGAGTCCAGGTACTAAAACACAGGAGTTACATGCTTTCACGTATACTAATTGCTCATTTCCCTCAAAGCATGGCTACAGTTAAGGAAAGATGGGGCTAATAAAGGAAAGTGACTAAAATCTCTGGCAACACAAATTTAAATGGACTTGTTCTAAGGACTATGAGAGAATCACATCTAACAGGAGCATTGGATCTTTGACAAAAGAATCATGAGTAGACTGGTAAGGTTGGTTGGTTATAGCCTTAGGCCACTTAAAAAGAACATAGAACATCATGGCATCATTTCACCCCAATATTTCTCCTTTCTAGGCCCAGGCTAACTTCACAGACAATTCTCCTAGAACATTTGTCTTGGCTCCACTCATTTCACCCCAATATTTCCCCTTTCTAGTCCCAGGATAACTTCCCAGACAGTTCTCCTAGAACATTTGTCCTGGCTCCACTCTGGTGAGAGGCCTAATCAAAGAACAACTTTGGTAAAAACAAATCACATTTGATTTTTGCCAAAGCCTTGGCTGAGTTTTGGAGATAGTATATAATTACTGGTGATGGCCGGGGCAAGGGTATGCCTGGGACTGGCTAATGGAAAAGATGGTTTGAGTTGAAGAGGCCAAACCACTGAAATACCGAGAAGTGGAAGTGGAAGGTGAATGTAGAGAAATGAATGCTGGAGATCACAGGTGTCAAGGTCCTTGGGTCCCAAGGGTGTTGACTAGAGCTCAAAAGGAAGCCAGTCCGATTCTGGTAAGTAGTGACTAAGGGGGGCTGTCTGGAAGGTCAACAGCTGAGAGCATAGTGGTGCATAGTAGAGTCAGATGACTTGTAGCTCAAGGAATATGGAGTGTTTGAAGAGGATTTAGAAACTACCAGGGGAAACAAGGTAGACACCTCTCATGAGTGCATCGGTTGGTATTAACGTAGGTCTCCAGTATGAGAGGCAGTCCTTCTACCATTGACCATCTAAATCAAAACCAATGCAGACCCATGCCATCCCTCAATTCTGACTCATTGAGAGCACGTGTTTGTCAGAGCAGAGACACAACTGGCCGTGTCCCTCCAGAGTCCCTACTACGTTGGGTGCTATCAAGTCAGGTCTGACTCATAGCAACCCCGTGTCCCAGAGAAGGAAGCGCTGCCCGGCCCTGTGCCATCCTCACAGTTGGGGCCAGGCTTGAGCCCATCGTTGCAGCCACCGTGTCAGTTCATCTCCTCGAGGGCCTGCTCTTTCCCACGGATCCTACTTCACCAATCCCAAGGCCCTGTCCAGCCGCTGGTCTCTCCTCATAACATGCCCTTAGCGTGTGAGACAACGCCGTACTGTCCTCGCTTCCAAAGAGCGTTCTGGTTAGTCCAAGACCCTACTAATCACCACTTGAAGCCCTGGGGCCTATGGTGTGGGATGGAAGCCGATTCTACATATGAACTCTTCAGGGAAGCTGTGTCTTCTTTAGAGAAGACATAGATTTCAATATTGAGCAAGACATGGATGCTTACAGAAAAAGCTATTCTTGTGGAAATCAAACAATGACAACAAAAATTCCTGGTACAACCATTGGCACGCAAGACTACTATAGAAATTATGGTCAAAATGCTCAGATGAAACAAAAATGGGTACAAATATCAGGAAAGATGTAACAACAACAAAAAAATAAAAGAAAATCCCGCCTTTCTTGGAGATGATGATTGCGTAATTTGAATATCCAAAGAAATCAACTTCAAGACTACTTGAATTGATTCAGTAAAGTGGTGGGCTAGAAAATAGGCAAAAATGAAAAGCATGCTTTGCACAGACAGTGAAAGGATCTATTGGACAAAATACATACTCATAATAATAGCACAAAAGTACAAAACCGGAAATCTGCCAACTTTTTACAGGCTCGTTCGAGTAAACCCAGAAAGGGATGGGCTCAGCACAGGAGCAGGCCTGGGAAAATGCTCGGACAGCCGCCCTGTGCTCGTGGGGACGACCTGCCTCAGTAGAGTGTTACTCGGACGTGGATTTTCAGGCCTTTCCGTGCTTTGAAAAAGCTGCCAGATGGCCTTTTAGTCCCCCTCTGAGCCATCCTGCCTCCACACAGGAGGGGGTGTGCTGGCAAGGCCTCCAGAACTGGGAGGCTGTGCTCCCTCCTAAGAAATGCCTAGGACTCTGTACATCTTTGGGAGTCATTAGAGACGTGGTTGCTTTGGGTGGGAAACAGAAAGGGTATTCCCCAGGTTGTCCCTCCATATTATATGCCAAACCCAAGATACTGCTTGCTAACAGTATCAGTAACTATACACTTGGAGGTCAACTGCTTAAAGGTTATCTGCTTGAGGGTTATCAGCCAGCTCGAGCAATCAGACCCTTTAGCAGTGGTTCTCAACCTGTGGGTCGTGAGCCCTTTGGGGGGTTGAACGACCCTTTCTCAGGGGTCATCCTGCATATCAGATATTTACATGACAATTCATAACAGTAGCAAAATGACAGTTATGAAGTAGCAACAAAAATAATTTTATGGTTGTGTGTTACCACAACAAAGGATCATGGCATGAGGAAGGTTGAGAAACACTGCCCTGTAGTCGGTCCCACCCAAAGTGGAGCCCACTCCCTTCTGATAAGGAGAGTGGATTGCTCCCCTGGAGGAGAGCCCAAAGACATTCAGTTGTGTGGGCGGGTACCCCACACCTTTGGATTTTCAAATAGTACTTGCTAGTGTTGAAGAGCTCCAGGGGCAGCACTCTGAAGAATTCTCAGGTGAGGACAGAGGAGAGTGGATGCCCTTGCAGCATGGACAGTTGTTTAGTGCTCTGTAAATACGGGAGACGAGGGAGGGAGAGGCCACAGGTAGGACGCCGGTCGCCATTGTGTTGCGTAGTAGAATGATATGATCCCTGATGGCACACTGGTTAAGTGCTTGGCTGCAAACTGAAAGGTCAGCTGTGGATACCCTCAGGTTTTCAGCAGGAGAAAGAAGTGGCAGGCTGCTGACAAAACGATGACAGCTTTGTGAACCCTACGGGGCAATGCCCCATTGTGTCCTGTAAGGTCGCTGTGAAGTCGAATAGGATTATGTACTTGAGATGTTTAATCTGAAACTTTGGGTCAGATGGGCTTCAGAGTTATTCAAATGTCAGCATGTTGAAAGGTCAAACATTCCATGTATAAAATACAAGGGGGCTCCAAAAAGTTTTTGGACATTTATAAATAGCATCTTTGGTCCTGAGGTTGTATAGTTACCATAGCCAGGGGAAAAAAAAGACAGTGGAATTTTCCCATGAACTTTCTGAAGCCCCTTTGTATTATACACCACCACACATAATCTAGGGCAGTACCCTTTCATCATAATTATTAGTATTTCTGTAGCACAATATATTAGCACAACAAATGGACTATAAACCTCATTGCCCTCAAATTGATGTCAACTCATGGTAAGTCTGTAGGACGGACAGAGTATAGCTGTCCACCGCATCGCTGAGAGGGTAAATCATTGTCGGAGCAGACAGCCTCATCTTTCTCCCGTGGATCAACCAGTGCGTTCCTGCCGCTGACATTGTGATTAGCCCCCTACACTATGCCACCAGGGCTCCTAACATGAACTATATAAACTACTGTTTCAGGGGTTTGGGTATTTCTGAATTACAAATAAGAAAATGTGGTTCTGTACATCTCTTCTTTATTTCTCCCATATTCTGTAATAATGAGGCGAGGCTACAAATTCACTCATCACATGGAAGAACATGGAAAATGCAGTTTATCTTGGTCTATAAATGCTCTAGTGGTCTTCAATGCTTCCTCACCACATGAGACCATCACTTAGATTTGCTTCTTAAACATACTTCCTTTTCCCCCCCAATTAAAATGATTTCAAACCTCATTCACATTTAGTCTTCTCTGGTGTCTAGGACTGCTCGGGGACCTACCAGCTCTCCCTAACAGCAGGGGTAGGTCCTCATGGCCCCTGGTGCTGGCCTATCTCTGCTGAGGGAATGCTGGGGCGAGCTGTGACCTGACTGACCAGCAACTACAAAGGGTGCAATTGGTCTCACACTGATTTTTCCCATGGCTCAAACTCATGGTCTGTAAACTTGACCCTTAGTCTTAGAGACTTACCACATCATCTTGATGCCAAGTCTTTACTGGTCCACTGATTCTCCTAGCAGCTCAGACTCTCGCTGGAACTCTGGTGTGGCCCGCACAGTCCATGTTGATGTGGGAACACAGCCTCAGCCCAGTCTATCAGCTCCACGCTTGCCACTGTGTTTGGAATGTGGTGTCAAACTGCACACCGTGGTAGAACAGTGGTTCTCAACCTGTGGGCCACGACCCCCCTTGGGGGTCGAACAACCCTGTCACAGGGGTTGCCTAAGATCATCAGAAAACACTTATTTCCGATGGTCTTAGGAACGGAGACATCACTCTATCTGTCTCCAGGCGGGTCCTTCCACATGCAGACACACCCACATACGAGTACCCGGTATGAAGACTTACCTATGCTACACCATGCTTCAAGACAACATTTCATTTATTTGTCATTAGAAGTAAATATTTCACAATATAGAATTACACACTGTTTTTGTGATGAATCACTGTGCTTTCATTATGTTCAATTTGTAACCATGAAAATACATCCTGCAAATCAGATATTTACATGACGATTCATAATAGCAGCAAAATGACAGCTATGAAATAGCAACAAAAATAATTTTATGGTTGCGGGTCACCACGACATGAGGAATTATATTAAAGGGTCGCGGCATTAGGAAGGTTGAAAACCACTGTTCTAGAAGCTTCCAACCATTCTCACCACAGCACAAGGAAATCAAGCTTTCCTCTACTTATTGGGAGATTTTCCCAAACCAGGATGCAGTAGTTTTGTGCGTCACAAGGCTGTCCCCTACTTTATCTAGCCCATCGCTGCACATTTCCTATGCATGCAGCCCGTGAGGTCCCCATAAGAGCATGCTGGGGCCTCCTGTTGACAGCTTTCCTTCGACTAGCCCATCCTTTCTGAACACTGCCGGTGATGCACGCTCGGGAAGGATGGAGCTTGAACTTCTCCTTCCTCTGTCAGAGCCTTCGCACAGCAAGTCTCGGGGCTAGTGATCACATTTGGGATGGAAAACCCTTTTATAATATACAGTAGGACCCAGGGACTCAGCCGCATCAGTACTTGACATAATCAGATTTTGTGAAATGTTGAGAAAATTTTGCATCAGAGCTCAAACAAAACATCGGAATCTCACCCAACACATGTGATTTTTGTAAACAAATGCAGTTTGTGTTTCAGTCACTGGGCATTAGTTGGCGTTGTTAGTATGTGTTGTTTAAACCTTTTGCGGCTGTGTTCCAAGCATTTTGCTATAATTTTCTTAGTTTTGATACTGTTTTTAGATAAAATAAACCCCTGGGTCCTAAGAAAGAGTTTTTTTTTTAAGGATCATCATGATAAGGAACTGGTTAACTGTGTTATCAGTATTGTTGATGATTTAGTAAACCCTTTTAGAAAAACAGTTACAGAAACGCCAACAGCAGA